>NC_056739.1:1024739379-1025064379 GCF_019279795.1 Protopterus annectens | reverse complement strand
ATACATATCTATATTTATATGTATCTATCTACATTTGTATTTATCTATCTATATAGCTATCTATATTCATTGTGTGTGTGTGTGTGTGTGTGTGTGTGTGTGTGTGTGTGTGTGTGTGTGTGTGTGTGTATCTACTTCCTTGGAAGAATTATTACACTCGGTTTGAATATGTTCTAATTGACAACAAGAACATAGGTGCACCTCGTGTTCTGCAAAGTCACTGACTAAATGGCACATGGCAGTTTCATTGGAACCTTGTATTACTGTATCATACGAGAAGACGTTCTAAGAACTGCTGTCTTTTGGCTTCTTCGGGTCTTCAAAACACATGCAGACTATACTTGTAAACTTCTCTGACCCCCTACATTATTCATACAAGGAAGAATTGATATCACTGCTGTGTAGCTAGGAAAGAATTTACATTAGCTTCTCCTTTATTAGTGTCTCAGCCATTGTCCAAAGTCTTCTTTTCAGCTCGCTGGTGTAAACTTTCACAAGGAGGGGGAAGAACATGGTCCCTCTATATTTGAAATATAACTCCATGTCCTCTTTTTATGTAAATGGGCAGTGCATTTCCAGTTTGCCAATCAAGAGATACTATCCTCATGAATTTCTGAGGGGTGGATGATCCCCAGCTTTACCAGGGAAATCATCTACATCAATGTGCTGATTGAGCTGCCACCCCCAACTCTCCCTCAGAAGAGGTGAGCAGGCCTTGCCCCTTCACTCCTCTTCCTCCTTGCTTTTCTTCCTCCAGTGCAGAGAATGATAATCATCCCTGGCTGCTTGGGTCTCAGTCAGTGCCCTGTTGCTGTGCAGCATGGAACTAGGCTTCCATCAGCTGTTACTTGGACTGCAGTCTCAAAGTAGGTTATGACCAACCTGTCAATTTTAGGCTTAATTGCGGTCAGACTCCTCACTGCTTTGTTTGCTTTTTTGGGGAAGTGTTAGGTGAGGTCTCAGCTGCTGCAGGGTCACCTCATTCGCAGAGCATTATATGAGGAGAAACCATTGTAGTGCATCTTTAGACTGGTGGATGATCCAATCTCTATGTAAGGCTTTCATTCCTGCAATAGAACCAGACTCAAACCTTGGTCATGACCGGTTGCTACCTGAATAGACAACCCTCTTTGGCTGTTCCATGGTTAATGGATAGCGGTCCCACAGGAGGGTATGAAGAAGTTGAGAGCAGAGCCTCTCCTCTCCTGCTCAGATCAGCAGAATGTCACAAGCATGTAATCCAAGGCATCAACCTTAAAGTGGATCACATCCATGCAGAAGTAAATGCGCTGGCACGCTTTTCCAGCTGCAGCTCCAGCCTTTTCATGGAGAAGAGGATTCTGGAATCTTGTCTGTTCATGGTGTTCACAGAGGCGGTTGTACTTGAAGCAACCTGTTATGCTCTATGTAAGAATGTGTTTGTTGGATTAACTACCTTTTCTGTGTCAGGGAAGTTCCCTGGAAGTCTTTATCCCATCCTCTCTAAATCTGCATCTGAATAAAAATTCAGAACAAAAATATTAAGGTTGTTGTAGGTCAGATGAAAATGGTGCAAGTTTATGCTTTCAGGTCCCTAGCAGTAATGTGACATGGAAGTTTCTCTTGGGTGGGGAAACAGGTTTCATTACTTCAGTGTCTAGCTAGTAACCTAGATCAATGTATCAGTCTTACCTACTTGAGCCTCAGAGATGATCAAGGTAAGCATTACGTTTTCCATTCAACAGACCTAGTTTGGTAAGTAGAAGAGGTTTTTCATTTGAATAGCGGGATTTTTTTTGCTATCTCAGCTGGGCAGTTTGCAGGTAATCCTAATTTACTTCAAGAACTAAGATGACCTGAGTCTCAAGTATTCAGTGGTCAATTACATATGTTGCTGACTCTTCCCTCCTAAACTAGTGAAGCTCAGAAATGTTGGTTAAGATGGTTTGTTGTAAGGTTTCTTAACTTCACCTTCCATTGAAAAAAATATTTTCATCCTTAAATCATTCACTTTTTGACTGACAGTTTCACTCATCTCCCCTTCAAACCTACTAGTTAGACAACTCTTTAGTTTGTCTTTTGGAAGACATTTTTCTTTATAGCAGCCAGTTCTACATGAGGATCTCAGAGCCTCATTATTTGTAGAGAAGTATAGTTGTTAAGAATAAATGTGTTTCTTATCAAAAGGCGAGTTGGAATTGATCTTAATCCAGTTCATTCATATCCCCTGTTTTTCTCTCCACGGCAGAAGTCAGATGAAAATTCACCCTTCATAGGTTCATAGGTTGGTACTAGGCTACGGACCCCATTACTAAGTCAAAGTAAGATTAAAGTTCATGAAATTAGTATTGTTTCAATCGTTGATGTTGGCCAGAAGTGCTCTTTGCAATACCCGCAATGTGCCCATTAGTGACTCCTTCTGCAATTCATATGGAGTTATATGTTATCGGTAGCATATCTAAGTATGACTATGAATTATTTTTTATAAGACCCGTTCTTGCTACTTTTGGAACTGTCTAGGTTTCCTTCTTCCACACTGCCCTTGCTTCTGCCTGCAAATTCTGGTAGTTTATGAGTTTGTGTCTCTCTGTACATAACACACACACTGTGAATATGCACCAGTAGCTCAAGTTATACCTGAAGAGGGTGTATGAGTTCTGGAAAGTGGAACAGGTGTTTGCCTCCTTTGCTTCAGGGAAGGAGAGACCCTTATCAGACCAGTCATAGCGGATAATGCCCCCTTAGGTATGTACCTGACCAGGCATATGCAGCAACTTAAGCAACCTTGGAGGTGCCTTACAAAAAGAATACAGGGTGTAACAAGCCTACCTTACAAACAGTGCCTTAAAGCCCCTTTCCCTGTACTCATTCATTTATAGATTGCTGAGGAGTAGTCTATGCCTGGCTTACAAGGCATCTGCAAACCCCACACTTATGAATCTCCTGCATATTCATAAGTCAAACAGCACCAGAAATACAAGGTCTAGGGACCTGAATTTTGTTTGTGACTTTAAAGAGAACATGATGGAGAGACAGATATATGTCTCAGTGACTGCCCCTTCTATGGAAGAGGTTTCTCATCCATGTGAAGCTGAGTTTGTCTGTTATCCAGTTTAAATGCAGCCTATACCAGTGGATGGGGAATAGGAAGTTTATACCTGGCCTAGCACCCATGTCCCTTATGGAGAGAGATAACATAAATCCCTGGCCCTCAATGTCCTGTTTGGATACAGGACATCATTTTTCTTTTGTGAAAACTTGGCTAGGCTTAGAAAGGCCCCCAGTGTCCATTAGCCTAGTAACGATCTATGAATCTATGATAGAGTTGCATTTTCTCAGCAGTAAATTGTAGCTAGGGTAGGCTGAAAGGAGCAGCTTCTCTTGATGCAGACCATTTGGGAGCACAATGGCAAAATCAGCACTGTGGATGAGGTGCAGACCAACTCCTGCAAGTCAGTGGTGTTATCACTTTTGTTGAATGGCTGGCTGTGAGTGCAATATCAGCAATCAATGTGATCATGGCTGCTTAAGTATTTACATACAGAGTGTATGTGTTAAGAACTGAATGAAGGGGCTATTAAAACAAAATAGCTTTTGCCTTGACTACATTTATTTGGGTTGTCAGCTCTAAAATTTTTTTTTTGATTATTCTGATTGCGGGACAGTTGCTCAGTATGATAGCTGACTTTACTTTCACTAAGCAAACTCTTTTACAGAGCAATTTCTGACTGCATTTGAGTTTTGCCATCGAGGAACAAACTACCCATTGAAAAATGCTGCTTACAAAGGCCACTACAAGAGGCATGGCTGCTTCCAGTATTTGTTTAAAAACAAAATTCCATGGTAGACATTTAATATTAGCCACTGACTGACAGTTCACTTTCATTAGACATTATTTCAGGATTCAGGCCCCATGTAGCACCTCAGAGTAGTAGTAGTGTTTGGTCTTCTGAGCTTTTGTCTTTTCAGCATCCAGCTTCCTGGGAAATTTAATGTTTATGCCTTAGGAGTCCTCAGAAACAGTTACCTACTGCTGATGTCTCCCCAAATCATATACAACTGAGGCATGGTTACTGTCTCAGTTGATATATGATGAGGATTTCTGCAGTGGGTAATTTATTTATTTATTTTATTTATTTATTGTTAGTTAACCGGGTTGGTCCAGCTGAGCCAGTGCCCCATTTTCAGTGGAGACCCGAGGAGAAAAGCTCCAGTTACAATTACAGAGGTGCAACAAAAGTAAAAATTACAATGGATATAATAGCAAGAACTTATTCATCATTAATAGTCAAATAGTGTTGTACAGTTGTTTTCTAGTAACAGAATATATATATATATATATATATATATATATATATATTTATGTATGTGTATATATATATATATATATATATATATATATATATATATATATATATTTATGTATGTGTGTATATATATATATATATATATATATATATATATTTTTTTTTTATGTATGTGTGTGTATATATATATATATATATATATATATATATATATATATATATATTTATGTATATATATATATATATATATATATATATATACATTAAAACAAGGTAATTTAAAAGCAAAAAATATTTACAATGTCAAAGGTATTTACAAGAAAAAAAAGTGACAGTATGATTAGAAAAAGAAAAGGAGTGGTTGATGGGAGTGAGAAAAAAGGAGTTAGATAGCAAGTAGTTAGGACATCAGGTTGTAGCTAGACAGGGACAAGACCAGGTCTTTTGGAGGTAGTTTTTAAGCTCAAGTTTGAACTGGTGTTTATGAGGGATACTTCTTATGTTAAGATGAAGAGAGTTCCAAGAGTGTGCTACAGAGTATTTATATAGGGACTTTCCAATATTTTTTGATGGTTTGTAGCTGTCCAGAAGATATTTGTCAGATATACGAAGCTGATGTCATGGGTTATAAGGAGATACGATATTAGAGATGGAGAGACAGGAGGTGGGGTTATAGAGAACTGAGTGCATGATATGCAGTTGTCGAAGAAGTAGTTTCGGGAATTCAGGCCATTGTAATGACTGGAGTGCAGTGCAGTGGTGGGATTTGTAGGGGAAGGTGGATATTTTATTGTATGTTTGCTCTGATTTGGTAAGAAGAGATGACTGAAGGTTAGTAAGGACTGGTGTATCATATAGAAGAGAGGGTAAGAGAAGAGATAGAGCAAGGGAGGGTTTGGGGAAGGGTGAAAGCAGTTTATGGTTATAGTATAGGAGACCAAAGTTTTTGTATTGTAATTTGTTAACCTCTTCCCATCTTCCTGTGTCTGTAAAGTTTAGCCATTGTAGACTTGAATTCTAAGTCAGGCTAATATATATTTATGTATCCTTGAATGCTGGGTACTTTGTTTACTTTCTTAGTGATTGTGCTTAGTTAGTGGGGGTCTATAATAGAAGTTTAAACACACAGATGTCTGAAAACCTTAACATCGAACTGGGAAGTTCGAAATGTCAAAATAGCAAAGCCGCGGAACACCGAATTTTTTCCCAGGGAAATTATTCGGTGAGCCGTTTCCACGGCTTTGCTATTTCCTCCACTGCGGTGTGATCTCAGAGTTGGTATATTTAAGTAGGGAGGTGTGTGGGGCAAAGCCCCCCACATTAGGAACATTTTATAGTGTACGTGTGTTGTTTGGTTTTGTACTGGAACAGGGATTTTTTTCCCCTGAGTGTTTGAAGTTTTTGCATTTCGAACTTCCGGGTTCAACATTTAAGTATTCAAATGTATTGCAGTTCGACTATATGATATAGACCTGTTAGTGGAATGGGTTGAACTGCTTAGCACAGTAGCTATATATGCTTCCATAGCCCTCTACTTCACACCATGACAGTCCACCTGCAAGATACATGACAAATGCCCATGTATGCAGGGATGGAAAAGAAAAATAAAATGAACTTCTAGGAATAGTAGGGAATAACAGCAGTTACCCACTGCAGATGATCACCTCATAGATTTGCTTACATGGTGAGTACATAATTATTATGTTTATATATTCTTGGTTGACAAAAAAGATGTATATATTCTTAAGAAAAGTCATTATTTCACAACTAATTTGACTTTTTTTTCTCCTACTTAGGTCATCTGAGTTCATCCTCAATTTATCCTGTTTGCCTTGCACCTTATCTAATAGTGACATCTTGCTCAGATGATAAAGTGAGATTTTGGAGCTGCAATGTAGAACCTAAACCAGACTCTGATCATTTTGAAAAGGAACGCACTTACCATTGGGAAAATTGGACCTTGATGAATGAGGAGGGAGAAAATGAAAGTAGTGCTCTGGATGTACTTGGAAGGCCTGTGGCTGTTAGCTGCTCTTATACTGGACGTTTTGCTGTTGCATATAAGCGTCCAGTTCAGCAGAATGGTTTCATTTCCAAAGAATTTTCAATGCACGTTTGTATTTATGAATGCGAGTCCACAGGAGGATCTGAGTGGGTGCAAGAACAGACGATTAATTTAGATGATTTAACAAAGTTTGGAAGTGTGCTTGATCCAAGAGTTAGTGTGGATAGCAATTTATTTGTGTACAGTAAGTCAGATGTATTTTTGAATAAGGACAGGCATCTCACTCCCAACATAAAGCACTTGGTCCATTTAGACTGGGTATCCAAAGAAGATGGCTCTCATATTTTAACTGTTGGAGTGGTCTCTAATATATTCATGTATGGAAGAATGTCAGGGATAATGACTGACCAAATCAGTAGCAAAGATGGGATGGCTATGATTACATTGCCACTTGGTGGGAGCATAAAGCAAGGAATTAAATCAAAATGGGTTCTTCTGAGATCGATTGATCTGGTATCATCTATAGACGGCACACCCTCACTTCCAGTTTCGTTATCTTGGGTAAGGGATGGCATACTGGTAGTCGGAATGGATTGTGAAATGCAAGTTTACGCACAGTGGAAACAGGCCACTAAGCCATTACATCAGTGGGATACTGAAAGCAAATCTTTCACTGAAGATTTAGGACAAATTTCTTCAGCAGTGCTCAGTAAGAAACATAGTATTATTGATGGATCAACTATAGCTGATGATGTTTTTGGTACTCCAGCTGTGATACAGGATGGTGGCCTTTTTGAAGCTGCTCATGTTCTTTCCCCAACCCTTCCACAGTATCATCCCACTCAGTTATTGGAACTCATGGACTTAGGGAAAGTACGTAGGGCAAAAGCTATTCTCTCTCATTTAGTTAAATGCATAGCTGGTGAGGTTGCAGTTGTGAGAGACCTAGATGCAGGAGATGGTGGAGGAATTAAACGCCATCTTTCACGTACCATTAGTGCTAGTGGCAGCACGGTGAAGGACACAGTAATTGCGGGGAAAGATGGTACCCGCGACTACACTGAAATTGATTCAGTGCCTCCTTTGCCACTCTACGCATTACTGGCTGCAGATATGGACACTTCCTATAAAGCTACAGAAGAAGCTGCTAAAACAACAAAAGGTTCAGAAACTCAAAAGCAATCAGAGGATCATTATGCTGATTTATTTCATGTACAGATGGTCACAACTGATGACTTCATGTCTTTTGAAACTGAAAGAAAAGAAAGCAGATCAAGGATAATTAATTTATCCCAGTATGGACCAACTTATTTTGGCCCAGAGCATGCACAGGTATTATCAAGTCATCTCATGCATTCCAGTTTGCCAGGACTCACTCGACTGGAGCAGATGTTCCTGGTGGCATTGGCAGATACAGTAGCCACAACAAGTACCGAAATTGGAGAAAGCAGAGATAAAAATTACTCAGGTTAGTATTCTCTGTACTGTGTTGTACATGCTGTCTTGATGTTTGCATTCAAAAAATAGTAAGTTTTATTTAGACACATTATGCTCTAGGTAGAGTTAAGAATTGTGTTGCATTTTAATCAACTATACTTTCATGACTTTGCTATTGTGTTAATCCTGGATGATTTCATCCTTTTGCCATCCACTCTTTTGTTTATTCTCTCCTTACCCAGTCTGCCATTTACATAACCTTTACCTCGCCATCACCTGCCTAGTCTAGTTTCACCTTATTTTCCCTTTTACTCTCCTTTTCACTAACATCTCTCTTCACTTTATTCTTTATCTTCTTCTTCTTTCTCTTACTCTTCCTTGTCTATATTTTCAGTCTTGCTTCTTTCTATGTTCTGTCACAATCTTTCACTCTTTTGTGTTATTCAATTTCTGTATATAACTACTGTACTTACTCACTGCCACAATAGTGTTGTTGTTACTACTATTGCACTAATCTACTATTCTGCAAAATGCTAAGTGAATTAATTAATTATCATTATTATTATCATCATTATTGTTGTTGTTATTATTATTATTATTTCTCCCCGGACCTCTGCTGAAAATGGACTTCTTGTCCAGTCGCACTTTCCCAGTAAACAAATGTCAAATAAAATAAATAAGTAAATAAATTTAGTACATCAGCAAATAGGGAGGTACTCATTTGTACCCTCTGTGTAGGCGATTGGGCATGCTTCCATTCTTACACTACAAGTTATATCTGTCCCTCAGGGGAAACTTACATTCCATTATAGGAGAATATGTTAGCATGCCAACTAAGCAGAACAGAAGTGAACCCCCTGAGTAGATGCTAAACAGGGATTTATTTTTGGATGTAGATCACAAGTGGGTTATACTATTTCTGGATATTGTTCACAGGTGGTATATGCCTCAATTAGACCTTTTTGCTTCTCCAGAAAACACATAACTGAGAAACTTCTGCACCAGGATAAATACAGTGGATGCCTGAGCAACAGATGACTTCTCCACAAACTGGTCAAATCTTTTTCTATATGCCTTCCCTCATATAACCATGATCCCTAGAGTGTTACAGAAGATAACGTAGGAGAGGCTATTGATAGTGTCTTTCTATCTGAGGCAACATTGTTTCTCCTTGATATTCGGTCTAGTTAAGGCAGAACCAGTCATGTTGCCCCAACATATGGATCTTTTAACTGTGATGATGGAATCACTAGTCTGACCTAGCTTGAGAATACTAAGGCTTACAATGTCGATGATCTAGCCTTTATCCCATTTTGGCACATGAATTTTGAGTACAAGCTGCATGTCATGAGAGTGGCTGGAAAACATAATATAAGGAAATCATGCCTGGCTAATTGGAAAAGGTCTGCCTGTGGTGCTTTAACAGTGACTGGATCCCACCTTTTGATCAGGTGTCACTTGTTCTCAAATGTATGTTAGACATCTACAAAACAACCTTATAATGTGCCTCACTGAAGGTACACATTTTGATCATATTAACCTGTCTGCTACTGGAACCACCACTGAACTCCCTGATACCTGTTAAGCAGTTCCTAAAAGTGATCTTTCATTGAAGGCCACCAAAAAGAAAATAAGTTCAGGATGGGACCTGAATTATATCGTGGAAATTCTCATTTTCTCCTTTTTTGAGACAGCTTTCTCTGCCTCAGTGAAACATCTGTTCTGGAAAACTGCATTGCTGGTATCACTAATGGAGCTGCAGACTCTCCTATATGTAGAGATCCTTTTTTAATCTTGCACAAAGACAGTCACCTCATGCCACCCTTATTTCATGCCTAAGATGGTGACAGAAATGTCAGTGAATGTGCTATATACCTCCTGTACTTTTCCCATCATAAGGGAGAAAGAATCCTATACTCGGTAAACATGTAGAGGCAATTGACATTTTCCTAGTGCAAAACAAAGATGTTAGGAAATCTGAGCAGTTATTAATTTCTTTTGCTACAGACAGGAAGTGCAAAACCTGTTATGTAACGGATCATATCAAAGTAGGTTATTCATTGCATCTGCTTTTATTACTCCTTTTGTGGTAAGACAATTCCAAGTCATGCTAGGGCCCATTTTACAGGGGTCACTGCAGCTACCACCACCTTCATGAGAGTAGTAGGTATACAGTCTATATTGGAAACAGCATCTTAGTAGTCTAGACACACCTTTTCAGCATTATAACCCAAGCAGTCCTTCCAGACACAGCACAGGCTTTGCCACATCCATTCTTGCAGGACCTATTTACTTCTGCCTTTTTGCAGGGCTGACCACTGTCTGGTCCATAAACTGTGGGAGTCTTCTTAAAAGTCAGTTTTGCAGCAGTGGACATTACAAAAAACATGGTACAAGTAGGTAAGGAGCTTACCATATTTGCAAATATTTTAGTATATCCACTGTTGCTGTAGCGGTTATCTCTCACTATACCCTCTCTTCTTGGGGCATAAATGTGGTTTGGGTTAGTACCCTAATCAGACTTTTGTTTTTCTTCTCTACTGTAGAGATCAGACACATCCCTAAATCAGCGTTTAGTATTCTGGGGAAGGAGTTTGGAGGGTTCTGTAGTTGGGTTTCATTCATACAATAGGGGTCCTATAGAGAGCTTGTACTTTGACTCCTTTGAAATGGATTATTTTTGCCAGGACAGGAAAAATGAGAAGAGAGTGCTGGCCAATGTTCCTTCATGCCAACATCATGACATATGAGTGGAAGGACATCTGTTAGCCAGAAGGGGAAAGGGCAAAGAGCTCTGGTAGTCAGACTGCTAACTGGATTTATGCACTCAGGAACCTATGAGTAAGTACTGTAACAGTGTATATACTCTAACAGATACAGTTAAGGCAAGCTCCTAATACAGCTGTACATTCCCATCTCCAAGGCCCACAGTGGAGGTTTTTTTCATGCTTGACTTGTCTTTTCTTGAGTTGCCCCTATTGTCTCAATGACTTTAGTAGAAATAATTCCATTTTATTCATAGAAGGAAACACTGCTTGTATTAACAGTTTCTCTTACTTTTCAGATGTGCTCTACAGCTCCATGTGTGTCGACACAATGGTTTATTAATACTAGAACTGTAACTGTAAACAATAATGTACAATAATGTTGAAAGTTGCTAACCCTTTGTTTAAGGTACTAAAGTCACATCTTGCAGACTTGATAGTGTGGATGACAAATATCTGGAAGGAATCCTGCATCAGCTATTTTCCCAAAGTAGCCAGGTGTGAGTCTCCATTAAGTTTAGAGTTCAAACTTTTACAGGATTTTTTTGTGGTCACCATTCATAAGGCAGCCAGCTGTAAAAAAATGGATTTAGTTTTATAATATTGACAGTTTTCTTCAACATGCTGCTTTTGATGTTTCACATCTTATCTATATGTGAAGAATGTAATGGTTCACTGTTCTAGAAAGCTTCTACATTTATTAATTTTGGATAGTGGATTATTCCTTTTTCTTTAGTATTAATAGTTACATACTATTAAATAACATGTCTTAGTTGTCTAAGACAAGAAGACATTACAAAGCAAATTTTCCTTATAGTATTGTATTTTAATACAAACCGTTCCCTTATTATTAATATGATACACGTTTAGACACTAATACATTAGTTATGATAAATGGAGTTATAGTTTGTTTTTCCTAGATGTTTTTTTCCAGCATGCCTGCTATCAGTCAAGCTTCCTGATCAGTCTTGAGCCAATCTCTTCCCCCAGTACTGGGCATATTAGGTATATAGGTATGAACTACCTGGAGGGGCCGTCACCCAGTCAGACATGGTAAGTGTTGGTATGGGGATTTGTGACCTCCATCACTGTGGTGGCCAATGTTTCTTCGCCATGCAGGTGCTTGCTTCTCTGCATCTGTGAATGAAAGCTAGCATCAAGCAGCAGCTTGGTGGCCTGACATCCTGCCTCACAGGCCACATCTGCATCTGACCTTCCTCTCAGTGAGTGTGGCAGTCTGCATCTGCTGCTATCCCCTTCCCCAAAGATGGGCACATCTACCCTTCCCACATCAGATTCAACAAATACCAGAGCTGCTAATTGAATCTAAGTGGCTAGGGCTATAGCCATGACTTCGTCCCACTGCACCACTAGAGATGGCTAGGAGTTAGAATTGTATTGAATTTGCAAATATTTGATTTTACTGAAAATATAAAAAATAAATGCTTGGGTATTAGAAATTGTCAAGTTTTAAAATGTCTAAAGATGAGTGTTTCTCAAGGGGGACATCGAACTGTGAGCACATGGAATATGGCAACTCTGCAAATATGGTAGTCTGTAAGTGGTGTCATATTCTTGTCTGAAGTTGGCTGTAACATTAGATTTGTTGTATATTTAATGAAAATTTAGTAGCCATGAAAAAGGGGTAAGAGATATAAATCTGAAGGGTGCCATAGCCTGATAGCACAGCAGAGTGTGGTGCATGCTAACATTTTCATCATGAAGTAATCCTGGTGTACAGCTAAAATCAGAAACATTCTAATCCTGAAGTCCTAAAAAACGAATTATTTTGTATTCCAGGTTTTGTCCACATTGTCTTGGTACCTTAGAATACTGTGTTTGTATTTTCGCAGGTGGCGAGACATTGGATGAGTGCGGCTTACGTTATTTACTTGCCATGCGTCTGCACACCTGTCTGTTAACATCACTGCCACCATTGTACAGAATGCAGCTTTTACATCAGGGTATGTTTGATATTAAATTGTTCTGTAGGAGAGGAGCAGACTTGAATACAGGAAAATATTTTAGACTGCCTTAATATATCGTATTATGAATTAGTTATGTGTTGTAATTAGTACTGACATTACATCAGCCATTAAATCTTCATTTTTGGTAACACAGTCTGATAACGGTCAGAATTTTGATTGTATTATTTATAATTGTATACTTATTCTATGTGATCATCCATGTTTCTGTTTAAACTTTATTGTGAAATATAAATATATGACTGACAGCTGAAAAGTATTGATTTATGTTGTTAAACATATATGTATACAGTTTTGATCTAGAACGTTGCACTCAGGATATTTATGAAACCATAGCTGACATTTCAACAACCAAAGAGTAATATAAAATCAGTAGCATTTTTATGCTTGCCTCATCAGGAAGTAATGTGTGAATGTAACAGTTAAGATCTTGTAGTTTGAATCGTACTATCACTAACTGGTTTTCAGACTTTCCATGCCACCTTACAATAAGTGTATTTTGGAGTGGGAGCTTATATCAATTGTTGTCTTTCCATTAATTGAGCTAGTGATGCCAGATGAGATGAAATCAGTACACACTGCTTATCTAGACCTTGCAAAGGTGTTTGACACCATCCCACATTTAAGGATCATAAACTCTCCAAGTTAAATGTAAACCCGTGTGCACGTATTTTCCCTATCTTACCTCACATTATTCTTGCATTTCCATTCTCACATCTCTCTATTTCTTTCCCTCCCATATCAATTTCGTCAACTCTAAATACCTCTCAGTTTCTCAAATCCGCACACGCTCCAAAGTCAAGCTGTCATGTGCACTTCTTAATGATAAAAACATTATAGAAACAAGAGTGACAGCCTATTTTCCCTGCTCACACTCCCTTGATATCTTTGCAATAACTGAGTCATGGCTAAAGAATGGGCATCACTCATAAACATAATTTATTCCCTAGTTATATTTATTCATCTGATACCCAGCAAGGTGCCAGACCTGGTGGTGGTGTTATGCCAATGCACAAATCATCTATTAACATCTTAGTTATTTCACAAGATAATATATCCATTGACTTTAAACCCCAACTCGTTACTAACTGAGCTTCTAGTCTAGTCTTCACAGTGCCTATACCTGTCCAGTGCCCATCTGCCACCTTTTGATTAACTCCTCAAATTAAAAAAAACATAATAATCATATCCATACTGTCACATCAAACCAAATAAATTTGCCATCATCCTGACTTTAACCCAAATCTTCTGAGCCCAATTAGGCATTATTTAACTGAATTTCTTGCAGATCAACTGGTAGAAATCCCACTTAGACCCAACCCCAAACCTTTCCGTTCTAGACCTCATTATTACAACACATGCCAACAAAGTCTGCTGTATCATCATTCACTCACTTTTAGTGATCATTGCCCTATCACATTCGTCTTACAGAATTTACAAGTCAAATCCACCCCCCTCCCAGCCTAATGTCTCCATTCTGCATTCTACGCTTGCCACTAGTGATGGCCCCCAATGCTCTGCCTTTCTGAAGCTAACATTGCTGCTAGTAACATAACAGACTTATTACTACTCTAATGTCAGGATACCAACTTCCCAATCATCTCAAGGCTACTGAAAGACCCCAAAACATAATGGCTGCAAATATCTTAACTCCCTAATGAAACTATGTGGTGAAGCTTGGGAAATGTTGAAACAAGATTCCACTCCCAACAATCTTGACCATTACAAAACTCTGAGGAAGTTGATCAAACAGTCCACCAATAGACTCAAAACTAAGCAACTAAAAGCTAAACAAACTTCTTCACTCACCTAAACATTTCTGTCAGGAAGTCAACAAAGTAACAGAAGATATTCTCCAATTTAATTATCCAGACTAGAATATATATCCTGCCCTGGTAATCTTACCCCTTCTGACATAGACTAGTCTAAAGCCTTCCCAGATCTTCACCTATCCTGAATGCAACCACACATAAAAGACTGCCTAACCCCCTGCCTTAATTCCACATTTTTGGTATGCAGAAATCACCTCTAAGCAAGTTGTACCTCTACTTGAACAGACTCTTGAACTGACAATATCTGCCAATGGTTCTTGTACCACTGCAGAAATTCCTTCACTATCTCTCTTAAGCGTATTTACAACCTTTTCTGAACCACTAACACCACTGTATGGTTGAAAGAGGGTCTGTATTCAGTCATCAAATGGAATAAACACTAAACAGTATGTCTCATCGAATTTGCTGTTCATCAAGCCGTTCGTGTAAGATTGCAGTGTGGTAGGAATCAGGAAATTTGCCCTTTTCCCACTGTAGTGTGAGCTCTTAAGTTGGTACATATAATTAGTGGTGGGTGTAATGCTTTTTCTCTTTGATGGCTGAAAATATACCTGTTCATAGACTTTCTAACTGTTCATTTCTAGTATGAATAGGATGTAGTCATTGTTGCACGTCTTCTGGTCTCTATCTTCATCAGCAAATTTCCACTGTCCCATTCACAATTACTACTTTATGCAATTAATGTGGTCCTCTAAAGAACTGATCCCTCACATTATAAAACTAAAACTGAACTTCCAATTGATCTTCTTCAGCCACAGCACTGCCTAAACTCAAAGAAGCTAGTGTTCAATGCCCAAAAAAAAGATTATCCAAATGCCCCCAGTCTTGTAATATTCTTGTCAGTGATAACAATTCCATTGAATCCAGCACCTCCTTTAGCTATTTAGATTTTTGGGGATCTGGCTAGATCAATGACTAAACATCCATGAGCACATACAAAAGGTGAAAGCCAAGATCAACAGTCTTCTCTTCTGAGCCAACAAAATATCTTAGTTCCTCTCGTATCCAGCAAGGGTTCTATAGAAAAAGGCATCCTCCTTGCTCAACCTGAGTATGCTCTCCTGTTGTTTGCACCTGCCTCTGTCAAAAACACTGATAATCTTCAGACCATCTCCAATAAAATATGTCAGTTCATATCTAACCCCACTGCCTTACGCTTTCAAAGTCTAAATGGCTACCACTACAGGCCAGGTCAAATCTACTTCTTGGGTCCTTACTCTTCACAGTACTTAAACTTAACATCCTCTCCCTTCTCTCTTCCAAACGTTTTACTGCCATTCAAGCCTATAACCTGAGACGTCAAGCTAGAGCCGGTCGTTTGCTACAAACCTCTTTCTGTCAGACTGTCTGACTTGGCAGGATATAACTCATACAGCTAAGGCTACTGCAGCTGCGATCATTTGAACATCTACATCTATGGTAAGTTCAACTTGTACATCTGTAGTTTTTTTGAATATTAAAGCTGTTTAACTGTATAATACCTGTTTATGTTATTGTTCATATGCACTGGAGCTCTATGAGTTTGTTTTCATGGCGTTAGTAGAATCACTCATTTATTGTGTTGGGCTGCATGAAAAAAAGATAAAAAAACTTGCTTCTTCGAACTTTGGGAGCAAAAGTGTCTAAAAACTGCTGAAAAGTAGCTGATAGCTACTTAGTTAGTGAAGCTGCAATCCATATTAGAGGCATTTATTAAGTACTGGCATTACCGGTATTTATTTTCATTTGAAATGCAGACACTGAAGAAATGCTAGGACTCATTTCAGTTGCCAAATTAATTTTACAGCAACCATGTTGATTGCTTTTTCCAGTTAGTGATACATTTTGAAACACCAAATGTTCTTCTTGTTTCACTGTTGCAGTCATCACATTTGGGTTATCTGCTTGCAGTAGCCCTCAGTCGCCTGATTATCAAAGTCTTGGGTCCTGCATCGGTTGCTGTCTCATCTTCCATGATGTCAGGTAGTCAGGGGTATAAAGCATGCATCCGATGCCATTACATCAGTTTTACTTGGTGTGTGGTGCCCGAAGCAGAAGCAGTTCTCAAGTGCCGGTTGGCCATCTCCTGAAATTTTCGTTTTCGAGTTTCAGAACCAAAGTCTTCAACTAAAGCTAAGTATCCCGTTGGGGAAACTTTTTCTTGCTCTAAACCAATGTTAGTAAAAGTCAATAAATGTATTTTTTGTGGAAAGCAAATACCTTATAAAGATTTTCATCCGTACTGTATTCCTTGCCTAGGCCCTGACCACGATGTATCTCACTGTCGGTTTTGTGCCTTATTTAAACCACAAACTATTCGTCATCAGTACATTTTCGCTTCTAAATATGTTGGTACTCTGTTCAATTATCCTATGTCTTCGGTAAGCCACCCGACTACCGACATTCTGAAAAAACGCAAAGATAAAGACAGAGACAGGCCGCCTAGGTCCAAAGCTGCCGATAACGCTTCTCCTAAGCTAGTCACCAGTTCGCCGGTACTCAGTGAGGCGCTTTTGCAGCCCCTGACACCCGCTACTTCAGATTCACAGGCCTGTACTGAGACCCATTCAGAGTCCGGTATGCCGTGAGATGCTTCAGCTGTGGAACCTGCGGATGTCTCTACCTTGGATGGGTCTAGAGCTGCTGTGCAGGCACCAGCTTCTGAGGGTGTATTCAGGCCTACTGACTTGCATATTAAACTGATCAAGCATGCTGACTTGCATATTAAACTGATGCCATATTTTTCTTCTAGGCCTAAAACTCTAACCATGCGTAGGAAACCGACGCCCAGACCGCATGGTCAGGCCTCTATGCCTAAAATACAAATGATCAGAATGGCTGAAGACCTTATTACTTTATTCAGGGGAAGCCAACCTTCCCCCTCTAAGAGACCTAGGACTGAATTTGCTTATGATACTTCTGTCCAGGATTCTGAAATTTCTGTCTCCTCTGATGACCAGGATTTACCCTTATCTACCTATGAGGATTCTGATGCAGAGGACTCTATTCCCTCTGCTTCACCCCCAGAGGATTTTTCTTTTGGTGAAACCTTCATACTCTTAGGGAACATTTTCACTGGGAAAGCCAGGAATACTCTAATTCTAAAAAGAGGATTAGAGATTTCTAACTCCTGCCCCAGCACAGGCCTTTAGCTATCCCTGCTGTGCTGGACATTGTTGACAATGCCTTTTCAGAATCTAGCTTGGCCCCTGTCTCTTTACCTCCTGTTCCCAGAAAACCTGATAGATATTACAGGGTTCCTGATTCTCATAAGTTCCTTTTTAAAAATCCTACTGCAGACCCTGAGAACATTTCACAGGGACCCAAGAGCATTAAGGTTACTACTACCAAAAATCCTACCCCCTCTGATAGAGATTCCAGGACCCTGGATAGATGGGGTAAGAAGGGCATACACCTCTGCAACCTTGGCCATCAGGGCCTTAAATTGCCATTTTCATATGTTAAAGTATTCACATCATATTATTGGATTGCTTAAACAGAAAATGATGTTGATTCCTGACTGTGCTGAAAATAAGGATTTACAGGATTTAATGCATTCTTGCTGAATAGGTTGGAAAACATACCTTGCAATGTGGTTTTTATTCACTAGAGGCATCTTGCAGGGCTGCTGTCACCGGGTTTGTACTTAGAAGGCATGCTTGGCTTAAGGAGGAATATTTGCCAGATCATGTTAAAACTAAATTGCTGGATGGTCTCTTAAATCAGGACCACCTGTTTGGCAACAAAGCAGAAGTTGTTCTTAAAAAGATGGAGGAAAAAGCTAAATCTATGCAAACTGTTAAAGATTTCCTACAAGTACAGCCTCCAAGATTTAGTAGGCATTGGCCGTCTAAGAATTGGTCCTTTCCTGCCTCTTCCAGGCCTTCTCAGTCCAAATCCAGAACCAGTAGAACACCCAGGCTTCAGTCCCAGGGTACGCACAGGACTAAGCAGTGGGGGGCTCCCACTTCCAAATCAAGGAGTAGTAAGACTCCCCCCCTACGGTAAACCGTCTCAAAGGCTTACTTTTAAAACTTCCAAGCACTTCTCAACAGACTGCTCCTTTACTGGGAAAGATTGCTCTGCAGGCAAAAAACTGGGAACTCATTACACAGGACAAATGGGTTTTAAATATATTTTCCCAAGGATACAGATTTCACTTCCACACGTTACCAACCCCAAACAGTTGGCCATATCAGAGGCTCAAAAGCAAATACTCTCTCTCTTAAGAATAAAGGCTATTCAAAGTGCACCAGAAGAGGAAAAGGGACAAGGTTTCTACTCAAGACTTTTCCTGGTACCCAGAAAAGGCAACTCATGGTGTCATTTCTACCTTAAACACCTTTTTGGTGATTCCAAAATTCAAGATGCTAACTCTTCACCAGTTACTTCTTATGCTAGGCAAGGATGCCTGGTTGGCAACACTAGATTTAAAGGAAGCCTAC
This sequence comes from Protopterus annectens, assembly GCF_019279795.1. Lineage (NCBI taxonomy): Eukaryota > Metazoa > Chordata > Ceratodontiformes > Protopteridae > Protopterus > Protopterus annectens. The sequence goes on along the minus strand of NC_056739.1, from coordinate 1,025,045,645 downwards.
CTACACATCCTAATCAGGGAATCATGCAGAAGATACCTACGCTTCAAAGCAGGCTACATGCACTATCAGTTCTCTGCACTGCCCTTTGGCTTATCTACTGCACCCAGAGTATTCACAAAGTGCCTAGCTCCAGTCATAGCATTTTGCAGGCAGAGAAATATTTAAATGTACCCATACCTGGACAATTGTCTAATTCAGGCAGAAAGCCAGGACATACTTCTGAATCATCTGACATTTGTACAAAAGGTGTTAACTTGTCTGGGGTACACCATAAACGAAAATAAATCACATCTGGTACCCTGTCAACAAATTATATTCTTGGGAGCAAGCTTGAACACAATTTCCCAGATGGCTTTCCTTATGCCAGAGAAACAAATTAATGTGACAACTTGCTTCTAACTAGTGGCCACAAAAACCCTGCTATATCTGCAAGGCAAATACTGCAAGCCTTGGGGTTCATGGCCTCGTGCATTCTATTAATTCCATATGCAAGACCGCATATGATGAAACTACAGTGGTATCTAAAAAGCCTATGGTGTCAACATTCTCAGGATCTAGAAGCAATTATTCCTATCATACCTTGCCTATAAATGTAGATGTTCGAGTGTATTCACTTTTGCAGTCCTGGTTACCCTCCCTCCCTCCAGCCCCCTGACTTCTTTTGGCTATACCTCTATTCTCCTTTACTATGCTTAAAAGCTTTTTGGTGTGTTTACAAAAAACCAAAACTAGTGAAAACAAAACAAAAAAAAAAAAAAAGAGAGAGAGAGCGGATTTGTAGAACTAAACTCCTTTATTGGTAAGCGCTTTTGTTGGCAAAAGGTAAGCCAACTTCTTCAGACCATCGAAAAACATACAAGATAGAATCCCCTGTGAAAAGGAATGCCGTTTATACACAGTGTTAGTCTAATCAAGAAATTAATTAATGAAGTAAATATAATCAACAATAAAAAACCACAAGTAACCATTTGTTTGCTGAACCAGAGATTTGTTTTACATAGGTTTTCCTAAAATCAGTAAACCTTAGACAATAAACTTTCTCAAGCCTAATTTATCTCAATATTAAAAGTACCAAATCACCCAGCCTTGTGATGGTACCATAGTTACTTTAAAATTACTAACTTTTAAAACCATGTATTATTAAAAGATCCTAAATGGATCTATTTATTCAAAAAGGCTTGAAATACTTATCTAGCTAAGACTTTTATTTTGAGTAAACATTTGATCTGAAGTAGGAACTTCATTTGTCAACAACCTTTGGGATATGGATCCGATCTCGGATCCGAGCCAGCAACTTTTACCATAGCATAGATCCAAGCTCCTAGCTCCTCCCTTTACCCATAATCCCCTGCCAACCCTAACTGACCACAGATCTAGTTTGCCGCGCTTCAGCCTACAAGCTGAATTTCGAGCTCCTGGCAATTCAGAGTAATTGTGAGAAAAAAACTTAAAAATTTTTTTGTACTTTTCTTGTGTGATTGTGAAAGTTTGTTTAGGTTCCCTCTTGGATATCTTTTTTTTGTAAAATTTTTCCTCCCTACCCTCGCTGGTTCGTAGTGTGTGTGTGTGTAGGGGCCTAGTGAGTGTGTTTTTCCGTTCAACATGTCGGAGGCCCCTAAAGCCATCTTTTCAAAATGCACCGAGTGTGGCCATAAGCTTTCATCGGCGGATGGCCACACCCGGTGCGTTAGGTACCTTGGGGTTGAACACCTCTCTTCGGGATGCACGATTTGTGCAGCGTTCAACCCCAGGGCACTTAAGGGACCGGAGGTCGAAGCTGATTCTGGCGGGCCTTTTGCCCCCGGACTCTGCTCCGGCCTCCGGTTCTTTGGTGGCCGCTACCCAGGCCTTGGTGGTAGCTACCCCTGCCTCCCTTCCTCCGGTCGGGACTCAACCTCCCGTTTTGGCTCCGGAGGAGAGGGAGGCCGGAAAAAACAAAAGGAAGGAGAAGCACCATAAGCGGCGGGCGGAGGACTCTTCCTCGGCCCCGCCCGCCAAGCGGGCTTCTCCATCCAGGGTTTCTGGATCGCCTCCTCCTCGGCTCCGGTCCCCTTGTTTTTCACCGGGACCTGGGGAGGAGGCAACCCGGTCCCCGTCGAGGTCATCGAGGTGTCACTCTAGGTCTGCCTCAGTGGCCTCGTCGAGGTCCACATTTAGTATGTCAGATGCAGACATGGACCGGATGATGAGGAGGTTCATCCAGGCCCAGCTGCAGATGGGAGTGTTTGCCTCCCTCGGGGCTCGACCCCATTTTTTGCCCCAATTGCTCCTTCTCCGTCCCGCTTCCCGGGTTCGGAGCATTCGGATCCGAGCCACGTCGGATCCGGGGGTGTGTCGGAGCCGACAGTACTAGTTACTTCGGCTCCGACTGGTCCCTCGAGTTTGTTGGATCTGACCTCTCGGAGCCGTAGGCGGAGTTTCGGATCCGAGGGACTTTGTGTGACTTCGGCTCCGTCCCGGTCGGAGCACACGGGTCCTTCAGATCCGAGGGTCTCAGCCCCGGATCCGGTCCCCACTTCGGATCTGAGTGGGAGCAGACTCTCCGAGCCTATTGAGAGTAGCTCCCCCTCAGCTTTCGCGGTGGTGGAGAGGGCACTGTTGAGTGCATCCGGACCCCCGGTCCTGGCTTCGGCTCCTCCCTGCACTCCCTCGGAGTTGGTCCCGGCTCCCATCACCCGGCCTTCGGGACAGCCTGCTTCAGCATCTCTGGGTGTTCCTGCGGAACGTGATATTGCTGGTGAGTCTTCCTCGGACAGCCCCCCCCCCCCCGAAGAGGTTCCTCACAAAGCCAAGTGTAAGAGGAGGCACATGGACTCCCTGAGTCCCTTACCGAAGATACGGACTTAGATGAAGGGGAAGGCTCCCCAAGGTTACCCCCCGAGGATGTCTCCTTTGGAGACATCATGGAGATGCTCAGGATTAGGGGAGGGTGGTCTGCCCCCAAGGCTTCCTCCGATGAGTCCGTATTCCTAGAGGCGTTCGAAGCAGGGCCATCTACCTCTTGGGTGTCCCCTCCCCCCGACCCCCTGGTGGACCTTATTTTCACCAGGGCTTGGAAGCAGCCGGACACTGTAGAGCCAGTCCCCAAGCGCCCGGATAGGATCCTGAGTCTCCCTGCTGAAAGAACCCACTGGAGCAGAGGTCCCCCCGTGGATGCCATGTTGGTGGCGGCGGCCACCAAGAGAGAGCTGGCTCAGGAGAGCTCTGCGGTCCACCCGACGAGTAAGGACTCTCGAGCGATGGACCGCCTGGGGAAGCGGGTCTTTAGTTCAGCAACCTTCTCCATGAGAGCGCTGAACTATATGGCACAAGTCATCCGGATGCAGCGGGATCTAATAAAAGAATATGCTGCATCCCCCCAGAGTCCATGTCGGAAGGAGACAAGCATCTGTACTCCTCCCGAATGTCTACTCTACGTTCAGTTTCTAACACCTCTATGCGGCTCTTGTCACACGCCACTGAAGGAGCCGCTAGAGCCGGCGGATCCGGCCTGGTAATCAGGTGTCAGGCCTGGCTCCGACACTGTGACTTCTCGGAACCCTTTAAGGCATCATTCGCGAATGCCCCCTTTGATGGTTCTGCACTTTTTGGAAAAAACGTTCGCGACACTTTAGTCCAGAGCGAGAAAGATGGGAAGACGTTGTCTGCCATCGGAGTCTGCTTCTCTGCTCTCCAGAGGTCCTTTTCTAAGAACCAAAAGGGTCAGAAGAAGATGTGGTTCCGAAAATCGCATCAGTCCCAGTCTGCTCCGGACAACCAGTCCTCTCGTGGCAGAGGAGGACAGGGAGGATGCCGCCCAAGAGGCAGAGGGGATCCCAGAAACTTTGGGGTCCATGGAACCATTCTCTGAGAGGCCCACGCAGAACCCCTGAGGGGTTGCCCAGCTGCTCCACTCTGTAGGCAGTCGGGGGGCGTCTTTTGAAGCACCTAGCTATGTGGGAGTCCATAACAACAGATCGCTGGGTGCTTCGCATCATATCCAGAGGTTACCAAATTCCTTTTATTGTAACCCCCAAAATTAAAAGCCTCCCCGACGTACCACCCATTCAGAGGGAGACATCTGCTACAGAAATTCAGCAGCTTTTGCAAAAAAGAGCCATCCAACCCGTCCCCTCAGATCAGTTCAGATTGGGGTTTTATTCCAGGTTCTTTCTGGTGCCAAAAAAGACAGGGGACTTGAGACCCATTCTCGATCTCTCTCTCCTGAACTTGGCAGTACCCAAAGAAAAGTTCCGAATGGTCACCTTACAATCTATTCTCCCCCTATTACGGGAGAATGATTGGATGTGCTCTTTAGACCTCAAGGATGCGTACTACCACATCCTAGTGGACAGACGCTCCATGAGGTTCCTCCGCTTCTGGCTGGGAGCCAGTCACTTTCAGTTCAGGGCCCTTCCCTTCGGTCTCACCTCAGCCCCCAGGGTGTTCACCAAAGTCTTGGCGGTCATAGCGGCCCACCTGAGGCTTCAGGGGAATTCAGGTCTTTCCGTACCTGGACTACTGGCTCCTCATTGCCCCAACAAGGCATCTGCTCTGTTCAGGCAGGGATTACTTCCTCGACCTTGCTCCATGTCTAGGGTTAACTATCAACATGACCAAATCCTCTCTAGTCCCCTCACAAGTAATAGATTTTATAGGAGCGAGATTGGATTCCAGGATAATGCTTGCCTTCTTAACTCCCGATCGGCTTCAGAACCTGAGGTTGCATGTCAAGGCCATTCTCATTCTTCCTGCTCCACCTGCAGAATTGATCCTGAGGGCTCTAAGGTCCATGGCGGCAGCCATTCCTCTACTACCCCTAGCCCGCCTAAATATGAGGGTCCTGCAGCGGACCCTCCAAGTACAATGGTCCCTGTCTCGCAACCCCCTGTCCCATCCTATTCCCCTAAGCAGGGCTTGCAGAGGGTCGCTCATGTGGTGGCTCCGGTCCCCGAGTCTACACACGGGACGACCATTTTCGATGCCTTCCCCCGTCGCCACAGTGACCACGGACGCCTCTCGCCTGGGGTGGGGGGGGCACTATTCAGGCAGAATGGTCCAAGGCACGTGGAACGACACAGAGACCTCTTTGCATATCAGTGTCCTAGAGATGAGGGCGGTGCTTTTGACATTGCAGGCACTTCACAGCCTTCTACCGATTGGGACAATTGCAGTACAAACAGACAACATGTCAGTTGTCTGGTACATCAACAAACAGGGGGGAACCAGGTTTTATCCCCTTTGTCGCAAGGCCATCAGAGTATGGGAATGGGCGATTTCCACCAACCGCTTTCCTATTGCAACGCACATTCCGGGCCGGTCCAACATCCTAGCAGACAGGCTCAGTCATCTGATTCTGACTCTGTACAAATGGTCTCTCAATCCTCTAGTAGCGAAACAAATATTTGCCCTATGGGGGCAACCCTGTTGCGATCTTTTTGCCTCTCCTTCAAATACCAAATGCAACAGTTACTTCGCTCTAATCCCCCTTCAGGGGGAGACCCCGAGAGACTCTCTAGTACATGCTTGGCCTCCCGGTCTCCTTTACGCTTATCCTCCTTTGCCCATGATGCTGAAACTCCTACAGAAAGCCAGTCGGCTGGGGAGCAAAATGATCCTCATTGCCCCATTCTGGCCTCGTCAAACATGGTTCCCGTACCTGTGGTCTCACCTAATTCATCCACCATGAATTCTGGATCCACTCCCGGATCTCATTACCCACCCTCTGGGTCTCCCGGCCCCCAACCTGGTCAACCTCAAGCTGACGGCTTGGTTGCTCCAGTTCCACTCCTGATTAGGACTCCCGGAATCTCCTCACCAGTCAAAGCCATCCTAGTAGCAGCACATAAACCTTCCACCAGAAGAGTCTATCGAAGCAAGTGGAAACGTTTCTCCATCTGGGCGGAGCACCATCACTTGGGTCCTTTCACGGCACCTCTCACGTCGGTTTTGGAGTTCTTAACTACCCTTTTTCATCAAGGGGCTAGCTGCTCTACAGTCAAGGTACAACTGGCAGCGATTTCGCATTATCATGTAGGGCATGAATCAGGCCCTCTGATGACTTCCAAGCTTTGCAAAGCTTTCCTCAAGGGGTACCTTCCTTCTCAGACCTCCAGTCAGGGAGGTAGTACCCCCATGGGATTTGTCTTTGGTTCTCCAAGCCTTGACTAGCCCCCCTTTCGAGCCGGCGGCCACGGTTGATCTTAAATATCTCTCTTGGAAAACGGCCTTCTTAGTGGCCATTACTTCAGCTAAAAGGGTCTCTGAACTTCAGGCTCTATGTGTTAAGCCACCGTATTTATCCTTCCATCCAGACAGAGTTTACCTCAGGATCAATCCGTCCTTTCTGCCTAAGGTGTCTTCGGAAGCTAATATTAATCAATCTATTAATCTTCCCGTGTTCTTTCCCCATTACCAGAACAAAGGAGAATATAAACTGCATTCCTTGGATGTGCACAGACAATTACGTTTTTATACTCATCGAACTGCTGGTCATAGGCAATCTGACCAGTTGTTTGTCTCCTTTGCCAAAACAAGTTTAGGCAAGTCAATTTCTAAAGTTACACTATCACGGTGGATAGCTAATTGTATCCTCTTAGCGTATCAGAGTTCGGGAAGGCCTGCACCTCAGGGAGTCCGAGCTCATTCTACTAGGGCCGTCGCTGCTTCGACGGCTTTTAAATCTAGGGTCCCCTTAGATGATGTTTGTTCCGCAGCCACTTGGGCCTCATCTCATACCTTTATCAGCCATTACAAACTGGATGTTGTCTCCAGAGGTAGGGTGTCCTTTGGCTCTGCAGTGCTCCGGAATGTTCTTCCATAAAGGCCACCCAAGATTCAGGTAGCTGGGGACTCTGTCCCAAAGGTTGCTGACAAATGAAGTTCCTACTTCAGATTTAGAAGTTATGTACTCCCCATAGCGTTCCATCTGAGTAGGTATCTTCATTTGTCTGCAACCATCCCCCCCTCCTTCCCCCTGACCTATAGGATCTGTCTTGGATAAGCCCCTTCCGGGGCACAATAACATTGCTTATATCGGGCAGACTTGATCTGAGGTCAGTTAGGGTTGGCAGGGGATTATGGGTAAAGGGAGGAGCTAGGAGCTCGGATCTATGCTGTGGTAAAAGTTGCCGGCTCGGATCCGAGATCGGATCTGTATTCCCAAAGGTTGCAGACAAATGAAGATACCTACTCAGATGGAACGTTATGGTGAGTACATAACTTCTAAATAGATACATATTCATTTAAACCCGGAATAATATAAGCCATGGTACGGATCTGCCATGCCAATTCTATTTCCTCGAGTGGAGACACTGACTTGGAAAATGAGGATGATATAATCATTCCCCAAACAACAGAAGTACACCGAAGTGAGCGCATTCATAATTATCAACAGCAGAATGGCCCAAGGTGACAACCAAGTTTGTGGGGGGGGGGGCTCTATTGCTCAGAACAATATGAACAATCAAATAGGAGACAATTTTCAGCAGGGTTTTCGGAGTACCCACACCGGCCAGCAACAAATAGCACAACCAAGGCACAAGAAGAAACAAGCCCCACAAAGGAGGCACCAAAACAGAAGGAGGAGGTAGTCCAGTGCCTACCCAAAGTTTTAGTGACTACAGAAGGAGACTTCCATATCTTTAATTTTAGCTCATTGGAAGTTGATGAGGAAATGGCCAATTTGTTTGCCAAAGGGCTGACTTTTGTTCTGGACCACAGAGCTAACGTAGTCAGAATTGTTATAGACTTGAAAATGTTTGTTCGTAAACTCAATCTGACTTGTGAACTGGGACAAAACTCTGGACTTACCAACAGTTTAAGAGTTTCAAGTCTGTTAAATCCGCCTCTCCAAGCGTCATTGGCTATGTTTGAGAAAATTTGTGAAATGGACATTAGGCATGCACTTAATTGTAGTGTAGCTAAGTATAACAGAAATAGAAACATGACTGTTAATGAACGGGATCTTCTCAAACTGCTTAATGTATGTAACGTGAGAGTTATGAAACCCCATAAAGGAGGTGGGCTGGTGTTTATGGACCAACAGGTCTATGAAACAAGAATGTTGAGTTTATTAAATAGTGATGTATATGTTAGTGCAAGCCAGAATGAGCTAAATGGGGCATATAATAAAATTAATAGCATGTTGAGCAACCTTTTTCTTGAAGGGAGCATTGATGTGAATACATACCATTTTTTGGCCATGCCAGCCCCAGTAGTTCCAACATTGTTTGGTGCCCCTAAAATACATAAGGATCTTAATAGTCCACCCTTTAGACCTATTGTGGATGGTAGGAGTTCTGTGACATATGCTTGTGCCAAGTTTGTTGACTGCAAATTGAAACCGTTTAAGTCAGACACAAGTATGTCGAGATTCTTGGCATTTTTTGGAAAACATTAATGCACTAGAGTTTAATGAACATCACATTTTCCTTACAGTTGACATCAAGGACGTCTATACCTCCATTCCACACCGAACAGGAATCAAATGGGTTAGAGAGTTCCTTCACATAAGGGGGATGGAACATCAACAAATTAATTTGATAGAAGTTCTCCTTGAAATAATACTGGATAATAATTATATTCTTTTTTCAGACAAATTGTTCCTCCAGAAGAGTGGTATTGCAATGGGCTCCCCTTGTGGGAGCAGTTTTGCTAACAGTGTCTTGGCCTATTGGGAAAGGTCCTTCCTATTTAATTGTACAACATACAAAGAACATGTGGCCTGGTACACAAGGTACCAGGGTGACCTGTTCTTCTTGTGGAGGGAGCCGGTGGACATGATTAATGGGTTTATAACTGAAATTACTTCATTTACTTCATTCTTGGAATTCACATACCAAGTAGGCCAAAATGAGGTTAACTTTTCGGACATCCACCTTAGTAAACACAATAACAATAGGCAATTTAGTTCTACCATCCATCGAATACCCACATACTCTAATACGTTCTTACATTTCACAAGTTGCCATCCCCTCCATCAGAGAAGGGCAGTGGTTAAGGGATAGGCATTAAGAGCAGCGAGGATGGTATCCAATTTCAATGACTTCTTAGAGGAGTGTAATCTCCTCAAGGAAATGTTCTTAAAAAGAGCTTATCCTTTGCCCTTAATCGATCAAGTGATAGAAGAGGTACGTAATAAAAGATCAATAGGGTATTTTCAACCTTTGGTACAGGAAAAATAAGTTTACACAACCCCACCAGTGGGGAATGTTGTTAACATTTCCCAGGGAAAAGAAAAGGTATTGAATGGGGCAACTAGTTTTTTTAACAACCTATTCCCTAGATGCAAGTAGCATTAGGGAGATTATATGTAAAAATTGGTCTTTAATACAACAGGATAACGAATTAGTCAAAATGTTGGGCACAGTACCACCTATAACATACAGAAGAGGTCTCAATTTGAAAAACTTGGTTGAGAGACCGAAAAAAGCTTTAAGAGTCCAAACTGGTATGTTTAAATGTGGAAGATGTGCCCAATGTAAACATATTAAAGTGACTAATAAGGTTAACATCAGAGATAAGACGTATCAAATTTGGGGTAGACATACATGTGATTCCCAAGGGTTAGTATATGGGGCTGTCTGCAACCAATGCGAAGGTTACTATATTGGAAAAACAGAACGAAAGCTCAAGCAAAGGATATACGAGCATCAATATAGCATTGATAGGCAGATCAGTACAAATGCCCTAGCAAGGCATATAATAGAACACCCAGACCATAAGTTCAGTTTTATTGTCTTGCAAAAAGTAGACCGTAGCAGCAGGGGTGGCCCATGGCAACTTAAACTCGAGGAAATAGAATTGGCATGGCAGATCCGTACCATGGCTTATATTATGCCAGGTTTAAATGAATATGTATCTATCAAATGTTTCCTCAAAATAAAAGCCTTAGCTAGATAAGTATTACAAGCCTTTTTGAATAAATAGATCCATTTAGGATCTTTTAATATACATGGTTTTAAAAGTTAGTAATTTTAAAGTAACTATGGTACCATCACAAGGCTGGGTGATTTGGCACTTTTAATATTGAGATAAATTAGGCTTGAGAAAGTTTATTGCCTAAGGATTACTGATTTTAGGAAAACCTATGTAAAACAAATCTCTGGTTCAGCAAACAAATGGTTACTTGTGTTTTTTTATTGTTGATTGTTTTTTACTTAATTAATTGCTTGATTAGACTAACACTGTGTATAAAAGGCAGTCCTTTTCACATGGGATTGTATCCTGTATGTTTTTCGATGGTCTGAAGAAGTTGGCTTACCTTTTGCCAACGAAAGTGCTTACCAATAAAGGAGTTTAGTTCTACAAATCCACTCTCTTTTTTTTGTTTTCACTTTTTGGTGTGTTTGCTTTTTTGTTGGAGGTATAACCTTGTATGTATATATATGTATATATATATATATATATATATATATATATATATATATATATATATATATATATTTATATTTAATTGCTTCCCATTAGGGGGTCACCTGACATCTGGGGCAAGAAAAACTGATGTAATGGCGTCGGCTGCATGCTTTATACCCCTGACTATCTGATGTCATGGAAGATGAGACCGCAACCGACGTAGGACCCAAGACTTTGATAATCAGGCCGACTGAGGGCTACTGTAAGCAGATAACCCAAATGTGATGACTGCAACAGTGAATACACTTGAACATCTACATTTATGGTAAGTGTACACAACTGTACTTTCCTGACTATTGTATAATAGTTAAATGCAATGACTTCACAATTAAGCTTTACTTGCAAACCAGACATATAATGTACAAATTGTCAAGAAAATTCATGTATTTTGAGACAACACCAAGCATTTGGTAAACATACAACTATGCATAACTTGTTTGTTGAGGGAACTGCTGTAAATGAGTAGTCTGTCAGTCCAAAAAGTCCCCTTTTTGCAAATGTTCAGGCTTTGTTTCTAAGTACAGTCAGAGAATGATACTTTCTCTAGTCATGTTTAAAATAGACATGACTAAAATGTATAATAATTTTACTTCTATATTTAGGGTTGTCTACCTGTCATTTTGCATGGGCTTTTCACTCTGAAGCTGAAGAGGAATTACTGAACATGATTCCTGCTGTACAGAGAGGTGATCCACAGTGGTCAGAACTGAGAGCCATGGGAGTGGGTTGGTGGGCCAGAAATATTAACACTCTTCGAAGATGTATTGAAAAGGTATGTCGTAGGTGTGTTTTTGTCTAATTTATCAAATGTTATTATTATTGATTTTCTTTTTCATGGTTACTTTAACCCCAGTAGATGTGTATTATTGAATTATTATTGTTAAATATTAATCTTTTGTTTGCCTTTTACTGTAGGCGACAAGTTATCACCAGTAGCATTGCCACTACATTAGATACTGAACTTTTCATCTATAAATAAATAAAACTAAAAGGCTGTTTTGACCCCCACCATTACAAGGTAAAGTGTTCAGCTGAACTAAGTAAAAATGTTGCCTTTCTATTAAACTCAGCCAGAGTCAGACACAGCAGAACTGTAATAAAGACATTTGTCTGTAGCCATGATTTTTGAAATTGTACCCAGATTTCTAAATGCACCCCCCGCCAAAGTGAGCAGTGTATTCATTAAGTTTTAATGTACAATTTTGACAAGTCACAATTCATAGATGTGACACATTGGCTTTGTGCACTTTGGACTACAAGTACTTCACCTACATGTCTTTGTAGTAGTGAACAAACAGGAACGCCAAGTGAAAAATCATACAGACACAGGACATACAGACTCTACATAAAAGGTACCCCAGCTGGGCACTGCACTGGTGAACCAAGCCCTAATCAGAGAAAAGTGTCTCCAGAATTCTTTACTGTTCTTTAGAGGCAGCAGTGCCCATTGCACTCAAGCCTTGTGTAGTCTTCACTTCCGTCTTTATTTCTATATAAGTAATGAATTAGTCTTACTCAGAGTGTTTACACCTTAGTACCTACGTTTTCTTTTTTTTTAATCCTTATTAGAAAGAGTTGTATCTAAAGCAATCTGGATTACCATCATGCAGTGATAAAGCATAGGAGTACACATTTGTGGGTACCATGTCTTCGGCAGCTCAGTTGTTGTTTGACGTAATGCTTGTAAACAGATTTCCTACTTCAACTACTTTGTTGCCTGAAAACCAACATAAAGGAAAGGAAATACTGAAAAAAGGCCAACATAGTATGGCTCCATGTATGACGGAACTCATAGGCTCAGGAGTGAATAATTCTTCTCTTCATGAGAATTCCTCTTTTCCCCAGACCAGATTTCCCTAGCAAAACAAATTCTAGCACATATGCTAGCCTGTCATAGAATGGGAGAAGGCTGGGTCATTGATTAATTTTGTGTGGCAGGAAGAACTGAAGATTAATGCTTTGAACAATTAACAACCCGTTTCCTGTAGTCCAGAAAACGAGTCTCTGAACCTCTGTTTTTGCCTACTCTGTGACTCTGAACAAGTCACTTATCCAAATTATGGTCTGGAGTAAGTGTGACATTGGTCTAGGCTCATAAAGGCCTCCGGTACTGCGTGTCTATTAACTACCTATGAACCTTTGTGCCTGTAAAGTTTTTACTCATAACATTTGATAGTTTCAATAAAAGATAGGTCCTGGAGGCCAGTAGCGGACCTCTTGGGTTTAAACAAATTCTTGATATTAAAGAAGTTTAAGATGCTCACCCTTTATTCTCTTACTCTGTTATGTTCAGAGACATGTATAATCACTTTCTATGTGAAAATGCAGTGTTCTTGATAGTGCAAGAACATTTTCAATTCACCTTCTTGTCCTTTGGAATTTTCAGTGGCTCAGGGTATTTGCAAAAATGCTTTGGTCCATTCTTTGCTCATCTCAGGCTACAGGGCACTCATTGTATCCATACTTGAATGACTGCCTTATTTAAGCAAAGTACCAGTAAGAAACTCTCTAGACCATTTAGTCTGAACCCAAATTAATGAAGACAAAATCCTGGAGTCTGTCCTCACCAGTATGGGGTAGCTCTGTTACTTACTAGTTGTAACTCTGTCCCTAGTCAAGTTGTACTATAAGTTAGTCATATTTCCATAAGACTGAAGCAAGAAGTATTTTTAAATACCTCATTATTCAAAGATTGTGTAACATAGCCTAATTCAACATCCACCTCCAACCTGATAACCCCACTGCATATGCCGAATTCTGTACCGGCAAATTCTATGCACATGTGAATAGTCGCATACATTCATTGATCCCCTTCCAAAGTAAATACAATACCAAGTTTGAAAATAACCCCCTGTGGTGGAACCCAAATATAAACAGGCTCTACAATAAAAGAAAAAAAAAAACTCATTCCATGCAATAATAAATTAAGTCTCAAAATGTTAACAATGCTCTTGCTTAACTTAACAAGGAACTCTTGATGTTCTTCATGTTTGACTGTTGCAGTCATCACACTTGGGTTATCTGCCTGCAGTTAGCCCTCAGTCAGCCTGAATACCAGAGTCTTAGTATTTCTGCATCGGATGCTGTCGCTTCTTCCATGACGTCACATTGTCAGGGGTATAAAACAGGCAGCCGTTGCCATTACATCAATCTTTCTTGCCGAGGAGGAGCCCGAAGCAGAAGCAGTTCGCAAGTGCCGGTTTGGCCGCTACCTGAAATTTTAATTTTCGAGTTGATAATCCTGAAGTCTTCTAAAGCTAAGTACCCTGTTGGGGATCCTTTTTTCTTGCTCTAACCGATGTCAGAAAAAGTTAACAATTGTCTTGCCTGTGGAAAGCAAATACCTCAGAGATTTTTATTCTTACTGCGTCACCTGTTTAGGCCCAGACCTCGCTGTCGGTTTTGTGCCTTGTTTAATGCCCTAACCATTTGTCGTTAGGCTATTTTTGTCGCTAAATTCTTTTGCTCTCATTCTCCGTATTCTGAAATGGCTTCGATAAGCCATCCAACTGCCGATCTTCTGAAAAAACATAAAGATAAAGACAGAGACAGACTGCATAAGCCCAAAACTGCCGACGACACTTCCGTTAAGCTAGTCCCCAGTCCGCCAGTACTCAGTGAGGTGCCTTTGCAGCCCCTGATGCCCGCTTCTATAGATTCGCAGTCCTCTGCTGAGACCCATTCAGAGTCCAGTATGCCGCGAGATGCTTCTTCCACTATGGAACCAGAGGATGTCTCCACCTTGGATGGGTTCGGAGCTGCTGTGCAGGCACCAGATTCTGAGGGTGTATTCTGTCCTACTGATGTTCAAGTCAAACCAACAACTTCATTTTTAGCTAAAACTACCAAGTTTCTTAGGCCCAGAGTACGCACTATGCCTAGAAAACTGATGACCAAAGCTCATGCTCAAGCTCCCTTGCCACAAAAACAAATGCTTAGAATGGCTGAAGACCTTATTACGCTAATTAGGGGAAGCCAGCCTCCCCCTGCTAAGAGACAAAGAATTGAAGTTCCTTCTAATTCTACAGACTAGGAGTCTGATGACTCTGACCCTTCTGATTATCAGGACTTACCCTTGTCAGCTTATGAGACTTCAGATGCAGAGGAATCCATTCCCTCTGCCTCCCCTCCAGAGGATTTTTATTTTGGTGAAACCTTGCCTACTTTAAGAGAGCATTTCCACTATGAAAGCCAAGATTACCCTCAGTCCATAAAGAAACTCAGAGAATTTTTAGAGTTGCCTCAGCACAGGCCTCTAGCTGTAACCCCTGTCCTGGATGTTGTAGTTGATGTTTTTATGGAATCCAGCCTTACTCCAGACACATTACCCCCGGCCCCTAGGAAACCTGACAAGGTACTACAGACTACCTAATTCCCGCAAGTTTCTTTTCAAGAATCCTACTGCTGATCCAGAGATAATTTCAAAGGGACCTAAAGGTATTAAGGCTACTGCAGCTAAAAATCCTACCCCTTCAGACAGGGATTCCAGAGCTGTAGACAGATGAGGTAAGAAGGTATATACCTCTGCAACTCTTGCTATCAGGGCATTAAATTGCCAGTTTCACATACTGAAGTTCCAGCAACATATTATGGAACTAATTAAACAAAAAATGGTATTATTTCCAGATTGAGCAGAAAATAAAGATTTGCAAGAGCTAATGCATTCTGCAAACCAAGTTAGTAAGCATACTTTGCAGTGTGGTTTTGATGCCTTAGAAGCATCTTGCAGGGCTGCAGTCACTGGTTCTGTACTGAGAAGGCATGCTTGGCTGAAGGAGCAAACCTTGCCAGATCATGTCAAATCCAAATTGCAAGACGCTCCTTTAAATAAGGACTTTTTAGCACCAAATCTGAAGAAGTTCTTAAAAAGATGGAAAAAAGCTAAATCTATACCAAATGCTAAAGAATTCTTACAAGTGCAACCACCTAGATTCAGTAGGCATTGCCCCTTCAAAACACTGGTCCTTTCCAGCCCCTTCCAAGCCTTCCCAGCCAAGACCCAGGGGAAACAGGCCACCCAGACTACAGTCTCAGGGTATGCAGAGATTTAAGCAATGTAGTGCCCCCACCCCAAAAACAGGGAGTGGTAAGCAAACCCCCCTATGGAAAAAGTTCACTATGACTTCTCATTCTACTTCGAGCCCTGCCCAACTGCTTGTACCCCTAGGAGGAAAACTTGCCCTTCATGCAAAAAAACTGGATGTCCATCACTCAGGACCGATGGGTCCTCAACATTGTATCCCAGGGGTAAAAATTTTACTTCTATTCACTGCCAACCCCAAGAGGGTTTCCAGACCTTCCTCCAAAACCAGTGGGCAGAAGCTCAAAAGCAAGTACTTTCCCTGCTCAATATCAGAGCTATTTAACCTGTTCCAGTAGAACAAAGAGGTCAGGGTTTCTACTCCAGACTTTTCTTGGTGTCTTGAAAAGATGGCTCTTGGCGCCCAATCTTGGATCTTTCAGTTCTCAACACCTTTCTGGTGGTCCCAAAATTCAAGATGCTTACCCTGCAACAGCTTCTCCCTATGCTTCCAAGGATACCTGGTTAGTCACTCTAGACTTAAAAGAAGCTTATCTGCACATCCCCATAAGGGAGTCATGCAGGAAATATCTATGTTTCAGGGCAGAATCTATGCACTATCAGTTCTCTGCACTTCCTTTTGGCTTATCTACTGTGCCCAGAGTATTCACAAAATGCCTGGCTCCAGCCATTGCATACTGCAGACAGAGAAATATCCAAATTTACCCATACTTGGATGACTGCCTGATTCAGGCTGACAGTCAGGAATTGCTGCTTCAGCACCTGGCATTTGTATAAAGCCTTCTCACTTCATTGGGGTATACCATCAATGAAAAGAAATCTCAACTAGTACCCAGTCAAAAGATTGTATTCCTGGGAGCAAGCTTGGACACAACTTACCAGATGGCATTTTCCACTTCAGAAAAACAGGTCTGTCTGACAGACTGCATCAAACAAATGGCCACCAGAACCCAGCTATCTGCAAGAAAAATACTGCCAGCCCTAGGGTTCATGGCCTCATGTATTCTACTAATTCCATATGCAAGACTGCATATGAAGAAACTTCAATGGTACTTAAAAAGTCTTTGGTGCCAGCATTCTCAGGACCTGAAACAGTCATTCCTATCATACCTTGTCTAAGGACAGAGTTTCTGTATTGGGCAGAAGCATGCAACCACAACAAGAGACTGCATTTCACTCAACCCAAACTCTGACAACAGATGCATCAGACTATGCATGGCGGGGGGGGCTCACATGGCAGGCAAATACATTCAGGGCTACTGGAGTCCAAGGCAGATTCTCCTGCACATCAGTCAAAAAGAGATGCTAGCTGTACAGAATGCTCTGACAGCTTTCAAATACCTAATCCTTCCAGGACAACTGCTGATAAAAACAGACGCCACCACAGTTATGTGGCACATAAACAAGCAAGGGGGACCCATATTACACACACTACAGGTTAGCCATGGCCCTGTGGAACACAGCCTTGAGCAACCAAGTCCATCTACAAGCTTAATTCCTGCCAGGCAAACAAAATTCACTGTCAGACTTGAGCAGAAATCTCCTAGACCCACATGAGTGGCAATTGGAGCCCAACATCTTCAACCTTCTGATCCAGAGGTGGGGGATACCAGAAGTGAATCTCTTTGCCTCCCCCGAGAACCACCAGCTAAGCAAATACTACACTAGGAACTCTCACAGTAGGGCCTGGAAGGTGGATGCCCTATCCTTTCAGTGGGAAAATCTCTCAATCTGTGCCTTTCCCCCTCTGCCCCTTCTCTCAAGAGTACGACTCAAGATAAAATAAGACAGGCCAAGGGCAATTCTGATTGCCCCGGACAGACCACGCCAGCACTGGCACCCACTCCTGTGCAGCCTGACAATGGTGCCACCCTGGCACCTACACCAGACTCCTACCCTGCTGTCTCAGCAGAAGGGACAGATTTTGCATCCACAATTGCAAACCTTAAACCTTGCAGCCTGGCTTATCCCTTGAATACCCCACCAGCAACCGTCTGCAAACAGGTGCTGGATGTCATTCTTGAAGCCAGAAGGTCTAGTACTAGGAAATCCTATGCTGAAAAGTGGAAAAGGTATTGTTCTAGGACTCTGTCTAAAGGAAAGGACACAGCGGTGCCCTCCTTACCTCTAATCCTAGATTACCTAGCAGATCTACTCCACTGAGGCCTATCTTCCTCCTCCATTAAGATTCATGCCTTTGCCATCTCAGCTCATTATAATAGTGAGCCACCTCTATTTTCTCACCCTCTCATCAAACAGTTCCTGCGAGGGGATAACAACTTAAGGCCCCCAAGAAGGGCACTCACCCCTGCCTGGGACCTTAACTTTGTACGGGAAAAGCTCACGCTTCCCCCTTTTGAACCTACTGCTTCAGCAGAGTTAAAATTCCTCTCTTGGAAAACAGCCTTACTTTTAGCCATAACTTCAGCTAGAAGAGTGTCTGAGTTACAGGCAGTAATGGCTGTGGAACCCTTCATTATTTTCCATGCAGACAGGGTTTCCCTCAGGACTAACCTGTCCTTTATGCCTAAGGTGGTGTCCAGTGTGGCTGTAAACCAATCCATCCACTTACCAACCTTCTTCCTAACCCTCAGAATAAAGGGAAAAGGATACTGCACTGTTTGGACTTGCACAGACAGCTCAGGTTCTTCCTTGATAGGACTAAGCCTTTCAGAAGGTCTGAACTGCTGCTAGTCAGCTTTGCTTCAGGGGTAGAAGGTAAGGCCATTTCAAAACAAACCATTTCCAAATGGATAGCACACTGCATTCATTTATGCTACAAGCACCATGGAAAACCAACCCCTCAGGGGGTCAGAACATATTCCACTAGGGCTACTTCTACCTCTACAGCATTTCTCAGGGGAGCCCTACCAGGGACATTTTGGAAGAAGCAACCTGGAGTTCTGTACACACCTTCACCAAGCACTACCACTTACCTATCTTTTCCAAATCCATGGCTGGATTTGCTACAGCAGTCTTGCAAAGCCTAGTAGCCAGTCCTAACACTTCTTGACTGCCTCCACCCTTCCTCAACTTTGGGAATCAACCCAAGTGTGATGACTGCAACAGTGAAACATGAAGAACATAGTACAGTTGTGTGCACTTACCATAAATGTATATGTTTGAGTGTATTCACTGTTGCAGTCCTGGTTTCCCTCCCTCCAGCCCCCTGGCTTTCTCTGTCTATCCACTTCTCCTCTCTGTGGCTATTCCTAATGGCATTGGTATTTACTTTTTACTGGTGGTGTTCTCCACCATATACTAGCTCCCTATCTGGGGGCTCCTGACATTTGAGGCAAGAAAAACTGATGTAATGGCAATGGATGTCTGTTTTATACCCCTGATGACCTGACGTCATGGAAGAAGCGACAGCATCCGATGCAGAAATACTAAGGCTCTGGTATTCGGGCCTACTGAGGGCTACCTGCAGGCAGATAACCCAAGTGTGATGACTGCAACAGTGAATACACTTGAACATCTACATTTATGGTAAGTGTACACAACTGTACTTTCTGGATCAAATCAACCAAAGCTAGATATGGTAGAAAAATAGCCACCCAGGCAAAAAGACAACCTTAAGGCCTTATTTAACTATATTAAAAACCTCAGAAACAATGCCCAGCATTGTATATAGCTAATAGTAAATTATATCACATACACACAATCCAAGGACATAACCAATCTATTGGCAAATAAATTTAGTTCTAACTTTAACCTCCCATACATTTCCAAATCACATACCCACATCGACCACACTTATATCTGCCAAGGTAAAGTCCTCCAAGTACTTTTCAAGATCAAGAGCACTGCTTCTGTGTATCCAGATAACAGACCAGACTACCTATTGGTCAGCTTGAAACAGGACCTGTCAACTCCCCTACAGAGGCTGTTCAATATCATCCTCCACATAGGTTGTCTGCAAGATGAAAGGAGGACAGCAACAGTAATTTCTTCCTGCCTGTACAAAGATGCAGTTTCAATGCATCCAAGTAATTATAGACCCATAAGTCTGACTATCTGCAAGGCTGCGAAGAGCATAATTATGGAATTACGTAGGTACTTTGGTTTTCTCAAGGACAGATCCTGCCTGTTTAACTTAGATGTCTTCTCTGAAAAGGTTACTGATGCAGTGTATGAAGGAAAATCAATACACAGCATAGCTAGACCTCACAAAGGCAATCAACACCATCCCACACTTGGGTGTTGTTACTAAACTCTCCCAGCTGAATGTTAATCCCTATATAACTTATTGGCTAGCAAATTGGCTGACAAATAGAACCCAGGAAATTAGTTTAGGCGCTCTTCCTCCTTACTAGTGGTTTACCCCAGGGTTCAGTCCTTGGGCCACTTCTCTTTAGACTTTACTTCACAGAGATCAAAGCTAAACCTAAGAGTTTGTGGCTGACCAAGTTTGCATTTGACTGTAAACCTGGTGCCATTGTAAACTCCCCAGAAGACATCAAGCTCCTCCAAAAGAGCTTTTCCTAAACAAGTAGTTGTCATAACCATAGACTAAAATAAAATGCCAAAAAATGTATAGTAGTCTCCATCTGCAAGCATGGCATACCTTGTAACTACTACATTGATAACACCCCCCTAAAAATTGATCCAGTAGTTAGAGACCCGGGAACCTTTGTGGACAACAAACTGTCCTTTAATCACCGTTTATCCACTATTGTAAGAAAATCCATGTTAAGTTGTCAATCTCGCCTTCATTCTTGCTTGATGGGTTCGGAGCCGATCCCTCGGCTCCGACTCGGCACTTGCTTTAGCTCGAGAACTCCTTTTACCAGCTCGAGGCAGCCCCATATCCCATGATGCAAGGCAGGAAGTACCCAGATCTCGCTTGCGCGTCGCTTGGGAGGTCTTCTTTACCAGCTCCTGGTAAGTAATTCACTTTTGTGACATTTAAGCCCCTTTTTACTTAAAAACTTTTTATATTTGATAGTTTAACTTTAAACTTAATTTTTCTGACAGAAATCCCTGTCTCTTTTAAATTCTTTTAGTCAGTTAATTTCCTTTCCCATCCCCCTGTTAGGGTGTGTGTGTTGGTTTAATTTACTATATCCCTTTTGGGATTAATTTAATTTAATTGGACTGGTGTGTGTGTGTTTTTTGGGCACCATGTCTAAAGAGAGGGTTTCAGGTTTTAAGAAGTGTGACTCGTGCTGTCAGAAGATGTCTCTGACAGACGGTCACACTTCTTGCCTGTACTGTTTAGGCCCTCTTCACCTGCAGGACTCCTGTGTTATTTGTCACTCCTTCAGCCAGAGAGTCCTGCAGGAGAGAAGGAATAAGTTGATTCTGAGGGGTCTTCTGCCGGAGGGCTCTCCGGCTAAGTCGGCCCCACAAAATCAACAAAATCTGCCAAGACCCAGGCTTCTGTTCCTAAGCCTGTGGCCTCGGCTCCGACTCGTATAGAGTCGAGATCGCCCGCTGGAGCCGATTCTGATCTACTAAGCCTTGGCGCCGATGGCTATCGGTGCCGAATCTGCTTTGACCACTGTGGGGTCGGTTCCGACCGCTCCGACACCCACGCGGCATCGGTGTCGGCTCCGATCGGCTCCGACACCCATGTGGCTCAGGCATCGGGGTCGGCTCCGATCGGCTCCGACACCGTTATTGGTGGCTGTATCGGCTCCGGCTGGAGCCGATACATCGAGACGTTCTGCCGGCTCCGAGAAATCGGTGCCGACAGGATCAATAATATCGGCTCCGATGACCCATTCCAGGAAGAGGTCGAGGTCTCCTTCCTTGGAGCCGATACTGCCCGGCCTCCCCTCTTCTATCGGAGCGGAGCCATCGGAGCCGATCTTCAAGGTCATCCAGGTTGTCAGACCATGACCTAGAGAGAGTGGTCAGTAGATTGCTCAAGTCACAGGTACTGGCCCAAATGCTACACAGTCCGTCTCAGCAGACGACTGTTGGTCCACACCCCGTTACAGTTCCTCCTTCAACTCTACCCCAGAGTTTGGAGTTGGAGTCTTCGGGCAGGGTTACTGCTACGGCTGGAGGACGGATACGCCCTTCTGTTCCTTCAGCCCCTACTCTTATCTCCTCTTCCTTAGAGGGATTCGGTGGTCGGGCTTCCATGGTCTCCTCCGAGGGGTGAGTGGCATCGGACCCTTGTCCGAACCCGCTCTTCCCCTTGGAGCCTCGGCCTTGGTGAGCTCGGCTCCGACATCTGCCTCGGAGACTTCCCTTTCGGTGGCCCCTGGAGTTCCTAGCTCTTGGAGCGGGTCTCTCGGACCTGCCTGGGAGGGGAGCATTCGAGGTGATGAAGAGTGTACTGGCCACTGGTATCAGTCAGCAGTCTCTTCCGTAGCTCCTCCCTCTATTGTACCTGTTGACATCTCTGCCACTTCTCTTGCTACAGGACCCAGAGATCCTCCGCCTCAGGTTTCCCCATTGGGAATTTCCCCCTCTTCCGAGGATTCTCCTGATGTTTCGGGAGATCCTCCTAGGAAGAGGACTTGTAAGAGGAAGCATGTAGACTCCCCTGAGTCTGTCACTGGATACTGACTTTGAAGAGTCAGAGGGATCGCCAAGATCCCCCTCTGAGGATGTCTCCTTTTCAGACATCCTAGAACTTCTGAAACAGAGGGGAAACTGGCCCTCCAACAATCCCTCTGAGGATGAGTCAGTATACCTAGAGGCGTTTGGATCTCGGCCCTCCACCTCCTGGGTGTCTCCGCCTTCGACCCCCTTATGCAGGTTATAGCACGAAGGCGTGGACAGCTCCTGACTCTGTAGAGCCAGTCCCTAGGAGGCCTTCTAAATTTATAACTGCCCCTAGTGACAAACAATTCCTTACAAAGGGTGTCCCGCTGATGCCATGGTGGTGGCTGCGGCCACCAAAAGGAACTTGCAGATCCTTCCGTGCCCGTCCATCCTCCTAATAAGGACTCTAGGACCATGGATAGGTATGCAAGCGGATGTTTTCCTCAGCGACCTTTGCTATGCTCGCTGAATTATCTTTGTCACTTCACCAGACTCCAGAGAGATATCCTGAAGGAGCTGGGAGAAGTAGTTCAGGATCCTACAGCTGCAGGGGCCCAAGAAAAGATTGCTTCGCAGCTAGGAACCCTCAATTCCATTGCTAACTCCTCCATGCGGCTAATATCTTATGCTGCTGATGGAGCGAGTAGAGCCGCAGGCACAGGTGTGGCTCTTAGACGCCAAGCCTGGATGCGGCTATGTGATATTATGGATCCCTTTAAGGCGCCCTTCACAAATTCTCCCTTTGATGGGTCAGCTTTGTTTGGCCCTCAGGTGAAGGAAACCTTGACCAGGTGTGAGCAGGACGGCAAGACTCTTTCTGCTGTTGGAGTCCGTTTTTCCACCCCTTCTAGGCCTTATCCCAAAGGACAGAAGGGTGGGAAGATGTGGTTCCGTAAATCCCAAGGAGTCACGCCGGATTCACGTGGTCAGTTTACCCCTAGAGGCAGAGGGGTAACAACAACAGACGCCGCTCTAGAGGCAGAGGGGTCCAAGAACCAGGGCAACAGGGAGTCTCTTCCTGAAAAGCCCTTTCAGCATCCCTGAGGTGTTGCCCGGCTGTCCCTCCTTGGAGGCAGTCGGGGGAAGATTATCACTGTACCCAGAAGCCTGGCATTCCCTCACTCAAGACAGATGGGTACAGTCGATCATATCCAAGGGTTACATAATTCCTTTCGAGGAAAGTCCCTTCCCTCAAGTTCCCTTCCAGATGTACCACCCGGTCTAAGGGACATTGCAGAGTTAGAGATCGCAAAACTACTGCAAAAGAGCCATTCAGCCAGTCACAATAGACCGTTCAGAGCCCGGAATCTACTCAAGGTTCTTTTTGGTCCCCAAAAGACGGGAGACTGGAGACCAATATTGATCTCAGCAGACTCAACAAGTCTGTCAGGAAGACAAGATTCGAATGGTCACTCTTCAGTCAATTCTGCCCTTCTTACAGAAGGACAACTGGATGTGCTCAATAGATCTTCAGGATGCGTACTATCACATCAAAATTCACAGACGCCCAGGAGATTTCTCCGCCGGCTGGGGTCCAGTCATTTCCAGTTCAGAGCCCTGCCCTTTGGTCTCACTACAGCCCCCAGAGTGTTCACCAAATGCATGGCAGTGGTCACGGCTCACCTGAGACGCCAAGGATTCCAGGTGTTTCCGTATCTCGACGACTGGCTCCTGTCAGCCACCACCAGGCATCAGCTTATACAAGCCAGGGATTACACAATAGACCTTTGTTCTCATTTGGGCATCTCAGTCAACTACTTAAAAGTCATCCTTATCGCCCTGCCAGTCTATTACCTTCATAGGCGCAAACTTAAACACTGTTCGGATGTCAGCTACCCTTACAGAACAAAGAGTTTCAGACATTCAGACTCATGTCAGGATCATTCTGGCCAGCAAAAGGTACAGGCCAGAATGGTTCTAAAGGTATTAGGTCTTATGGCTGCGGCCATCACTCTTCTTCCCTGGCTCGATTCTACATGCGCTCCTTCAGTGGATGCTGTTCACACAGTGGTCATACCAGCAACTCCCAATGCGTCACCAGATTCTGGTGACACAAACATGCAAAGAACATCTTGCTTGGTGGATCACATCGCCTCAGGTTCACCAAGGCAGGTGCTTTGTACCTCCGTCCCCGATAGCCACTGTCACCACGGATGCCTCCCTGATCGGGTGGGGGTCATTATCAGGGCAGGATGGTTCATGGGACGTGGCAACCGCTCGAGTACCATCTGCACATAAATGTCCTGGAGATGAGAGCAGTGCTTTTAACGTTGCAAGCCCTCAACGACTTTCTTCCCGTAGGGACAATTGCAGTCCACACAGACAACATGTCTGTAGTTTGGTATATCAACAAACAGGGCGGAACCAAGTCCTACCCCTTGTGTCGAGAAGCGCTCAGACTATGGCAATGGGCGATCTCCTCTCATCGGTTTCTGGTAGCAACGCATATCCCTGGGAAAACCAACATTATAGCGGACAGATTGAGCAGAGCTATTCTCATGCCTCACGAGTGGTCTCTCAAGCAATCCATAGCGGAAGAGTTTTTCTGGAATGGGGTCGCCCATGTTGCGATCTTGTCGCTACTCCCCAAAACAGCAAATGTCCAGACTTCTTCAGCCTCTTCCTCTATCAGGCCATCCCCCAGAGACGCTCTGACCCAGGATTGGCCCCAGGGACTTCTTTATGCCTTCCTCCATTTCCTCTGATCCCTCAGGTGATCCAGAAAGCTACCGCTTTGAGAGCCAAATTGATTCTCATTGCCCCTTACTGGCCTCGACAAGTTTGGTTCCCGTTCCTCCATCGTCACCTTTTGGTGCAGCCGTGGCATCTGGACCCAGTGCCAGATCTACTGATTCACCAATCCGGTCAGCTGCACCGGTCAATCCCTTCTCTCAACCTCACAGCATGGTTGCTCCACTTCCTTCCTTAGCCAGGCTTCCTTTGATCTCTAACCCAGTTAGAGATATTATAGTAGCTTCACTAAAATCCTCTACCAGGAGGATTTACACAAGCAAATGGAACGTTTCTCTTATTGGGCTAAGGCCCAAAATATTGATCCTTTTACTGCCCCTGTTCAGGCAGTTCTGGACTTCTTAGCAGAGATTTTCCATGCAGGCTCCTCTTCTTCCACAGTCAGAGTTCAGTTGGCTGCTATTTCTAATTTTCATGTCGGGATAGCAGATCATAATATTATGTCCCATAGACTCTGCAGGGCCTTTTTGAAAGGGATTTTCCTACTAAAGCCTCCAATCAGGAATCCTCCTCCTCAGTGGGATTTAAATTTAGTGCTGACATCCTTGATTCTTCCCCCCTTTGAGCCAGCTGTTTCTTGTTCCCTGAAATATCTTTCTTGGAAAACTTTATTCCTAGTGGCTATTACATCTGCCAGGAGGGTGTCTGAACTTCATGCTCTTCGGTTCGACCCCCCTATTTGATTTTTCACAAAGACAGAGTATCTTTGAGAACTAATCCATCATTTTTACCTAAGGTCGCTTCAAAAAACAATCTAAATCAATCCATTGATCTCCCTGTATTTTTTCCTAACTATTCAGATAGAGCTGAACAAAAGCTACATTATCTTGATGTCCACCGTCAGCTTAGATATTATTTGGACAGAACAAAAAAATTTAGGAAATCTGATCAACTTTTTGTTTCCTATGCGGATAATAAAAAAGGCCTTCCTGTTTCTAAAGTGACTTTGTCCAGATGGCTTTCTTCGGTCATCACTGAAATCTATACGATCAGGGGAAAACAGCTGTGCTCAAAACCTAAAGCACATTCAACTAGGAGTTTAGCTACTTCTACAGCCTTTCAAGCTAGACTACCTTTAGACACTATTTGTGCAGCGCCACTTGGGCCACTCCTCACACTTTTGTTTCCCATTACAAATTGGACTTGGCCTCCAGGGACAGAGCCAGTTTTGGCTCTACAGTCCTCAAGAGTTTGTTCCATTGAGCCACCCAGGATAGAGGTGCTAGGACGCTGTCCCATCAAGCAAGAATGAAGGCGAGATTGACAACTTAACATTAAGAAGTTATGTACCTACCATAACGTTCCATGTTAGTTGTCTTCTCTCGCCTTCTTTCTGCGACCCTCCCTCCTTCCCCCTGGCCTGGACAGACCTTGTATAAGAAACTATAATGCTAAAGACCATTTAGACCTGGTCCTTTTTCCATCTGTAAGTTTCTTCTTCCTTTGGGAAGTATTGTTTATGCTTGGTGTTATTGCCCTTTTGTCAACAAACGAGATCTGGGTACTTCCTGCCTTGCATCATGGGATATGGGGCTGCCTCGAGCTGGTAAAAGGAGTTCTCGAGCTAAAGCAAGTGCCGAGTCGGAGCCGAGGGATCGGCTCCGAACCCATCAAGCAAGAAAGAAGGCGAGAGAAGACAACTAACATGGAACGTTATGGTAGGTACATAACTTCTTATTTCTCACTGTGCAGTATTTTAGTAAGGGTTTGGCTTTTAAGACTAGGGATATGATTTTTCAACTGTATTCAACAGGTGTTAGGCCAATTACTGAGTATAATGCCCCACTTTATCTATTAACAACAACAAATAACACCCTCATATCACCTTTTTCAACTAGACACTATAATAATCTTCTCCTTAAAATGCCAACTCCTCCTTTCTCAACTTCCTCCTTACTTGTATTACCTCCCCTACTGCTCCTGTTTACACTGACATCATTAAACATCCATTTAAATTGGGTCTATATTAGAAGACTGAAGACGCATTCTTTTGAATGTGTCTTGGTCGAATTTAAAAGGCTGAAAATGGAAAATATTGAAGCAGCTGTTAAGCGAATTTTCACCCTGGGAAAGAATTTGCTTGGCCGTTTCGATACTTTGCTGTTGTTGGCACTGTAGTGTGGTCTCGGAGTTGGTATATTTAAGTATGGGGGGTGTGGGGGGCAAAGTAGTTTGAAATTCATTTCTATTTTTTTTTTGTTCAAACAGTGATTTTTTTTCCCTTGGAAAAAAAATTGCTGTTCTGACACTTTGACATCGTAAGCTTTTGCTTACATAGCGTCGATCAATCACCGTTCGTTTTTTTTTAAGCATTCGATGATTTAATATAGACCCTTTAAATCCCACCCTCATCTTCCCTACAAACCCATATAGCACCAACCCCATACCTAAACATCTGTCCTTCCCCATCTTCCCATCACTTCTCTCTACAAACACTCCTCTGCCCAAGATCCAAATACCGCCCACCCAAACTTGTCTATCCAAACATAAAAATAAATACTATACTCCTACCTATAACTTGCTTAAACTCATCTACCATTATAACAACATCCTTCGAGCAGGTGACATTCATCCCAATCCTGGCGTTACTCTCACTACTACAAACTCCCCCAATAACAAGTACATCTCCTCCTACTCTATGAATACAAGAAGTATTTTAAACAAAGTAAGTGACCTGCATGTCTGTATCTCCCTCCATACTCCTGATATCCTATTACTGACTGAAACTTGGCTGAAATCCCAATACAAAGACAGAGACTTTCTCCCTCCTGGCTATTGTGTACATCGCCTAGATTGACAAAAGAGAAATGGAGGTGATGTTGCTATCTTGCACATTAACCTCCTTACAATCTCTAACACAAAACCACCTATTCCACCTTTTCTTCCAGCTGAAATTCTATCAGTCTCATACTTAATAATCATTCCACCATCACTATAGTGGCAATCTACATTCCACCAGGAGATAACATTCCCCTACTTAAAAACATACTTGCTGACCTCTCTCACCACACCATAAACGAGACTATTATACTGGGCGACCTTAACTTAAATTGACTATCTCTTTCCTCCCCTAACTCTTCCTCACATATAAACCTCTATGGCCTTACTCAACTTATTACTGACCCTACCTATATCTGTAACCCTCATATAGCCTCCAGCCTCATTGATTGGATTTTAGTCTCTCACCCTTCCAAGTACCACAACCCTGAAACTCTGCCTAACCCCATATGTGATCACTGTCCAATAAAAGTTCTCAGATACTCACCCCACCTTTTAAACCTCATAGTGGCTATAACATGTAGAAAACTAAGTAAGTTTCACCCTGATATCTTCAAAACTATTCTGTCTGAAGTTAACTGGACTTTCTTATAGTAACTCCCCTTAGATGAAGCAGTCCAGGCCTTTACATTTTTAAATATACTAAACTCTCTTGCCCTTCTCAGAACTGTTCATATAAAATCCACCAATTCCCCATGGTTAACACAAAAAACTCATACCTTACTAAAACATAGGGATAGAGCATGGAAAACCTAGATAAGAACTCTGCTCCAACCTGACCTGCAAAAATACAGAGAACTTAGAAACCTAGCCAAAAGGCACATACATACAGATAAGAAAAACTTTTACAATAACCCATCCCGTACCTTTAAATCTAATCCCAAAATGTTCTGGAACTCTATAAACCAAATATTACACCCAGGTACCCCTAACTCCCCAAATCCATGTCCTGACAAAACACATGAGGAAACTGCCACCATCTTCAACACCTATTTTATTGACTCAATAACCAAACTGCTTAACCCTGTTCCCAACCTAGCTAACTACAAAAATAGCTTGAATAATCTAGACTCTGCTCCTAATAGTTACCCTAAAAATAATTTCTCACTGAAGCCTGTCTACAAACCTTATTAAATCTCTACTCTCCAAATTAAAACCATGATCCACATCTGTAAACAATATCCCCTCCTCCTTCCTACAGATCACCACTGAACCCCTCGCTCTTCCTGTTTCCATACTAAAAAATCACTCCATCTCTACGTCTACAGTTCCCACTGTCTGGAAACACTTCTTCACCCTTCCAATACATAAAGGAGGTAACTCCTGTGATATATCTAATTTTAGACCCATGCCATACTGTCACCTCTCTCCAAAATCCTTGAAAAATGTATACACAAACAGATAATGCACTACCGACTTCAAGAAAATCTACTCACATCTACTAAATATGGCTTTTGTCCCAATTACAGTACTAGTATAGATCTTCTGTCTTTTCTAAATTCTGTTTCACTTGCTAGAGATAATAACAAACTAATTTCTTGTCTTTTCTTAGACCTCTCTAAAGCCTTCGATACACTTTCTCATACTCTTCTTCTGCACAAACTTACAAACCTAAATTTCTCTCCTGCAACTATTTCATGGTTTGGCAGTTAACTTTCTGACCGCTGCCAGTCTTTTAAATGTCTCACTGCCCACTCCCCCCCTTCTCCCTGTTTAAATGGGTGTTCCACAAGGCTCCATCCTTGGCCCACTACTCTTCAATATCTTCACTAACCTTCTCTCCTCTTCCTGTTCTGAATCATCTCTGGTAAAATACGCTGATGACTCTACAGTTATTACTATTGCTGACTCTCCAACTGAACTTATCTCAGCTACACAGACCTCCTTCAACTCGGTAGAAAACTAGCTATCCAGTAACAAACTTTTTCTCAACTAAAAAAAAAAAAAACTATGACTTTTTCTCCCTAAAAACCTTAATGATATCAAAACCTCCTTATCAGTAATGTCTCTAAACAACACCCCAGTACAGGTTGACACCAGCACAAACAATAGTTGCATCAGGAAAACACATCGGAATCTAGGTCTTCTGTATCGTAACAAGAAATTTCTCACCAGAAATGCTAAGCTAACTCTATCCAACTCTTTCCTCTTACCCACTCTATTCTACAGTTCTCAAATCCTAACCAACCTTAACACAGGACTGCTAGCCAAATTAGAAATAACATACAACAACAAAGTTGCTAAATTTGCCACTCAAAATACATACAAGTCCAATCACTGTATGTCACTGAAGGAAATAAACTGGCTTGAACTACCTAACTTGCTTTTACGTAGTCATTCTCAGATCATCCACTCTATACTCTACAAACCCTCCTACTGCCCAACTCTCTCATCCCTAATTTCCCACTATACTCCAACAAGATCCCTCCATAGTTCCAGCCAAGGCCTTTTGCAAACCTACAAACCCAGAACTAAAATTGGCCACAATCTCTACAGCTTTAATCCCACCAAGGCTTGGAATAGACTTCCTCTTGAAATTAGGTCACTTGCACAACCAAAACAATTTAAAACTGCTACTAAACATTACCTACAAAATAAATGAATCTGACAATGTAATCATCCCTCTTAAACCTACCTGTAATCTCTGCTTTCTCTCCACTAGCTCGCTCTCTTTTCTCCTCCTATAAACTACTTTCATTTTTCCATGTCTTACTCCTACTTATAAAACTGTAAAGATTCCTGTAAATTTTTGTATATGTGTTATGCTATTTTTCTATATTATTGTATTTATTAAGTGACAACTCATTGTCTATTACTCTGTATGTTAAGTTTTATTAAACAATGTTGGAGTTTTTCTCCTTGGGCCTCTGCTGAAAAAGGGGCTACTAAGCTCAGTAGGACAAACCCGGTCAACAAATGTTAAATAAATAAATTTAGTGTGTACCGGTCTAAACACTTAACATAACTTGAATGACCATAATGCTTTCTCAACAAGAAAATCAAGTGTCCAAATCATAAAAACTACACTGACTAAAGGCAAAAGTCCCTCTTTGTAGTATCATATAGTGTAGTGGGTGCAGTCTCTGCTTTGTGTACAGAGCCTCAACAGACCCTTGCATAAGCCTTGCAGGACTGAAGTGGCAAAGCCTGCCGTAGCTCCTGAGGAGCATGCCCAGCTTTTACTCTCTGTGAAAAACATTAATGGCAGTCTTAATTACTGCCTCATATACATTTTGTGTTGAGACTTTCTTTAAAAAGGATAATGAAGAAGAAGTTGCATGTATAACAATTTCCCATGATGGCAAAGGTAATTCAACCCACCAACCATTTGGACAAGACTTGTATACAGACAGATTGTCCTTTTCTAGCAAGAATTCCTTATGATCACTGCTGAACAGCTGTGTTAGCACACTCATCATAACCATAGGTATTCAAGTAAAATCATTGCAGCATACCTCTCAACCTCTTAGACCAAGAAATCTGGGCAAAGCCATAAATAAAAGTGGGACAAAGGCCCCAAAATAGGGACAATTTTAAATATTGCTTTTACAAACTTAGAAAGTTGATAGAATAACATGTTTTGCATTAGCATGTATTTTCTGAAGGGTATAAATTCTGAAACTCAAATGTCTGTCATTATTTTCTAACTTAAATCTTTAAAGATTTGCCATTAATTTGACAAAAGAAAACTAAATTTTTTGAAAAACAGGCTAAAAATATGAGGCAAAAACCTGAAAAATTCTGTGAAAATCTGTACAGTTGAAAGGTTTGCACACTTCAGTGGTGTATGCTACCTCTCTACACATCTTTCTGTCTGCTTCCATCTCTTTTTGATTTTAGCGGAAGAACTCATTTGCCATCTTAGAGAGGATTTCTGCATTCCTGCACCTCAAACTTCAAATTGCAGAGAATGTATTTCCAGGCTATAGTTTTTTGACAGGTATTTTGCAGTGTAATAGCTTATACTGAGTATATTCACACAAGTGTACTCACTTTAATATGGGCAGATGGCAGATAGTGTGTGTTGTTGGTACTGCCCTGGTTCATCTGTAGTCTCATCCCTATTTTTAGTTTTTATGTAATTAACAACAGAAAATCATCCCTGAAGTTAGGCCCATCTGTTACATTCAGCTGTTTCTCACTGAATAATGAGAACTTGATGAGCACTAATGCAGTAATATTTAAATAAATGCATTGATATTTTTCTTGTTTAGTAATAGGCCACAGATTATCTAGCCATGATCTGTTACTATGTGCCAGGGTGGGAACTGAGGTAACTGTTAAATAGTATGCTATATCTCTTCAGGGTTCACTGTTGGATTTAGTTATGGTGGTTGTATCATTAATATATTTAAAGAGAAGAGAAAACTGTTTATCGCAAAACTGTTCTGTGTATGGCATGCATTTTTTTTATTTAAGCCACAGTTTTCACAAGAATAAAATAAAATACAAAGAAAATGACATTATGTTGATATTGAGTGTTCAATTATTGTCATTTGGTGCCAGGCTAACTTAGCACCCATTGTAATAGGGTTACAGTTATTCTAATTTGTTAACAAGTATTTCTGTACTTCTTTGTCAAACTGTGTATTTTTATGAAGGATATGTAATACATACAGTTATTTTGTAGATTTTTTTTGTGCTGAATGTCATGGGGATTATAGCTCAGATTAGTTAGATAGTTTTTAATTGTTCAGCATTGAATATGGAGGGTACTTCAACTGCAGTCCTGGAATGAGATAATACTTGTCGAGCACAAATAAATTATAGACAAAAAGATAGAAGAAAGATACATAGTGTAGATAAATTCTCTTTTTTTTGTGTCCCTCCTACTTCATAACTTCTTGTTCTACCCCAGTGCCCCTGTCCATCGTTGGGTCTAATATCTCCACATTCCATTACCTGACCTATAACCAATTCCAAACTGGGACCAGAGTGGAACCTAAGGCCATCCCAACTGGATGTTGCCAGCAACTATATCCATGGGGGTGGGAGAGAGGTTTTTTTTTTATATTATAACCTACCCTTTTTTCTCTTCCCCTACCCCTGTGCTTGAGGGCTAGTCTGCTCTTTATGAACCATGCTTCCCCTTTGCAAGTACCAAGATGAGCATCTCTTCCTCCTGGGATAGGCGCACACATCCCTCCCCCCTTCCCTGCCAACGCTTAGGACACCCAAGCTGCTAATCAAAGCCAGGTTGCCTGGGTCGCATTTAGGCTTTTATCCCTCTACATCCAGGCATTGGCTTGAGTGCAGATAATTCTCATATTTCAAGTAGAATTTCCAGATTTATCTAGTTTTATTGCTAGGATAAGCAAATGAGTATAGGTCAGCTGGACAAAAAAAGTATATGGGTTACAGTTTTTGACTGTATTATTGACTTTCACATTTCTGTGGAGGTTGTACGAGGGAGAAAGTCCTCCTTTCTCCATATCCCTGAGGCAACTCCATTCATTGAGGGTGCAGAGAATGCAGCTGCTGCAGTGGGCTGCTTTAATCCTTTACAAAGGGAGTAATAATTTTATTTGTGATGCGAGTTACATTCTGACAACTGACATTCATAAAAGTATTCTGGATAATGTGTAATATATATATTACTGCATTATATTATAATAAATATTCTGTCATTGTTTAGCTGCCAAAAGTACTTTTTCTGTTTGTATGCATCATTTTATAGGTTGCAAAAGCTTCTTTTCAGAGGAACAATAATGCATTAGATGCAGCATTATTTTACCTTGCCATGAAGAAGAAGGCAGTCCTCTGGGGCTTATTTAGGTGAGATATCTTTTCTCATTTTTATTCTTTATTTTCATCTGCTTGCTCCTTATGAACACAAACACACACACACACACACACACACACACACACACACACACACACACACACACACACACTCACTCGTGTATGTGTGGCAAAAATATACTGAAAAAATATACGGATAAGTAACAGTGTTCCACTACTGATTACAAAAGTAAAATAAAAAAAGATGAAATGTGATCTGATGTCATTTTCTTTCAGTCCTCAATGTATGGGTCTTGGATCCAACTTGTCCAAACTCTTCAGATTTTTGGATCTGACTCTCAACCTTTTCCCTTTACCCATAATGCACCATACTTCCCAGATTACTTCAGATCTGGTTTGCAGCTCTAATGATTCAGTCAGGATTGCATTCTGTTGAGCACTAGGGTGCCTTGCCTGGTTTTGAGAGTAGCTACAGTTTATATTTCTTCCTATTTTCTTGCAGTTATACATATATTTCTATTTAGCCTTCTTCGCTTTACTCTTCCTACCTTTAGTTTGTCCATTTAGGTAATGTCTTTGTAACGTTGTTGCTGCCTTTTGGTATTCTTCTCTACCATTGTTGGTAGTTAAATATTTTCCTTTACCTTTACTTAAAAAAAATTATTAGTTCTTTCGGCTTTCCCCAGTTAGGGGTCGCCACAGCGGAACTCCGGTCTGCTAATGATTGGCAGTAGATTTTTATGGTGCCAAGGGGCCAGCCCGATGTCCAAGCATCAACGAAGGCACGCCCATTCACGCATGTCTTTCGAACGCCCCTCGACTGTGAGGAGGACATGAAGACACCACACAAAAGGCGCTCCCGCTGAGAATCGAACGGGAGAACCTTTTGCTGTGAGGTGACAATGCTACCGCTTCACTTAAAAAAAAAAAAAAAAAAAAGAAGTTGTTATGGTAGATAAGCCAGTTGGCTTTAAGAAGTGCACTTTCTGTGGGCATAGACACTCAGTTCTAATGCACACAGGGAGTGCATCTATTGTTAAGGCTTTCTCACTTACTGGTTTCATATGAGATATGTGCCGGCTTTAATTCAAGGGTGATTAGTGATAGGTGGAATAAGCTCACCTTGAAAGGCCTTTTACCAGCTTCTTTTAGTTCTGGGCCTCAAACCCCAGCTAAAAAGCATAAGAAATTGGAGCAGAAGGAACACAGGAAGTGGCCTGTTTTTTTGGTGCAGTCCTCTCCTCCTGCTCTGAGTTCAGAGCCTCCCTCCAAAGTTCAAAAAGCATTGGCTCCAGCCCTCTCAGATCAGACAACCTCAGTGGTCACTTTTCTCGATTCTTGATCCCAAGATTTTCTATGGAGCTGATTTCTCCCAGACATAGACTCCATTTCTCCAGGGGACTCTTAGGAAGTCATACTGTCCTCCTTTCACAACTTTTTCACTCAGGTCCTGCTGTAGTCTTTCTGAGGCACATGTGGACAGGACAATGTGAAAATGTTTTAGAGCACAAATCCAGATGGGGGTGTTGTCATCTCAATCTCCCATCAGATTCGGGAGCCTTCAACTATCTTCTCACCCTGTTGTGATTCCTTCTCTGATCTGACCCATAGTTTTGAGCCATCAGATCCAAGACCAGAAAGAGTTGGAAGTGTCTGATATGATGATACCACCTTCTTCTTTGGATCCAACTTTATCCCTGACCCATTTGGTACTGATCACTACTGAGCAGGATGGGCCTAGTTGCTGAAACTTTGGCACCAAATCCGGGAGTTCACTTCAACTCTGAGGTTTTTGGAGCAGCCACTTCTCCACGAAGCTTCGGTCTCATCTTCGATGTCCGCCTTGGACACTGGACCCCAGTCCAGATCTCCTTTTGCACCCATCAGGAATGATTCATCTGGGCATTCAAAGCCTCAGGTTAACAGCATGGTTTCTCCAATTCCAGTGGTAACTAGACAGTCTGGGCTTTCCTCCCCAGTTCTTTAGATTTTGTTCTCATCTCAAAAACCTTCTGTCAGAAGGATTTGCAAGAGTAAATGGAAGAGAATTTTTATTTTGGGCAGAACAAAAAAAACTGGATCCCTTCACACCTCCATTTGCTGCTTTTTTGGATTTTCTGGCTTCAATTTTTCAGGACAGTGAACGTTTCTCCACTGTAAAAGTCTAGCTTGCATCCATCTCTAATTACCATATAGGACATGTAATGGCTTATCCCTAGCTTTTTCTAAAATTTGTAAGTCTTTTCTGAAGGGTACTCTTCTGCTTAGACCTCCAATAACAGACCCTATTCCATCCTGGGATC
The DNA here is from genome assembly GCF_019279795.1 of Protopterus annectens. NCBI lineage: Eukaryota > Metazoa > Chordata > Ceratodontiformes > Protopteridae > Protopterus > Protopterus annectens. The sequence goes on along the minus strand of NC_056739.1, from coordinate 1,025,010,134 downwards.
TTACTATTCTGTTACAAACTTTAACACAACACCCCTTTGAGCCTTTGGCTAAGTCAGATCTGAAGTTTCTGTCTTGGGAAAACAATTTTTCTTGCTGCCATTACGTCAACAGGGTGAATTTCTGAACTCCAAACACTTTCTTCAAGACTGTCTTTGATATTTCACAAAGACAGAGTGACATTATGTACAAACCCTTCCTTCCTCCCAAAATTTATCTCTGAGTCAAACATGAATCAAGTAATCAATTTAGCAGTATTCTTTCCAGTATATGCTACATCTTTTAGATGTACATAGACAACTTCATTTTTACCTTCATGGAGCAAAATAATTTTGAAAAACTGACCAACCATTTGTTTCTTTTACTAGTTTTACTAGAAACAAATTGGGTAAATTAGTATCTGAAGTGCCTTAGTTAAATGGATAACAGATAGCATTTCCTTTGTATATTCTCTTAGAGTTTTGTCCTTTCCTAGATCTCTAAAGGTTCACTCAGCTCGACCCATGGCTACATAATCTATCTGCTTTTTGGGCCAGAGTTTCAGTTGATGACATTTGTGCTGTGACAATTTTGCCCAATTCCCATACTGTTATTGCTAATTACACGTTGGACATCATATCCAGGAACAGGGCTGTCTTTGTCTCCACAGTTCTCTGGAATATCCTTCCATCAGGGCCACCCAAGGTAAGCATAGCTGGGGACTGTGTCCCAGTATTTGAGGAACGAATGAAAAAGACAGTATCAGCTATTAAAGTTATGTACTCACCATAACTATGCATCTGTGTTATCCATTTTCATTCTTCCTCAACTCCCCTCCCTCCTTCCCCCTGTGCTTATCGTTTTAGGAGTGACCTCGTGAAGTATGTCGGAATCATTGTTCCCAGTGTCAGCCCCTACTCTGTCTCTATCCTGCTTCTTCATATTTTTGTCATAAGTATTTATGCCTTTTGGCATATTTAGCAGCAGCAACCACAGTCTGAGGTAATCTGGCAAGTAAGGGCATTATGGGTAAAGGACTGAACTTGAGAGTCAGATCCAAGTATCTGAAGAGATTGTTCAAGTTGGATCCCAGACCCATACTTTGAGGAAGAATGAAAATGGACAAACACAAATGCATATTTATGGTGAGTACATAACTTAAATTTTTGTACCACTACATCAGTAGACTTTTATTGCAGAGTCAGAGCTTTCATGAAATTTTGACTTTATCAGACTGGAGAAATAAAATAAACCCCAATTATTTAAATGCAAAACCAAAGTCACATGATTCCAACATGAACAAATCATAAAAGAGGAAACATCAGATGTCATTTTAAAAATATAAAAACATTTTCATTTACAGGAAGACTTAATTATCCAACTTGAAGCTTCATCTTTTAGTTTCCTCCACTTCATAGCAATGTTGACATTTAAATGACCATTTAGCTCTGTGGGCTAAGGCTAACTCAACATAGCGTATTCTTTAAAATTGAGAATGCCCTCAAACTTTTCTCTTAAGTTGGTCTCAACTGCATCCAAACTGTAAAAAATAAATATTTTCAAATGTCTACATATTACACTATGCTTGAAAAAAAGAGCATTCTTATTGTGTTTCTTTTAAGCATACTTAAGTTCATACATTCTATTCCCTGATTTATGTATTGTCTGCACTACTTGTAATGCATTGTTGGTGGTGAAACTACAAAAGTGGAAGTGCATTTAAAATACTTTGGTGCACCATAACTTTTTCAGTGTAAGGGCACTTGAAGAAAGGACTGCTTACTACAAATTTACACTTCTTGTGTATGTTATAACTATAAGTACCCCTACTACCCCTATTGTTTTTTGAAATAGAATGACCATTATGTTCTCATTCAGCCTTAATGTTAGGACTCGTTATATTAATAAAAGTTAGTCTCTCATCAAAAATTTCTCTAAGCACTGATTGTATCATCAAGGTTTTTCAGTTACTAATAACTGATTCATGAATGGAATCAAGGATATAAGTGTGTACCATCCCTAAATCCCCTTTTATAGAACCTCCACTAAAATCATAAATGTTAGAGTAATCCCATTGTTTAACATCTATGGCTGAGATTCAAAAATGGTTACCACAAGTGGTTATTTGTAACATGGGCAGAAAACCACTGGCTGTAGCCCTTTTTGATTCAAAGATAGGCCTATCACACTGATTCCATGTAGTCTGTAGATTCAAAACTCTGGGTCCTGTCAAAACCCATAGTAAAAGCTAATGAGGCATTCCAGGGGAGTGGTCTATGTTAATTAGCCATGTGCTGTCCCCTGGAAATGCCTGCTTGTAAGGCTGTTTACACGCTAGAGTGATTCAGTGATGTGCTCTGGTGTGTAAATTAGCACAGCCAGCTTCATTAATTAACATGCTCAGAATGTTTCATAATGTCATTATTCCCAATGGGAAAGACCACATTACAGGTAGGTTTAGTGGAGAGGTAATGGAAGGAGGTATTTGTGTGTGCATGTGTGAGGCAGCATGTGTGCACATCTGTAGAGGTAGGAGTGGGCTCCAGTGTGCATGTATGTGTATGTATGGGTGAATGTGTCCATGAGTGTGATCGAGTGTGAGGAGGTGTGATGTTGAGTGGGTGGGTGGGTGTATTCATGCGTATGAATGTCTGAATGTGTGTGGGGGTGTGGCTGCTGTATCTTACTCAAGACATGCAGTCAAAGCCACTAGCTGACACGTGAGACTGTATTTAAATATTACTCAAAGTCACTTAAAAAGTTAATAAAATAACATATTTTGCATGCCAAAGTATTTTCTAAATGATATGAAGTATGAAACTCTAATATCCAGCATTATTGACTGACTCTGGTTTCCAGGAGACAGGGCAAAACTCAGAGGTAACATCAGAAGTGTTCTGTAAAATCAGTGACAGCTGAGAGGTATGTGTTTGTGTGTGTTTGCATGAATGAGTTTGCATCTGTGAGTGCGATTGACTGAGGGGCTCATAATGAGGTGCTAATTAGCCATATCCTGTACCCTGGAAATGCCTGCAATAAGGTTTTTATACACCAGAGCAATTAGTCTTTTAATGTTAAAACCTAAGCTGATTTATCATTTGGGTTAGCAGTTCAGCTGATTTTGTTTGTCCCCAGACCAACAACTCTGCTATTGAGGGACATTTTGCTGCAACATTTTTATTTTGTTTGACACGAGGACAACTGATGTCATAGCAAGATGTTCCTAACATTTAGTAATATTCTTTTTGAAAGATTGCTCCTCCTAGATTCATAGCCCTCTTTTCTTCCCTAGTTAAAGGCTATCCATTTGGAGAGAAGGATGTCATAAGTCTTGGCAATGGATGTTTGAAAACCTAGGAGTTACTCGAGAAATCTATCTGTAATTAAAACTTTATTTTACAGGACTGAGCCATGAGTAGCTGTCTCTTATTCTGCAAATGTTCTGTATAAAGAAAATGACTGGAAGGTGTGGTCAAAATTTCTGGGCTGAGAACTCCTGTCTGAGCTACCATTTGAAGTGTGAACACAAGCTTCATTTTATATGTTTGTCCTTTATTGACATTTTTGTACAGGTAGTAAGTTTTACTTGGTTTTAAAGTTTCCCTACCCAAATGAATTTGTGGTAGTCTCAGCTTTTCACAGCATGATATGGCAAGTGTGTTGTATATGTTCTTCGTGTTTCACTGTTGCAGTCATCACTTGTGGGTTATCCCTGCTGGGTAGCCCTCGGCCGGCCTGAATACCAGAGTAAAGGATTTCCCTTTTGTGTCAGCTGTCCTGAGACTGTGGCTGACGTCAGGTTGTCAGGGCTGTAAAGGGTGGCAGCCGATGCCATTACATCAGTCTTTCTTGCCGTGGACCTCAAACCAGAAGCAGTTTTGTGAGTACATCGGTCGGCCGTTGCCAGAGTGAGAGAAACCGTCTAAAGCTAAGTACCCCATTTGGGGAACCTTTTCTTGCTTTTAACCAATGTCAACGAAAGTCAGTAATTGTCTCAGTTGTGGAAAGGAGATCACACACCAAAACTTCCATTCTGTCTGCGTCACTTGTTTAGGCCCAGATCATGATGTCCCCGGTTGTTGGTTCTGTGCCCTGTGTAATGCTAGAACCATAAGAAGAAGAGCTGAAATTGTAGCTAGGCACTTTAGTGAGTCTTTTTCTCACCACAAAATGGCATTGGTTGGTCAGCCGGCTACTGACTTATCTAGCAAAAAGAAAGACAAGGATAAGGATAGGCCTCAAAACGTTAGGCCCTCTGATGATGCAGGTCAAAAGTCTGGTATTTTTCAACTCAGTGCTACAGCTGAAGTCAGTGAGGTGCCTTCGCAGCCCCTGATGCCAGCCAAGGAACCATTGCAGGCCTGTATCGAGACCCATTCAGAGTCTGGCATGCCACTGGATTCATCTCCCCCTGCCGGTTTGTCAACTCTTTCTCACGTGGTCAGGTCCGGAGACGCTTTGCAGGCACCGGCTTCACTGGGCCACCTCGGACCGAAACGAGGCTTAGACCGACAGCAACTCCACTGGTTAAACTAACCTTGTATAAGACTACCAACCCATCCAGGCCCAAGTCTAAGACTACCCCCCTAAAAGGTCCCTCCCCAAGGACCCAGCCACCGACCTACAACCAGCCAAGCTTGCTTCTCAATCACAGCAACTGCTCAGAATGGCAGAAGACTTGATAACTCTTATTAGGGGAAGCCAGCCACACACCCCCATCCCAGCTAAAAGAAAAAGGGATATCTCCCTTGAGGTCCTGTCCGACCAGGAATCAGAAGACTCTGTTCTTGAGAAGTCAGACATGGAAGACCAGCCCTTTGCAGCATTTGAGGACTCTGATGCTGATGACCCTATTCCATCTGCCTCCCCTCCTGAGGGCCTGTCTTTTGGGGAAATCTTAAACTCCCTCAGAGAACACTTTCAGTGGGAGGCTCAAGATTACTCTCAGCCTAAGAAAAGACTGAGAGAGTTCCTTGACCTGCCTCAGCAAAAGCCTCTGGCCATTCCTCCTATCCTGGATGTAGTAGAGGATGTTTTTTCTAGAATCTGCCCGTTCACCAGACTCTCTCCCCCCAGCATCCAGAAAACCAGGCAGATATTGCAGGATGCAAGACACCCACAAGTATCTTTCTAAAGACCCTACTGCAGACCCAGAAGTCATTACTCAAGGCCCTAAGGGGGTTAGGGCAAGCTCATCTAAGAATCCCATTCCAGCTGACAAAGAAAGCAGAGCTTTAGACAGAATGGGAAAAAAGGTATACACCTCAGCCACTTTAGCTGTAAGAGCTCAATTCCATATGCTGAAATTCAAACAGAATGTCTTCAAACTAATAAAACAGAAGTTATCTTCCATTCCTGACAATAGTGCTACCAGAGAATTAACTGACCTCATACAGTCCAGCTCTCAGGTAGCCAAACACTCCTTGCATTGTGGTTTTGATGCCTTGGAAACTTTTACCAGGGGTGCAATTACAGGCTCAATGATCAGAAGATATGCCTGGCTAAGGGAGCAACCTTTGCCTGACCAGGTAAAATCCAAACTGTTAGACGCCCCTTTGGATAAGGACCAGTTGTTTGGACCTAAAGTGGAAGAGGTCATTAAGAAAATGGAGGACAAGGCCAAGTCCATGCAAACTGTCAAGGACTTCTTACAGGTGCAGTTTCCCAGGTTCAGCAGAAACTTCCCCACTAAACATTGGTCCATTCCTTCACATACAAAACCAGTCCAGAGGAAGGGATGCAGAGGCAGAACCCCTAGACACCAGCCACATGACCAGCAAAGACATAGGCAGTGGTCCACTGCTGCTCCTAGGCAAGGGAGTTCTAAACCCACTCCCTGCTCCATGGACTCTCAGTGACTCTCTTCCCCCCTCCACTCTGCTCTTCATGCCACCAGACAGGCTTGGAGGAAGACTTTCCTTCTTTCTAGAAAACTGGCAGACCATCACCTCAGATCTATGGCTCCTGAAAACAGATTCTATTTCAAAGAAATTTCTCAGAGGTGATCTCTGTCTAACATACAGAGCCATGTCCAACCCAGAATTGTTGAACATGCTCCATCTTAGCAAAACCAAATCTACTCGAGCTACACGCTCTAGGGATATAAACCTCAACACAACAATGAATAGAACATGCTGGAGGGATAGATTCCCTTCGCAGAGACTTCCCTTACTATGGAACAGGGTCCCGATCTACATAAGACAGAGCCCCTCACTATCACTCTTCAAGAGGATCCTTGATGAGTGGATGGGTAACAGAAAGTTCACACCGGGGATCACACCAGCAGCACTACTAGATAGGGGACAAGGGTACTAGCTGCTAGTACAAGGGTCTAGGGAACTACTAAAGGGGCGGTGAATACCGCACAACGTGGCTGGGCTAATATATGCCTTCGGGCAGATAGCCCAGTACCAACCTATGAACCTATAAAAGCCAAAAAAGTCAAGTTGCCCAGACATCCCTGCAAATCAGAGGACAGCAGCTGTTCATCAGATCTGAAAACTTTATACCCGGGGTGCTGTAGAACCTGTACCAAAGGAGCAGGCTGGAAAAGGATTTTATTCAAGACTTTTCTTGGTCCCCAGAAAAGAAGGCACCTGGCATCCTATCCTAGACCTCTCCACCATGAATCTGTCCCTCCTGGTTCCAATATTCAAGATGCTGACTCAAACTACAACCTGTGCTGCTACCACAAGCTTGATTAGTGACCCTAGATCTGAAGGATGTCTACCTTCATATCCCTATCAGGCAGTCCTGCAGGAGTTGCCGAAGATTCAGAGCAGGTTTCCAACACTTTCAGTTCTCTGCTCTGCCTTTTGACTTATCCACTGCTCGCAGAGTCTTTACCAAGTGCTTGGCTGCAGTCATTACATTTTGCAGACAGAAGGGCATACACACTTATCCCTATCTCGACGATTGCCTCATCCAGGCAGAAATGAAGGAAAGGCTCCTGCAGGATCTCTCCTTTGTGCAGAACCTACTAACCTCACTGGGAATCACCATCAACCAGGAGAAGTCCCATCTATAGCCCACATGAAGGTTAACCTTCCAGGGCACCCTTCTGGACACCTCAGTGCAAATGGCCTACCTCCCCCCAGACAAGCAGGCCTTCCTACAGTCTTACTCACCGAAAACCCACCTCACTGCCAGAAATATCCTGCAAGCCCTGGGATACATGGCCTCTTGCATCCTGCTGGTACCTTTTGCCAGACTGCATGTGAGAAAATTACAGTGTTACCTGAGGAACCTCTGGCGCCAACACTCAGTCACTGGAGCACCAGCTTCCCCTGATTCCTTGTTTATGGAAGGAGCTCCTATGCTGGGCCGAGGCTTGCACTCTGAATAATGGCCTACCCTTTGTCCTTTACCCACACAACAAAACCCTAACCACAAACACCTCAGACATAGTATGGGGAGCTCACAAAGGGAACCCTGTGAACTCAGGCATTTTGGGAACAGCAGGTTCAGGGTCTCTATATCAACCTGAAAGAAATGCTAGCAGTACACAGGATGGTCCTAACCTTCCAAGAACACCTGTTACCATTAGTGCTCTTAATCAAGACAGACAACACTACTGTCATGTGCTACATTAACAAGCAGGGAGCACTCACTCTTACCCCCCTGTGTCGCTTAGCTATGACAATCTGGCAGTCAGCCTCAAATCTGGGACTGCATATGATAGCACAATACCTTCCAGGGAAACAAAACACCCTGGCAGATCAATTAAGCAGAAACCTCCTGGACCCCCATGAGTGGCAGTTGCACAGGGAAACCTTCCTAAAAGTCAGTCAGATCTGGGGGAAACCAGACATAGACTTGTTTGCAAGCTACCAGAACCATCAACTGTCACAATTCTGCTCAAGAGAATTTAATTCAGAAGGTGGATGCCCTCTCCTTCCACTGGGGCAGCCTGTTTCTGTACACTTTCCCCTCACTGCCTCTGATACCCAGGGTGCTTCTCAAGATCAGAGAGGAAGGACCAAGGGCTATCCTTGTCACTCATTTTCAAAACGCATGCTATATTACAATACTCATTCAACCCCGGGTATGAGAATGAGTCTAATAGTACTTGCCATTCTATTGTAATATAGCATGCGTTTTGAAAATGAGGAGTTATAGAAGATAATTCCTGGTTGACTGTTTTACTGCTTAAAATTTGTCTCCAGCAGGATTAATTGTATTTATACTTTTGTTTTACTATTAAAAAACCTATATCATTTAGGAATTATATCATAGACTTGATTTATTGTCAGTTTCTTATTTTATAAAATTATTTATATTTTATTTTTTATATTTTATTTTATATATACATAGTTTTATGGTTGTACCAATGCACTTATGTTTTTAATGAACTGCAAAGCCCATCATGCTTTTTTGATTATTTCTAAAACTGAGGATTTTAAGATATTGTATTCAGTCAAAATTTGACTGCTATGCCTTTATTTGTGATTATATTGGCAATTAAGGTATGGGTGTGACTTATAAAAACCTCACTTCAGTGCTTTGTTGAACATTTAACTAAAGAACTTCCATGGCCTTCCTGACAGGGGTTCCTACCAAGGATATTCTGGAGGCATGCTATATGGACATCTATCCACACTTTCACCAAGCACTACCAGCTGGCTAGCATGCCTGCACCCACTTCTTCAGCTTTAGGAATCTTCCCACAAGTGGAGACTGCAACAGTGAAACATAAAGAAGATAGTACAATTGTGTACACTTACCATAAATGTAGATGTTCAAGTGTATTCACTGCTGCAGTCCTGTTTCCCTCCCACCTTCCCCCTTTTCTTTCCTTATTTCTCTGTCTTCATAGGGGCTCCTACCCGTTGGGGGCAAAAAAAAAAAAAACTGATGTAATGGCATCAGCTGCCACCCTTTATAGCCCTGATGACCTGACGTCAGCCACAGTCTCAGGACAGCCGACGCAGGAGGGAAATCCTTTACTCTGGTATTCAGGCTGACCAAGGGCTACCCACCGGGGATAACCCACAAGTGATTACTGCAACAGTGAATGCACTTGAACATTTACATTTATGGTTAGTGTACACAACTTTACTTTCTTGCTGATGACCTTGATGCTGTACATTCTTGGCCTAGTCTTAATTGGTTGCAAGCTAACACTTCCAAAACTAAAGCCATAGCTATTCTTGCTATCCGAAGGGAATCTTCATTTTACTCCTTATTGACATCCTTTATAATGGCAGAAGAATAGTTTGTTGATAAGGTTTGTAGTTTAGGTGTAATCCTGGACTGTGTGCTGACTCTTAGGACTAAGTATCTGCTGTCATAAAATCACTTTACCTGATGATGTCAATTTTCATTCTGACCTCACCTGATGGGTTTGGATCCAACCCCTTGGATCTGCCTTGGCTGTTGCTAAAGCTCACGGCAACCAAAAAAACTCTTGAGCTTCTCCCTTACCTGTAATGCACCAACCCTAAGTTACCTCGGATCTCATTTGTCGCTTTCAGTGAAAGACATGGTTGACCTACTCTCGAGCTTTTTTGACATATTATCTTCTATCCTCCTACCTTTTCTAATTTTTCTGTCTTACTTGTCCCTTATGTATGGAATGGTATTTCTTATTACCATAGTTGGTAAAGTGTTTTACTTATTTTTCCCTTTTTAAATGTAGTGTATTTCTTTAATTACTATACTTGGGGATTTTCTTTCCACACTTAGTGTAGCTCTCCTTTATTACCATCATTGGTATTATTTTTTAGATTCCCTTTTTTGTCTTAAAAAAATCCTGTTATTACTTGACTTTCTTAGTTTTCATAGGTTAGTGTAGCTTAGTTTCATCATGGAAATAGGTCCCGCCAGCTTTAAAAAAATGTGTAAAGTGTAGGCACAAACTTCCCATGTCCGATGCCCATACTATGTGTGTATACTGTTTGGGACTGTTGTATCTTCAGGAAGATTGTTCTGTATGCCATAGATTCAACCCCAGGATGCTGGTGAAACAAAAAACAATCTTATTTTAAGAGGTTTATTACTTTCTGCCTTTAGTCTTCCAAAGCTAAACAATCCAACACTTCTCTGAAACCTTTAACATCTTCCACAGTTTTGGAGTTGTCCAAGAAAAAAGCCAAGATGGATCTGACCTCATCCTCAGATCTGAAAAAGAAGAAATTGATGGACCTGACTTCCTCAGATCTGACCAAAAAGATATCGGATCCGACTACTTCCAGCCCTACCTGTTCAGGTTTGAGTCAACATCCCAGAACAAGGTACTCACCATCGGTGGATCAGGTGCCCTCAACCTTCATGGAGCTATGCCAACCCAGGTCCCCCTCTATGTAGTTTCTATTTGTTCTTCTAGGAGTTTGATAGAAGAAGATTTGGAAAGAGTAGTGAGGAAGATTTAGATGGTGCAGAGTCAGATGGGTGTCTTATCGGCTCCTACCCCTTCAGGTCAGGAGGTCCGTTTTACTACAACCCCATTACAAGTTCCTCCTCTGACTCCTTCAGCCATCTCTGAGTCCCTGGATCTGAGCCATCCAGCTTAGATCTGTAGATAGTAATATCTTCAGATCCGAAGCTTACTCTGAGTGTCCCAGTTCCATCACATCTGGAGAGCTCTCAGAGCTGAAACTTCCCTTTTGGATCTGAAGTGTTGGAGTTGACTCTGAAGTTCTCAGAACAATCTTTGCACCTCGGCACTGGATAGCTTGGGGATGGCTTCCACCTCAAGGAGATTGCCTTCAGAGCAGGGAAGGACTGTGGTCCAACAACTTTTCTTTTTGGATTCAAGGTTCTCCCTTTCTCTAGAGCGGTCTGCCTTTGAGGCTGTGAAGAGGGTTTTCCCTGCCAAGGTAGAACAGATAGATCCCCCCATCTTGGATCTTTAGCCTTCTACCTTGATGTCTCTGCATTCAGAGCCTGATCACTCTTTGCCACAGGGGCAGCCAGTCTGAGACCCTAGGCTTCCCAACAATTCCCAACTCTCAATTTCTTCTGATACCTCCCACAGCTGTCCACTGAGGTGGTCCCTCAGAAGAAGATGTGTAACAGGAAGCACTTGGACTCCCTAGAGGCATCAGTCACCGAAGATACAGACTTTGATGAAGGTGAAGAGTCCCCAAGGTCACCTTCTGAAGATGTCCCAATTTGGAGACATCCTTGAGGTCCTAAAGCACAGAGTTGGCTGGATGCCAAGCAACCCTTCATCCAAGGGGTCTGTTTTCTTGGAGGCTTTTGGTACTGACCCATCTACTTCCTAGGTTACTCTGCCCACCAACAAGCTTATTTAGTTAGTCTCCTATTGGCCATGGAAGGAACCCGACACAGTTGAACCAATACCTAGGAGACTGTACAAGATTATGGCACCACCTTTGGATAAGCAGTTTTGTGGTAAAAGTGTTCCTGTTGGTACCATGATCATGGCAGTGGCCACTAAAAGGAACTTGCCAAAGAGAGGTCCACTGTTCATCCCCCTAACAGGGAGTCATGGGCATGTCTATGCTTCAGTGACCTTTGCATTAAGGTTGCAGAATTATTTGGCACATTTTACAAGATTACAGAGGGATTTGATTAAAGAACTATCAAATACCCTATCAGGATCCATTACTGCAGAGGTCCAGAGGTCCAGTCATCCGTGACTTCTCAGTTGGCTACCCTGCAATTTATTTCCAATTCTTCCATGAGGCTCATTTTGCATGTAGCTGGAAAGAATCTCAAGGGCAGTGGGTTCAGGCATTGCCATTAGGAGACATGTCTGGATTGTGATTTTGCAGAGCCCTTCAAGTTGTTGTTCATCAATGCTCCTTTTGATGGCACTTCTTTGTTTGCCCCCAAGGTGAAGGACACATTATCCAGGTGTAAGAAAGATGGAAAAACCCTGTCTGCCATGGGCATATGATCTGAAGTAGTTACTTCATTTGCTCTGCAACCTGTGAGTATCGGATCCGACTTCGGATCCGAGCCAGCAGCTTACCAAGCTCTAAGATCCGAGCTCCTAGCTCCTCCCCCTACCCATAATCCCCTGCTACCAACCACATTACCTCAGATCGTTTTTTGCCGCGGCTGAAGAAGCTTTACTTTTGAGGAGCTCCTGGCTGGGTGAGATCGTTTCTATCTTTTTTCACCAAAACTTTCAAAATTGTGTGTGTGTGGTAGTAAAACCTTCTACTCCCTTGTTAGTGTTAGTTTTTTATACTGGTATAGTAATTAGTTTTCTATCACTCCCCCTCCCCCCTTAGCGTTTGGGTGTGTGTGTCAGTGTTTTCAACATGGCGGAAGGGCCTAAGGCCATTTTTTCCAAATGTACTGAGTGTGGCCACAAGCTTTCCCTAGCTGATGGCCACACTTGGTGCGTTTTGTGCCTGGGGGCAGCCCATCTCTCAGAGGCCTGCCAGGTCTGTGCGGCCTTTAACCCCCGGGCACTTCGGGATAGGAAGAACAAGCTGATCCTGGCGGGAAAGCTCCCCCAGGAGTCAGCTTCTTCTTCCTCTCCTGTTCGGGCTCCGGCTGCTTCAGCGGCCTCGGCGCCCTCTGTTCCCTCAGCTCAACCCGGGACTCAACCTCCCACTTCGGGTTTGAGCTCTGGGGAAACTAGTGCCTCCTCAACTAAGGAGAAGAAGCACAAGGATAAGTAGAGACATAGATCCCATAAAAGGCGGGCCGAGTCTCTACCCTCGGCTCCGCCAGCTAAAATAACTAAATCTCCTTCGGGGGTCTCCGGATCCTTCTCCTCTCGTCTCCGTTCGCCTAGCTTCTCGCCGGAGCCGGAGGAGGAAGATTGGTCTCCCTCGAGGTCGTCGAGGCAGTCCTCCCGGCCCTCCTTGACTACCTCTTCTAGGTCAACAAAAAGCATCTCCAAAGCGGATATGGATCAGATGATGCGTCGGTTCTTACAGACCCAAATGCAGATGGGGGTGCTCTTGCCTCCCCTTCTGGGGAGCTGCCCCCATGTTTGCCCCGATCACTCCTTCTCCGACTCATTTTCGGATCTCGGAGTCATCGGATCCGTGCCCATTCGGACCCAGGGAGTTGTCGGCGCCGATAGCGCTGGTCTCTTCGATGCCGACTATGCCTTCGAGCTTGTCGGATCCGAGCTCTCAGGGCCGAGGGCTGAGCATCGGATCCGAGGGAGTTGTATCTTCAGAGCTGTTGGCTTTGGAGCGCACCTCTCTCTCTGCGCCGACTGCTTCGGCTCCGACCCCGATCCCTTCCTCAGAGCCGAGGAGATTGCTCTCAGAGGCTGGCGAGGGTGATTCTCCTTCAGCTTTTGAGGTAGTGAGAGGGTACTGTCGAGATCCTCCAGATCCCCGGTTCGGGCTATGGATCCACCCGTACCGCCACTGTATGAGGGTCTGTCTTCCATCATCCGACCATCGGGACAGCCTGCCCAAGCCCTCCAGCTAGTTCCTGTTGAGGAACAACAACCCTATCTTCGGATAGCCCCACCGAGGAGGTTCCTTGGAAACGTCGGTGTAAAAGGAGGCACCTGGACTCCCCCGAGTCTGTTACCACTGACACGGACTTAGATGATAGGGAGGGTTCCCCAAGGTCACCCCCTGAAGATGTCTCCTTTGGAGACATCATGGAAATGTTATGTATTAGAGGGGGGTGGTCTGCCCAAAAACCTTCCCTTGATGAATCTGTGTTCCCGGAGGTGTTTGAGGCAGGCCCATCTACTTCCTGGGTGTCCCCTCCAGCCGACCCCCTGGTGGACTTAATTACCACCAGGGCGTGGAAGGAGTCCGATACTGTGGAGGGAATACCTAGGCGTCCCGACAAAATACTGAGCCCCCCCCCCCCCACAGATAGGCAATCGTGGGCCAAAGGATCCCCTGTTGATGCCATGTTGGTGGTGGCGGCCACCAAGAAAGAACTCGCTCAGGAGAGTTCTCTGGTCCACCCGCCAGATAAAGAATCTCGAGCGTTGGACCGGATTGGGAAGCGGATGTTTGCTTCAGCGACCTTTTCTATAAGGATGCTGAACTATATGGCACATACCATCAGGCTACAGCGAGACTTGATCAAGGAATATGCTGCAGCTCCCCCCCCAGAGTACGTGTCGGTCGGAGACAGGAATGTGTTTACGACACGAATGGCCACTCTGAAATCCATCTCCAATACGTCTATGCAGCTCCTCTCTCATGCTTCGGAGGGAGCCGCTAGAGCCAGCGGAGCAGGGGTCGTCTTACAACGTCACACCTGGCTCTGTCTTTGCGACTTCGTGGGTCCCTTCAAGGCGTCCTTCGCGAATGCCCCCTTTGACGGTTCTGCTCTTTTCGGCAAGACCGTTCGCGATAAGCTGGTCCAAAGCGAAAAGGACGGGAAGACGCTGTCTGCCATCGGAGTCCGCTTCTCTAGCCCCCAAAGATCCTTCTCCAGGAATCAGAGGGGACAAAAGAAGCTTTGGTTCCGCAAGTCTCAGCAATCCCATCCAGCTGCGGACCACTCGTCCTCTAGAGGCAGAGGAGGACAAGGTGGACACCGGCCCAGAGGCAGAGGGGGGGCCGCGTAATTTCGGGTCTAGCGAACCTTTCTCAGACAGACCCGCGCAACAGCCCTGAGGGCTTGCCCGACTGTCCCTCTCTGGAGGCAGTCGGGGGCGGTTGACGGAGCACCTGTCAAACTGGGAGTCCCTTACAACGGATCGATGGGTGCTCCGTATCATTTCCAGAAGTTACTTCATTCCTTTCCTAAATCTTCCCCCCCAAAACCAGACACCTCCCCGATGTACCACCCGATCAGAGGGAGGCGGCGGCTTTAGAGATTTTAAAGCTGCTAAGAAAAAGAACCATCCAGCTCGTCCCCCCAGATCAGTCCGGATTGGGTTATTACTCAAGGTTCTTTTTGGTGCCAAAGAAAACGGGGGACCTCAGACCAATCTTAGACCTTTCCGCTCTGAACCTGTTTATTCCCAAGGAAAAGTTCCGGATGGTCACTCTTCAATCTATCCTCCCCCTTCTGTGGGAGAACGACTGGATGTGTTCCATAGACCTCAAGGATGCGTACTACCACATTTTAATGGACAGACGATCCAGGAGGTTTCTCCGCTTCCGGCTCGGAGCCAGTCATTATCAATTCAGGGTTCTTCCATTCGGCCTCACTTCAGCCCCCAGAGTGTTCACCAAAGTCATGGCGGTGGTTGCTGCCCACCTGAGACTTCAGGGCATTCAGGTCTTCCCATACCTAGACGACTGGCTACTTACCGCAACCAACAGGCATCAGCTCTCGGTAGCAAGAGATTACGCACTGACTCTAGCCCACAACCTAGGCATTTCAGTAAATCTGCAGAAGTCCTGCCTGTGCCCCACTCAAGCCCTGGAATTCATAGGGGCAAGGTTGGATACTCGAATCTCTCGAGCTACCCTAACATCAGTCAGACTAAACAGCTTGTCTTATCAGGTATTAGCCCTTCTCCGGAATCCTCCTCCAGCGGAGTTAGTCCTGAGGGCACTAGGGTCTATGGCAGCCACGATCGGTCTTTCCCTCCATGCCCGCCTGTGAATGCGAATATTGCAGTGGACCCTTCAAGTCCAATGGTCCCTCTTGTCCACCCGCTGAACACACCCATACCGCTGAGCAGAGTTTGCAGGGACTCCCTTCTTTTGTGGTTGCATGCACGGGAACTCCGAGAAGGGAGGCCTTTTGTGATCCCCCTGGTCGAAGCCATATTGACCACGGACACTTCTCGCCTCGGGTGGGGGGGGGGCATTGTTCAGGCAGATCCATTCAAGGCACATGGACTCCCCTAGAGACCGCATTGCATATCAATGTCCTAGAGATGAGGGCGATGCTTTTGGCATTGCAAGCTCTCCACGACCTTCTTCCCCTGGGGACTATTGCGATCCAAACAGACAACATGTCTGTAGTCTGGTACATAAACAAACAGGGAGGAACCAGATCCTACACCCTGTGTCGAGAGGCCATGAGAGTTTGGGATTGGGCGATCTCCACCAATCGCTTTCTGGTAGCAACACACATCCCGGGACAATCCATCATATTAGCGGACAAGCTAAGTCGGGTGCTCCTCACTCCGTACGAGTGGTCTCTGAATCCATCTGTTGCGAAACAGATCTTCCACAAATAGGGTCAGCCTTGCTGCGATCTTTTTGCTTCTCCTTTAAACACAAAATGCAGCGAGTACTTCGCAACCCCCAGAGATGCTCTGATCCATGCTTGGCCTTCTGGGCTCCTTTATGCTTATCCTCCCCTTCCTCTCATGATGAAGTTCATTCAGAAAGCCTGTCGGTTGGGGAGCAGAGTTATCCTCATAGCCCCATTCTGGCCTCGGCAGATCTGGTTCCCCTTCCTGCGGTCTCACAGTGTGGCTCCTCCGTGGATTCTGGATCCCAATCCAGAACTGATTTCTCATCCCGCGGATTGCCCAACGCCCAACTTGGTCAACCTCAAGCTTGCGGCTTGGCTGATCCAGTTCCATTAATGGCTAGGACTCCCGGTATCTCATCTCCCGTTAAGGCCATTCTGGTTGCGGCTCATAAGCCATCTACCAGAAAACCTTACAACAGTAAGTGGAAAAGCTTTTCCATTTGGGCCGAAGATAAGGGCTTGGACCCATTTACTGTCCCTATCCCGACCATTCTAGACTTCCTCTCATTAATCTTTCAACAGGGAGCAAGCACTTTCACGGTTAAGGTACAATTGGCGGCCATCTCCCATTTTCATGTGGGTGATGGCATAGGTTCCTTAGCATCTACAAAGTTGTGCAAAACCTTCTTACGAGGCATCTTCCTTTTAAATCCACCGATAAAGTCTGTGGTTCCCCCATGGGACCTCACTCTAGTCTTGCAAGCCTTAACGAGTCCACCTTTTGAACCTGCGGCTTCAATTCCGTTGAAGTTCTTGTCATGGAAAACAGCCTTCTTAGTGGCTATTACTTCGGCCAAAAGGGTTTCAGAATTACAAGCCTTGTGTATGAAGCCTCCTTACCTTATCTTTCACAAAGATAGAGTGTCCCCTCAGGACTAACCCGGCTTTCTTGCCTAAGGTGGCTTCAGAAGCAAATATATTTCAATCAGTAAATCTACCAGTGTTTTTTCCCACATTTCAGAACAAGGGAGAATACACATTACACAAATTAGATGTACACAGACAGCTGCGTTTCTACTTGCATAGGACTAGAGAGTTTTGCAAGTCGGACCAGTTATTTGTCTCGTATGCAAAACCAGCCATGGGTAAAGCCATTTCCAAAGTCACTGTGGCAAATTGGATTTGTCATTGTTTTATTCAGGGGTATATATCGTCTGGCAAACCAGCCCCGGTTAATATCCGTGCTCATTCTACAAGAT
Organism: Protopterus annectens; assembly: GCF_019279795.1. NCBI lineage: Eukaryota > Metazoa > Chordata > Ceratodontiformes > Protopteridae > Protopterus > Protopterus annectens. The sequence goes on along the minus strand of NC_056739.1, from coordinate 1,024,992,890 downwards.
CTGTAGCCACTTCAACAGCCGTCTGGTCTAGGGTTCCAGTAGATGACATATGTTCAGCAGCTACTTGGTCCTCTTCTCATACATTCATTTCTCATTATAAATTAGATGTGATTTCGAGAAGTAGGGCTTCTTTTGGCTCCGCGGTCCTTCGGAATATCCTTCCGTAAGGACCACCCAGGTTCTTATAAGTAGCTGGGGACTCTGTCCCACAGGTTGCAGAGCAAATGAAGTAACTATTTCAAATAAAGAAGTTATGTACTCACCATAACGTTCCATCTGAGTAGGTACTTCATTTGTCTGCAACCGACCCCCCCCTGCCATCCCCCGAACCTTTTGGGATTTTCTGATCACATTTGCAGTTGATATTTCATGTTTACAGGTTGGTAAGGCAAAATAACCGATCTGAGGTAATGTGGTTGGTAGCAGGGGATTATGGGTAGGGGGAGGAGCTAGGAGCTCAGATCTTGGAGCTTGGTAAGCTGCCGGGTCGGATCCGATACCCACAGGTTGCAGACAAATGAAGTACCTACTCAGATGGAACGTTATGGTGAGTACATAACTTCTTTTTTTCAACCCTTCAAACATCCTTTTCTAGGAATCAACAAGGTGGTCAGAAGATGTGGTTCAAGAAATCCCATGGTTATTTCCAGGACACACGTGGAGGAAGTTCCCCCATGGGCAAAGGAGGGAACTCCAATGGTCGATGTTGTCCCCATGGTAGAGGTAGCCCGCAAAACCAGTTTTCCAGAGATTCTTTCTTTGACAAGACCTTACTAGTGCTCCTGAAAGGAGGCACGATTGTCCACCTCTGGATGGAATTGGGGGTTGGTTATCCCTACATTGGAAAGCCTGGCTAGACATAAAAGATACTACAGTGCAGAAGATTATTTCCAGAATTTATATAATACCCTTTCCCTTTCACCTCCAATCTCAAGAAAAATTCCCAGTGTTCCACCCTGTCAGAGGAAACAAGCAGCAATTCAAATACAAAAGCTGCTAGAAGAAAGTCATCCAAGAGGTCCTGCCAGATCAGATAGAATTCTGAACTTACTCCAGGTTCTTTTGAGTGCCAAAGAAAACAGGGGATTGGAGAGTGATTTTGGATCACAGCAACTTAAGTCATTTCGACTTACCAAGTTTTGGATGGTCACATTTCAGTCCATTCTCCCTTTTCTGGGCAAGGATGACTGAATGTGCTCAATAGACCTTCAGGATGCGTACTATCACATAAAGTTGAACAGACAATCCAGAAGGTAGTTACACTTCTGGCTGGGAGCCAATCATTACCAGTTCAGAGTTCTGCCCTTTGGCCTCACTGTCAGGAAAGTCGCAGTGCCATTAATTCTTCAAGAAAAGGTGGACATCTGCTTTCACACCATCTTGCTGCCTGGTGTTTCACCAGCTTCTCGAGTGAGTCTGAATAATTTTCAGCCATCAGCAACAACAGCCTGATCACCTGTTTTCTTGCTAACTGGTAAGACTTTTTTCTATATCACATTTTTAGCATGGATGTTATTAGACAGAATTCCAGCAGGTGTAAGCCAAGCTTGGCTCTTAATGTAGCCGAACAATCAGATAAAATCTGGAATAAGTTGCAATGTTGGTATAGACAGCACATTAGTAAATGTAAAACCTTATTAGGGCAAGTTGACATATGGCATTATGTAAATGGATTGTAACATTTGACTGGTATTTGCAACAGAAAAATGAAGTATATCATAGTAAATGTTTATTGTGTGATTCAACAGAAACTGCATTTTGTGTGCCATGCCATAAAAAAGTATTGCATGATATTGCTAAAAAAAAATAGACTGTGAAAACTGACCTTTTCATGATGAAGAATTAACCAAGGGTAAAGTGTCTTCATTATATCCAGATGTAAAGCAGTTATGTCCTGTTGGTACATTAATTTCCGAATTACAGCAACAGTCACATCTGTTATTGACAGAATCCTCTGTAGATCTTGTGACACCCTTTAAAAATTATGTATAAGCATGGAATGATGCCACGACTACACATACAGATGAGGACAGGAACAAGGCTTATGATACATTGACAGAAGAATTTATTAAATTCTTAAAAGACAAACCGGGTGAGTTTACAAAGTTCAGGAATGACATCCAAGACCTCTGTCATAACTGCATAGGAGCCCCGCAGTCAACAGAGGAATTTAATATCAGGTATCCTACATCCTTTAAACAATTACAGACAGAAATGATAGACCTTAAATAGCGTTTGAAGGAAAAGGAAGAAGAATTAGATGAATTAAGAGAGACTAACCTACAAAGTACTATCTTGATATCCTAGCTTAAGGAAGAGTTAAAAAATACAAAACCAGTCCAAATTATAGAACAGGGACAGGGAACCACTACAGATTTGTATACACAGTCTAGGTTATTACAGAGTTTACCACAGTAGAATGATAAAAAAGGCATATTTTATAACATGCTTGCATTTGAAGAATGGGTGGCATATACAGCAGGATCTGGTATATGGACAGATGCATTAGTTAGAATTTTCTGGATTTTCATACCCAAATGTTTTAAAACTTTCATTCAGTTAAAGCAAGCTGCTTCTCGGTTAAACACTAAAGTAGGACGTATGACAGCCACTCTAATGGCATTTACACAAGGGCAGCTACTCGCAGCTAAGTTATTAGATAATTTCAAAATTACTATTACAGATAAATTAATAGAACAAAGTGAACATTTTAGGCTTGCGTTTCAAATCGTATATCAAAAATCAGACAGAGACATGGGAAAAAGAGAAGTACAAAAACAGCTAATACATTGCTTTTTAGAGCAAGCCAAAGGGGTTCCAGGGGATATTAAATGTATCTATGAAGAAAATTCTAATACCCTCACTGATTTGCTACAAAAATTAATGAAGGGATGGACTATGGCCGAAGATGGGACATTATAATCACACCATATCTTTGCATTTGAAGATGATAGTAAGCCATTTGAGATAATTGGTGAAGTAAAAAACAGGGGAAGGCAACGGTGGTGTGACCAACCTCCAGCAGAATGAGCTGCATCTGCACCACCAGCTCCTGCCTCTATGTCTATAGCACCAGGATCAGGCACATGTAATGAGCAAAAGACACCAACATGCTTCTTTTGTAAAATAAAATAGGACATGTTAAGCAAAATTGTGATCATTACAAAGCCTGGTATAAAAAGAAGGAAGAACAGGGAGTGTTTCCAAAAATAGAGCCAAAAAATTTACAAGAAAAGTCAGAAAAGCAGGATTATGTAACCTTGCAATATTGGTAAAAAATAACTGTAAGGGCCATCAGTATACAGAAAAAGGGAAAGTATGCCCTGTAGATTTTCAAACAGTTTTGCCTGTAAATCCGAAACATTTGATAGAACAGGCAGAGGGAATAGCTAGGCAACAGTTAAGAAAAGAGATTGAAAAGACAATGAACGTGCATTTTTAATGCATCCATCTTGCTCAAATACCATTATTGGTATGGACATTTTAGGGCCTTTGGGTATAGTAATTGATCTACCTAATGGGATCCTGTGGCTAGCAGACAAGCAAAAAGGAGAAGGAGAGCAAAGTGCAGGTTGCAATCTCTATACATGAAAAACCTGACAAACCTACAGGATATGTGAATACAGACAGTGAGGATGTGTGGAAGTATTTACAACAGCAATTTCCAAATCTGTGGTCCAAGGGTCTCCGTGATTGTGGGAAACTAGAAAGCCCAGTAGGGGTAGGAAGGGATCAAGACTATATACCACCTTTTCAAAAACAATATCCTAGTCCTAGGGAGGCAGAAGAACATATGGAAAAATGTATTGCAGAATGGGAAAAGGAAGGGATTATACAAAAAGGCAACAGTCCTACAAATTCACCAATCATGACCAGTCAAGAAAAAAGATGGTAGTTATCATCTTGTTATTGGTTTACGGAGGGTTAATCAATATACTACTCCTAGAGCACATTTGATTCCAGGAGTCGCAGAGTTAGCTGTACATATTAAGACACAAATTAAGTGGTTTACAGTAATAGATTTAGCAAATATCTTTTTTTGCAGTACCACTCAGAAAAAAAGATTGGCCAAGATTTGCCTTTACATTTAAAAACCAGCAATATGTCATGACAAGGTTACCACAAGGATTTCAAAATAGTCCAGTTATTTTTCATCAGACAGTAGGATCCATTCTACAACATTTGGAAAAGGATAATTCAATGTTACATTGCATTGATGACATTTTGATTCAGTCAGAGACAGTAGGCTTCTTAAAAGAATTTTCCAATACTGTACAGCAGGCAGGGTTTAAGGTTAAAAGTGAAAAAATTCAGTTTGTCACAAGAAGTCAAGTTGCTAGGTACTGTTATAAAACCGACAGGAAGGTCTCCTTGCCCTATGCGTGTGCACGGCATTTTACAAATGGAAAAAACACTGATTATAGCAGACCTACATATATTCATAGGAATCATGAATTACAACAGGGAATTTATAGAGGATTATGCAGCCGTGGCTGCTCCCCTATACAAAATGTTATAGGAACAAAAGAACTCCACCTTTTTAGAGTGGGGACCCCATGAAGAGAAGGCATTTTCACAAATAAAAGTAAAATTAGCACAAGCTACAGAATTAATCGCACCCACACCAAAGTTACCATTTGTACTACAAGCAGCAGCAGGGAAAAATACACTGTCTGCGGTATTACTACAGGAATGGCCACATGATAGCAACAATAGAATGGAAAAAACATTACGTCCAATCAATTTTTGTAGTAGGAAGATGACGCCAGTAGAACTGGGCTGTCACCCATATATACAGCAATTATTAGCCATTTACTGGGGTATTAAACAAACTGAGTACTAAACTGTATTTTCCAGCATTATAGTGCAAACACCACATCAGGCAGTAAAGGCTCTGATAGACCATTTTAAAATGAATAAAATTACAGATGGTATTAGTCAGGCAGTCTTTGCAAAATGAATGGCAGTTTTCAGAATGAATACTGTCACTATACAGATAGGGGACAAATATTATTTGTCTAATTATATGGGATATGAAGGGAAACAGCATAACTGTTTAGAAAAGATAATGTCATCTGATGTGCAATTTTTGATATCTGATTTTGATCACTTTAAGCCATCCGTCTTTGTGGATGGATAACGATATTGGGACAAAGGCAGATACTGGACAGGATTTGCCATAATTCCAGAGAATCCACAACTGGGTTCTCCCGAACTAATCAAGTTACCAGGACACATGTCAGCTCAAAGAGGTGAACTGGAGGCAGTACTATATGTGCTAAAGTATTACATCCCTGTTAACATTTTTCAGATAGTGCTTATGTAGTAAATTCTTTAAGACTGCATATGGAAACCTGGGTAAGGCGAGGATTTGTAGATAGTGCAGGTAAACCATTACGGCATGCTAAAGTATTAAAAGGTATATATAAAGTTATAACAATATTAAATCAACAGGGATAGTACAGCATTTTGAAAGTAAAAGCACATCAAAAGCCAACCAGTGAAACTTACAGGTTAAATGCGTTAGCTGATACTTTGGTAAAACAAGCAGCGCAAAATGGAAAAGAACTTCCAGAATATGAATATGCCATTGTAGAAGTTAGTGTCATAAAAGAGTTAGATGAAGAGTCAATAGAAAAATATCTTGTAAATATATAAACACAACGGGGCTTAAAAGAAGAAAATGATCAATGCAAACTAGCAGGTATACCACCAAAGGAGTGCTATGTATACACTACTTCCAAGGGGTTACAGTTGCCGTATGTACCATTTCAGTTGGCACACCAGTTGGTCAAGTTAAATCACCAAATACTGGGACATGTAGGAGCTGATAAGCTATGGGCAGTTGTAAAAGAAAAGTATTGGAACCCAAATTTGAAAAAGGTCTGCAAGCTAATTGTAGAAGAATGTTTACATTGACTGCAGCCAGCAGATGGGCCATGGTATGCAGTTCAAATAAATTATGCAGGTCCTTTGCCAACAGCAAAGTGAGGTTATAGATGCATACTAGTAGTAGTGGATGTTTTCTCAAAATGGGTAGAAGCAATTCCTACCAAAACAATAATGGCAAAAGCAACCGCAGAGGCTTTATGGAAAAATATCTTTTGCCATTCAGGATGGCCACTGGTCATAGAGTCAGACAATGGCCCACAGTTTGTTAGTGATCTCATTAAACAAATGTGTAATTTGTTAGGCAAACAGCAAAGGTTTCATGTACCGTACCATCCACAATCTAATGGCATTGTAGAACGTATGAATTGGACGTTAAAAACGTCTAAAAAAGGCATGCTTAGAAAAGGGCAATACATGGATACATCATCTTCCTGGTATTTTAATGGGTATTCGAGCAACACCAAGTAGCAAAACAGGTATTTCCCCATATGAAATAATGACAGGCTGCAAAATGCCCATACAATTACCATTTGACCCAGATATACCTAATGGTAGGCCCATGCTAGAAATCAGCAAACGTCAGGAATGGCTAAAACAACTTACTACCATATGTGACTATAATGCAAGGGAACAGGTGTTCCATCTGTGGAAAAAAGGTGCCAATATTACCAGCTGAACAAAACCTTCCCTGCAGAGCAAAAGTACTGGTAAAAACATTCCAAACGAAAGGACCATGGGCTAGCAATTGGCAAGGCCCTTTTGAAGTAGTGGAACAAATTGGACCATTAGTGTACCAAATCAAAAGAAAAAAGAAAAACAGAACAATGTTGATACATAAAGATCAACTAAGAATGATATAAAAACAGTGAGCAATGTAAATCTGATTAAGTGCATTCTCTTGTAGGTTTCCAACAGAAAAAAAAAACATAATGAAATTTACATGGTTTAAAGTGCATCCTTTTGAAAATCCAGTTTTGGATGACCAGAGGCAAAATCAATCGACAATGGAATTTTTATTTAAAGGATGTTTTTTTTTAAAGCAATAATAATTGCCATGCTAATTATCATTGTATTGTTTAGCATTAAATTGTATTTACAGCCTGTTAATGAAACCATAAAGTTACATAAAAAAGAAAGTAAAGAAATGTGGAAAAGTGAACAAGACTGGTCACCATCTTTTAATACCTTTTTGGCAAGACAATGTTGGTATGCAAAAAGCATGAATGTTTCTAATTGTTGGGTATGTGGTTTAATAACAAAAACAACATTGGTTATACCTTTAATGCCTATTCCACTAAATTCCCTTAGTAGTTGGAGGGTATTAATAAATGAGACAAGAGATCAAATCATAAATGTACAGCTAAGTAAAGCAAGAGTACAGTTATCTGTTATAGTGCAAGGAATCACATGTTTTCAACAAAATGGAACTGTTCCAGTGGGTAATAGTAATTGTATTCAAATAATTGAAATGATAAACTTTCACAACAACATACAAATACGTGGAGTATTTTTTCATGGCTTTCCTATTTTAATACCAATTAAGGGTCAGCTAATATTAAGTGACACAGCAATGTTTCATTTTTCACAAAATGATAAAAACGAATGTAAAACCAATATTACATGTTGGCAAAGTAAAACAGATAAAAACTTTACAGTTGTACATGATAAAACTCCTACTGTGGGGCAAGTAAATGGCAGTCTGGTAAATAGCAGTGTTGCTTTGTCAGATGGGTTATTTTATGTCTGTTGCAAATATGCTTATAAATGGTTACCAAAGGGATGGGATGGCACCTGTTATATAGGGTTAGTGGTACCAGCAATGCTTCATGTAAAAGAATTGCCAAGAGGAAGCATTAGAAATGCAAAAAAGAAAAGGGATATATTACCTGTGATTGAAAGTCCAGAAAATCCAGTAGACACCTTAGATACATCACATATCTATCATCAAAAACTTGATTATATTACATTAAAAAATATGGATTTAAGTGATGATGTAATCTCTGGAGCAGGTATTTTCCCTTGGTATGGGGCTGCAAAAGCCATCTGGGAGCTGAGAAAACTATCTAAACTAGTTTAGGTATTGGCAAATGCCACTTTCAATGCAGTCTTTGACAGTACTGTGGAAATGATAGCTGTACTAACTATGGCTTTACAAAATCAAATGGCATTAGCTTACATACTAGTATCCCAAGGGGGTACATGTGCTTTAGTAGGAGAACAATGTTGTACATTTATTCCAGACAAAACAGAATCTGTAAAAGCACATGTAGAAGTGAGTGCACAAGTGTCTCAACATACTAGAAAAAACTGGTGTTGGAGTGAATGGTTTAGTAGTCCATTTACAGGATGGACAGGAAAGATCACTGTATTTTTAATTTCTTTTATTGTTATCGTGGTGCTTGGTTGCATATTATTTACATGTATTAAAGTCTGCTTAACAAGAGCTAGTCAAGTTACTATTGTTAATTGTCATAATGAAAAGTATTATCAAATAATGCTGAATTTGTATCCCTGGTTTAAAATAAAACAAAAGAGATAATTGTTAGAGTATGCTCAACAAAATATTAAGGTTGAAAGTTAATTCTCTTACAAATATGTAACATAAATAAGGTATAAAATGAAGCTTGCTTAAATGCAGAAATGGAGTTTAGCAATATGTGATTAGCATCCATACTAAATGACTGTGGCTTGAAAACTAAGGAATTTGCTTAATGGACATGTCTCCTACAGAATCAGCAAAAATCTATGCATTTCACACTGTCAGCAAAAAAGCTGACTTACAGACTTAAAAACAGGATGTATGCATTTCACATGGTCAGTAAAAGCAAATATATGAAAAACAGGATTTGTTAGCAAAAGCAAAGATATGAAAAACAGGATGTATGCAGCTTCCTTAAAGAATGGACAACAGGACATGTTTCTGTCATATGACACTGTTAACTAAGGATGTTTGAATAATCAAATTAGCATTTGTCCACAAGGTGTTTCCTTAAAAAACAATACCATTACTGGATGTTTTTCTGCAAACACCAGCAAACAGATGTTCTCATACAAAGTCCAAAATAGAATACCAAGAGAAAAACAGCATTTGAATTGCGTGACTGAAACAGTATATAAGAACTGTAAATCAAGTTATGTTAGAGATAAGTAGAAACACAATTGTTCCGAGGTAATATTGTATTTCTCACATCATCCATGCTATTTGAGATGTAAAGTAGAACAGTATCTGAAGCTGCAACAGTAGTTTGTGTGATTTGTTATAAAAAGTCTTTTATTGGTTACTGTTTTAAGGTGACAGAGGTTTAGGTGCTTCATCAGTATACACTCTGCAAGTTTCTGTGGGCAACAGACTGTGAATGCAATTATAACTAAACTTTGATTTCAGCAAAACCCAGCCAGCAAGACTGAGTGTCTTAAGAAGACTTTGGATCCATCACAGTAAGCAGCAACTTATCATTAATTTTTCACTAACCACAGTCCCCAGGTTGTTCACCAAATGTATGGCAGTAGTAGCAGCTCACTTGAGACTGCAAGGATTCCGGGTCTTTCCATATCTAGATGACTGGCTCATTACCATCTGACCAGGCATAAATTAATAAGGATAGGAGATTAGGTTCTCCAGACATGTTCTCATTTGAGGATAACCATAAACTGTGACAAGTCTCAACTGGAACTAACTCAGAATTTAGAATTCATAGGAGCATTGTTCAACACAAAGTCAATGATAGCTTCACTGCCTCCCTCAAAGGTTCAAACTATAAGATCACTGGTCAGAAAAATAATCTGCAGTAACAAGATTTCGGCCCACTTGGTCCTTCATGCTCTAGGATCAATGTCAACAGCAATAACACTAGTTCTTTTAGACACATTTTACATGAGGATTCTACAGTGGATGTCAGCAACAATATTTTATCAACCATTGTCAATACTGATTCGAATCACTCACATATGTAAGAAGATTTCAGGTGGTGCACTTAATCGGATCAGGTTCTACAAGGCCATCCATTCGTTCCTCCTTAGCCCAAGTCCATAGTGACCACGGTCGCTTCCCAGTTGGGGTGGGAGGACCACTTTCTGGGGAAAACTTTCCAAGGCACTTGGTCCCCCGAAGAGGCCAGTTTGCATATCAGTGTCCTAGAAATGAGAGCAGTGCTTTTAGCATTGTAGGCCCTTCAGAATGCTCTTCCTTTAGGGAAGATTGCAATTCAAACAGACAATATGTTAGTAGTTTGGTACATCAACAAACAAGGAGGGACCAGATCTTACCCATTATGTTGAGAAGCACTCAGAGTGTGGCAATGGGCAATCTCATCCAACCACTTTCTCATAGTAATGCACATTCTAGGGAAGTACAATATGATAACAGACAAGCTGAGCAGGTGCATTCTTCTACCTCTCGAGTGGTGTCTCAACAAGAACATGATGGAAATGATTTTTGTCAATGGGGCCAGCCTTGCTGCAATCTTTTTGCTTCTTCCCTAAACAACAAATGCAGCAGTTACTTTACCCTAATGCCGTTAAAGGGGAATCACCGAGGGATGCACTACTTCATGATTGGTCCCCCAGTCTACTATAAACCTGTCCACCAACCATGTTAATTCTGAAATTCCTTCAGAAATTTTCCATGTTAAAGAGCAAAGTCATCCTCATTGCACCCTACTGGCCTCGGCAAATTTGATTCCCTTTCCTTTGGCCTCACTTACTTCACCAATCTTGGATTCTGGATCCAATTCCAGACCTCCTGTCTCACTCAACAGGCATGATCCATCCAGACATATCAAACCTCAGGCTGATGGCCTGACTTCATCAATTCCATTAATAGCCAGATAAACTATGCTGTCTTCCCCTGTCCGACATATACTTTCACCATCACATAAACCTTCACCACATAAACTCTATTCCAGTAAATGGAAATGATTTGTGTATTGGGTACATCAAAATCATGTTGAACCCTTTTCAGCTCCTCTGCATAACATCTTTGAATTTTTTGCTTTACTTTTTAAAGAAGGAGCTAGTTCCTCAACAGTTAAAGTTCAGTTAGCAGCAATATCAAACTTTCACATTGGATTTGAAGATTCCTCAGTAGCCTTCATAAGTTATGCAAAGCTTTCTTGAGAGGCACTCTGCATTTAAGACATTTCTTTAAAGACCCTACTCCCCCATGGAACCTCAGTCAGGTACTGCAGGCACATGCATTCTCACTTTGCACCAGCAGCTAAGTGTGACTTTAAGTATCTTACTCGGAAAACATTTTTTCTAGTAGCCATTACCTCTGCTAGATGAATTTCAGAAATTCAAACATTGTCTTCAAAACCCCCATACTTTATTTTTCATAAGGATAGAGTTACATTATGAACCAATGCATCCTTTCTTCCCAAGGTGGTGTCAGTATCCAGTATCATTCAGTCGATTAATTTACCAGTTTTCTTCCCCATATTTGCTAACAAAGACAAATAGATGTTACATTTACTGGATGTTCACAGACAGTTACGTTTATACCTGCATAGAACAAATGACATAAAGAAAACAGACCAGTTGTTTATTTCCTTTGCAGACTTGAAATTATGAAAACCAGTTACCAAAGTAACCTTAGCCAGATGGCTAATTTATTGTATATAATTTATTTATAAAAAATTGGATGTTACATTACCACAACCAGTACGAGCTCATTCAGCTAGATCCAAGGCAACGTCTTCAGATGTAATGTGATCCTATCTCGCCTACATTCTATACTGATGGGTTCGGAGCCGATCTTTGGCTCCGACTCGGCACGCTATACTATAGAACGAAGTCTCTTATTGGCTGAGCTATCCCACTTCCCAGGATGCACAACCACTGCTTCCCCAGATCTCGTTTGCCGCTTCTACAGCAAAGACGTGGTCACGGACTTGGCTGAGCTAAGTGCTTATTTCTTAAAAAATTCTGTCAGGAATTTTTGGCTAATCTACCCAAAAGCTGTTTTAACAGCTATCGTTGTTGTGTGACTTGAGATTGAGTTATTTTTGTGGTAAAATTGTCTTCAGTTTGAGGGAAAGGATCCCGTTTAAGTTAGAGGGGCCTTGCCTTCGCGCGTGGTTGAAACTACTTAGTGTGAGTCTTGTTGTGGTATTGTAGTCTAGATTTTGGTCAAGTAATCCCGTTTTCTGTTAGAGGGGTCTTGTCCTCAGTTACATTTTTTCTTTAAGCTAAAATTTGGTTAAAAATTTTTTTCTGTGGTAGTGATTGTGTATGTCAACATGTCGAAAGAGCACAGACCATCTGGATTCAAAAAATGCTCTAAATGCAGTTACAAAATGTCTATTACGGACGATCACTCTTTGTGCGTTTATTGTTTAGGCCCTAAGCATCTTCAGGAGTCATGCAGCGTTTGTCACGCTTTTTCTTCCCGTGTCCTTCAAGAGAGGAAAAACAAATTGATTTTAAAAGGGCTTATCACCCCTTCTTTTGAGGAGGCTTTATCTTCTTCTTCTTCACCTTCTAAGAAAAAGAAATTGTCGGCTCCGACCAGCCCGTCGGAACCGGCTACAAAGAAATCTCGGCAGGCTTCTCCATCGGCTCCACGGACTTCGGAGCCGAGGGTGGAACGGTCTGCCTCGATGCCTCCAGCCTTGACTCCTCTGGCTTCGGAGCCGATGGCTAGAGCTTCGAGAGGCGGGTCACCTTCATGGGCTCCACTGTCTTCGGAGCCGATGAGAGTTGCCCGCTCAGACTCTTCCCCTTCGGTGCCGAAGTCCACTTCGGCTCTGAGGGAAATTGCAATGGTTGTGGAGTCTCCCTCTGCACCGATATTTATCGAGACTATTCGGAGCCGCTCCCCCAGTCCTTCGGAACCGGTGGAGAAGTCGACTCGAGCTCCTTCGATCTCTTCTCGGTCTTCGAGAATGTCGGATTCGGACATAGACAGGGTACTTCAAAGGCTGTTTCAGTCTCCGGTCTTCCAAAAGTTGGTTTCGGCTCCAGCCCAGTCGGCTCCGGAGCCAGTTGCCCACCCTGTTGTCTTGGTTCCTCCTCCAACAGCCTCGGCACCATTGGAGTCGGTGCTGGTGGAGCCAGTGGAGGTTTTCGGGTCGGTTCCGACCGTTACTCCAACCCTGCCCTTCGGGTCGGAGTTCGGTACACGGACCTCCTCTGTCGGCCCTGGGGGTGACGCTTTGGGACCAATGTTTCTGGTTCCGAGCCTCCCTCTCGGTGCGTCGGCTGCGGGAGTGCCGTCTACTGTTGTGGCCTCGGGGGTCGGACCTTCCCAGGACTCTGGGGGTCCCGCCTTCAGGGCCATGAGGAGTGCTTTGGCCAAATCTTCCTTGGCCACCTCCACCGTCTCACTGTCACCTTCCCTTGGCATGGAGACTGGTTCCTTTGTAGTCCCCCTGTCTCAAGACAGCGGATCCCTAAGGCCTGAGGCCACCCCCATCGGGGGTTCCCTCCTTCCTGAAGGTCCCTCCAAAGCGTCTTCGGAGGAACCTCCAAGGAAGAGACAGTGCAAGAGGAAGCATGTCAACTCCCCTGACGAGTCTCTCACCTCGGACACCGACCTCTATGATGTGGAGGGGTCCCCCAAGTCGTCCTCAGATGATGTCTCCTTTGCGGACATTTTGGAAATCCTGAAGCAACGAGGCAACTGGCAGTCCAAACCCCCTTCCGCAGAGGAGTCGGTATTCCTCAAGGCCTTCGGGGCTCAGCCCTCCGCCTCCTGGGTGTCTCCGCCCTTCGATGAGCTTCTGGATTTGATCTCTCGAAGGGCGTGGGAACACCCGGATTCTGTGGAACCGGTGCCAGCTCGTCCCAATAAATTTCTCTCAGCACCCCCCGAAAAGGATTTTCTCTCCAAAGGTGTGGCTGTAGATGCCCTGGTGGTGGCATCTGCTACCGAACAAGATGTGGCAGAGGCTTCAACGTCCGTCCATCCTCCTAATAGAGTCCAGAAGCATGGATCGGTACGGGAAGCGCACCCTTACTTCAGCAACCTTTACTTTAAGGTCTCTGAATTATCTGACGCACTTCACCAGACTTCAGAGGGATCTGGTCAAGGAACTTTCAGATACCCTCTCTGGTAACTTACCTGAGCAGTTGGCCCAGACGGTTAGCTCTCAGCTGGCTACCCTATCATTGTTATCGAACTCGTCCATGAGGCTCATTTCATATGCAGCCGAGGGGGCGAGCAGAGTGGCGGGAACAGGTGTTGCTCTACGGAGACAAGCCTGGCTCCGCCTGTGTCATTTTGCGGAAGCCTTCAAGTCTTCCTTTGCCGACGCTCCCTTTGATGGGTCCTCTCTGTTTGGACCCAAGGTAAAGGACACCTTGACTCGCTGTGAACAAGAGGGTAAGACTTTAACTGCCGTAGGAGCACGGTTTTCCACTCCCTTCAGGCCTTATCCCAAGGCTAGAAGAGGGGGGAAAATGTGGTTCCGAAAATCTCAAAAGCCTTACTCTTCACAGCAGAGCGATCCCCCTTCTAGAGGCAGAGGAGGGGGAAATTTTTCAGGAAGACGCCGTCCCAGAGGTGGCGGAGGCCCCCGCAACACTGGAGACTGCGAGTCCTTTCGTGGCTCCTCAACCGCCCAGCATCCCTGAAGGATTGCCCGACTGTGCAGCTCCGGAGCCAGTCGGGGGTCGTTTTTCGAAGCACCTAAAGGTCTGGGAGAGTATCACTCAGGACTGATGGGTGCTCCGAATCATCGCCGGAGGTTACACCATCCCCTTTTCTCATCCCCCCCTCCATCCCTAAAAATCCCGGACCCGCCACCCAGTCAACGGGATCTTGCAGCCAACGAAATCTCAAAGCTGCTTCAAAAAGGAGTCATCCAACCTGTCCCCGCAGACCAGACCGGATTAGGGACTTACTCAAGATTCTTTTTGGTGCCAAAAAAGACTGGGGACTTGAGGCCCATTTTGGATCTCAGCAAGCTAAATTGATCAGTGAAGAAGTCCAAGTTCCGGATAGTCACCTTGCAATCCATTCTCCCGCTGCTGGAGAAAGGTGTTTGGATGTGCTCCATAGATCTCAAGGACGCCTCTTATCACATCCTGATAGATCAGGCGTCCAGGAGACACTTGCGCTTCAGCCTGGGAGATGGTCATTTCCAGTTCCGTGCACTGCCCTTTGGTCTCACCACAGCCCCCAGGGTGTTCACCAAATGTTTGGCGGTGGTGACTGCTCACCTGAGAAGTCTAGGATTCCAGGTGTTTCCATACCTAGATGACTGGCTCCTAACTGCCACCTCCAGGCGTCTACTCTTGCAAAACCTAGCAGCCACTATATCTCTAGGCAAATCCCTAGGAATAACCTTCAATTGGACAAAGTCCGTGTTGCTGCCATGTCAGCGCATTCGGTTTATCGGAGTAGAGATAGACTCAAAGCAAATGCGGGTCTATCTTCCTACAGAGAGGATAGAAACACTACAGTCTCAAGTTCGAGCCTTGCTTCTCAAACGTCGAGCCCCAGCCAGGATGGTCCTACAACTGTTAGGTTCCATGTCGGCCACCGTTCTCCTAGTCCCCTTAGCAAGGTTACATATGAGGATTCTCCAGTGGCTCCTGTCAGTCCAGTGGTCTTATCAGGATCTCCCACTCAGTCACCACATTCTGATCACACAGACGTGCAAACAGGACCTTCGTTGGTGGCGTCTTTCCTCCAACCTGGATCAGGGGCGACCCTTCGTTCCACCACCTCCAGTGGCCACATTGACTACGGACGCCTCCCAGACGGGGTGGGGGGGACATTACCTGGGCAAGTCAGTCCAAGGCAAGTGGCACTCCGACGAGAGTCTCCTCCACATCAACATACTAGAAATGAGGGCTGTGCTTCTATCACTGCAAGCACTACACAGTTACCTCCCCCGGGGCATGATTGCCATTCAGTCCGACAACATGTCAGTAGTCTGGTACCTGAACAAGCAGGGAGGGACCAGATCCTACCCCCTTTGCAGAGAGGCCATGAAGGTATGGGATTGGGCGATTGCAACCAAACGTTTTCTGGTAGCAACACACATTCCAGGGAGATCCAATGTGATAGCCGACAGACTGAGCAGAACTATTCTCTCCCCTCACGAGTGGTCTCTGAACGACACAGTGGCAACTCAGATTTTCAGAAGATGGGGAACTCCTTGTTGCGACCTTTTCGCAACCCCATCAACACGAAATGCCAACAGTTCTTCTCTCTCACTCCAGTTCCAGGGGAGATTCCCAAGGACGCCCTAGTTCAAGCTTGGCCCACCGGTCTGCTATATGCCTTTCCACCGGTTCCCCTTCTTCCCAAGGTGATCCAGAAGGCGATTCGCTTGGAGAGCAAAATGATTCTAGTTGCCCCATACTGGCCTCGTCAAGTCTGGTTTCCCTTTCTTCGGAAATATGCACTGGACGGTCCATGGTTCCTGGACCAAGTTCCAGATCTCTTGACCCATCAGTCGGGACAGCTTCATCAGTCCCTCCACTCGTTGAAGTTGACAGCTTGGCTCCTCCTCTTCCGACCATAGTCAGGAACCATGCTTTGGACCCAGAAGTCATACATATCTTGTCCTCGGCCCACAAGACTTCTACTAAGAAAATGTATAGCAGCAAATGGAAGAGATTTGCTATTTGGGCCCAACTCCGGGGATTAGACCCCATGACAGCCCCGGTGTCAGAGGTTCTGAAGTTTTTAGCTTCTCTGTTCAATCAAGGTTGTTCGGTCTCTACCATCAAGGTTCAATTGGCGGCTATTTCCAATTTTCACGACAGCATAGAACCACCTTTGATGAGCAACAAGTTGTGTAAAGCCTTCATGAAAGGTGCTGAGCTGCTGCGGCCCCCGATATCTCATCCCGCTCCACCGTGGGACCTTAATGTGGTGTTAGGTGCTTTGACCTCTTCCCCCTTTGAACCGGCAGCAACTTCTTTCTTGGAAGACTGCCTTATTAGTTGCAATTACATCAGCCAGGAGAGTTTCGGAGCTTCAAGCCCTATGTGTCAAACCACCATATCTGGTTTTTCACAAGGATAGAGTATCCCTCAGACCGAACCCATCCTTTGTTCCTAAGGTTTGTTCTAATTTTTGTCTGCAACAATCAGTGGAACTTCCAGTTTTCTTCCCAAAGTACTCAGAGTGGAATACATCTTTCACACCTTGGATGTCCACAGACAATTACGCTTCTATTTGGATAGGACGCACCAAGCACAAAAAACAGATCAGTTGTTTGTGTCCTTTTCGGACAATAAATTGGACAAAGCTGTCACGAAAGTCACTATTGCCAAGTGGATCAGAGACTGTATCAGTCATACTTATTTTATGTCTAACAAAGAGCTTACAGCTACAGTGAAAGCTCATTCTACCAGGGCTATGGCTACTTCGGCAGCTTTTCATTCCAAGCTTGCCATTAGTGACATTTGTGCAGCGGCTACATGGTCTTCTCCTCACACCTTTGTTTCTCATTACAAATTGGACGTGGCATCTCGGGGGCGAGCTTCCTTCGGTTCCACAGTTCTCAGGAGTGTTTTCCAGTGAGCCACCCAGGAATCAGGTGCTAGGGACGCTGTCCCATCAGTACAGAATGTAGGCGAGATAGGATCACATTACATCTTTTAGTTATGTACTTACCATAACTTCAGATGTGTGGGATCCATCTCGCCTACATTCCTAATAACCCACCCTCCTTCCCCCTGCCTTGGAGATCAGAAGAGACCGGACGGTCCGAGTTCAACTGTTTCCGCTCTTGAAACACCTGGCAATATTATAACAACAGTCTATGTGTGTGTGCATGTGTGCAGACAAACAAGATCTGGGGAAGCAGTGGTGGTGCATCCTGGGATGTGGGATAGCTCAGCCAATAAGAGACTTTGTTCTGTAGTATAGCGTGCCGAGTCGGAGCCGAGGATCAGCTCCGAACCCATCAGTACAGAATGTAGATGAGATGGATCCCATACATCTGAAGTTATGGTAAGTACATAACTAAAAGTTTTTCTTTCCAGGGCATCCATGGACTACATATGTGCAGCAGTTACTTGGGCTACTTCCCATACCTTTGTTACTCATTACAAATTGGATCTAGTCTTCAGAGGTAAAGCATCATTTGGTTCAACTATGCTCAGGAACATACTTCCTTGAGTCCTCCGAGGATTTTAGATAGCTGGGGACTCTGTTCCAACAGTTGAGAATATAATGAAAGTTGACAATGACAGATAGACATTATGTACCTACCATAACATTCCATCTGTGTTGCCCATTTTCATTCTTCCTCATCTCGCCACCCACCAACCCCCATCCTTTGTAAACTTCTGGAAGAATAAGTCTTTGGGGAACATCAGTGTCTTTTGTATTGCCCTCCAGATATAGTCTTTTTATGTATTGACTGCAGGCAATGTTTTACCTCCTTTATCTATGCATAGTAATTACTTCCTTTCTGGCAAAAATCAGCAAACAAGATCTGAGGTAATTTAGGGTTGGTGCATTGTGGGTAAGGGAGACACTCGAGAGTTTTTTGGCTGCCACGAGCTTTAGCAACAGTCTCTGAACTGATCAGATGAGGAAAAATGAAAATGGACAATACAGATGGAACATCATGGGAAACACATAACTTCTTTTTCCATATGGGAAACATTTCCAGAATTAAGAAAGTTCTCCTTCAAGCTGAGCTCTCAGTTATTTTTCATGCTCTTGGTCCCCATCCAGCTAGACTGCTGTAATGCACTATACTTAGAACTTCCTAATACTGAGTTTGAATGTTTGCAAGTACTGCAGAATTCTGTTGCTAGGCTACTGAGTGGCACATCCTGTTACCAACATACTAAACCTGTTCTGCATAGCCTATGTTGGCTTCCAGTAGTAACATTCAAGTTGTTACTGTTACCTTCTGCATCCATTCATGACTTGGATACACCTTACCTGAAGGAACTGATTGTGCCACACTGGCCTACTCTAGTAATGTGATTATTTTCCCAGGGCCTTTTGGTAGTTCAGTGGGTATATTTTCAGACAGTTGGTACTTGACCATTTGCCTTTCAAGACCCTAACCCATGGTACTCATTGCCTGGGTGGCTTTGGTAGAGTCCTCTTTACCATCGTCTACAGGTTACTTAAAACCTATTTATGTGAAGTAGCCTTTGATAGTGTGGGATGACTTGCTTTTATTTCCTTTTTACTGGATCATATGTACCTAATAATTTATGTCAAAGTATTTACTTTTTCAAGCATGTTGAATTCAGTTTTACTTTTAATGCTATAGTGTTTATTTTATTCACACCTGCTGTAATTGGTGTTTTGTCATAAAGCACCAAAATAAAGTTGAAGATTTATACATTTGCTTTTTGCCGCTATTTCTTTGTACTCCTTATGTTATTGATCATCTTTGGTAAGAGGTACGACAAATCAATGTTACAGGCTTTAGGACCACTTGACATTTGGAAGTCTTTAGGCTGATCAGTTCTCGTTTAATTATTTTGATGTCATTTGGTTGCCATCTCTCAAGTTCTTCATTGCAATGTGAAAGTTCACCCCCCAAGAACTGATTTTTAGGCATATTGTATTAAATTTCCTAAAGTCTTACTGGCACCATATTTATGGATCTGCAAAGGAGGTTCAGTATTCCTTGAATCTAAAGGACTTGGTGCATTAAGCATGTACAGCCAGCCTACTTTTACACCTTCTCCTTTCCATGGTACCTAGCATCTGTTTCCCCCCAACAAACATCTACTGATTTCTCCCACTGCTTAGCACATATGGTTGGGTTCTGCATTGCCCACGCTCCTGCTTACTTTTCTTGGCTATTTCAGAATTTCTTTATTGAGGTTTGTGACTATAGCCAGGCAATCTTATTTACCATGTTTACTTTTGTTATCTGAATTGTGTTAGTCTTGCATTCTGATTTTTGATGCAGGTTCATTGGGAGTTGATGCCAAGTTGCTGAGCCTTTTTTAGGTTGCTTTGGTCCCTTAACATTATGCCTCACTTTGCAAACGTGTGACTGCAGCAAGCAGACTCCTCATGCCAATAGTCAAGTGCTATCTCTGTACTGTTTGGGGAAAAAGTGTCTTTCTGTACCATGAGACATTTGTGCTGGTGTCAGTGACAGCATCATTAAGAGATGGAAAAACAGCTTTCTACATATCTTTTAGAGCAGGTAGTTAAGGAAAAAGTCTCAAGAAATCTCTCAGTTCTCTATTTTTGGAGCATGTTCAGAGATAATTTTTTTCCTGTGACTCTCCTTCTAGGTCCCCAGTTAAGTCTAATGTTTTTGAGGCACACAAGGTTCTTTTTTGTCAGATTTACAAACTCAACTAAACAGTTGGCTATCAATAGCAAAAATGTATATTTTGATTAGAACTTTCTCTTTCCTTTTTTAGTTTCAGAAGTTTAGCCTCCTGTCACTGGAATGTTGTCATCAATGGCATACTGCTCAGGTGGTGGGCAGTTTAACAGAAGGTCCTTCTTCTGCATCCGTTCATACACTAACTTAAGAGGCCTTTTTTTCTCCCCCTGTAGAAAAGAAGTTTCAGCTTCTAACTTCCTTTGATTATGGTAAACTATCGAAACAATTGTTGATATCCAGTGCAGACACTCAGTTTCTGCTCCTGTTCTCTTTTAGTCCTTTGGGAGGCATGAAGGTGCCTCAGATGCGCTTGCTTATTTTTTGATTGACCCAATTGATTTGGTGATTCTACAACTTTGAGCCAGAGTGCCATCCAACAAACTCACTTTTGCTGTCTTTCTCAGCTTTTCCTTACTTGTCCATTTAGTTGGCAGAGACTGTTGTTGTGGTTCCTCCAGCACTGACCTTTTCATGGAGCCTTACATCAGCTTAGTATATCCTTGTGTTAGTATCACTGTCTCTAGATAAGATGTCAGTGAGGCAGGTGTTGTTTGTGGAGTAGGCTCGCCTGATGTTGGATAGGCCACAGCATTGGGAGGCCAGTCCTAGAATCATCCTCAAGTGCTGGCACAAACATCACAAGAAAAAGGGTCCCACTGTTCTTCTTATGCTAGTCAAGCACCCTAGGAAGGGAGACTGCCCTTTGTGAGGCAGCTGTCATGGAAGATTCTTCAATGTTCCATGAAAGAGGTTTAGGAAGATTTATCAAACTAACCATCATACTGAGGATGATGATGAGGGTTCCATTGCTCCTTCTCCTCCCACAGAGGAACAAGAAATAAGCAAGGTGCTATAGATGATGGAGGGATAACTAACCTTCTCAATTGCTGTCCTGTCAGCATTAAAGACTTCATGCTGCCTGTCAGTGTTTTCTGACTTCTTTCTGGGTGGATCTTTGTTTAGTTGTTATCGTAAGTGATTCAATGAGGACAGACTGAGATAATTTAGATATGGCAGCCCCATGTCCCAGTCAATCAGATAGGATTTTTAAGCTTCCCCCATATTGTGTTGTATTATGTGGGCAGAGATCCCTAATCCTGATGTAATTGTTTTAGTAGATGCACTAAAGAGAAGTCCTGCCCCTCAGTTCCAGTCTCTTCATTCACCCTGAGAAGAAGTCTTGGGCCTTGGCTGCACTGGGGAAGCATACCTTTACCTCCTTCGCATTATGCTTTCAGAATCTTAATTATTTCATACACATAATCTACCTTGAGTGGAGTACTTGCAATAAGATATTGCTCGATGCTGAGGGTTTGCTTGATGGACCTGTCAAGGATGAGTTTAGTACAGGGCTCTATGTCCTATATAGTCAGTAATTTTAGGGTTGCATTTAATGCTGTTGAAGAAGCTGCCAGGACCAGTGTTCATTGTTGTGTCTCACAACCTTTGCAGAGGACACTAAAGCAGCATTTTTGTATATACTATTTAAGGGAGTTTTATACTTTAGGCCTGAAATTGAGTAGCAACTTCAGGGCACGTGTGGATAATCTTTCACTGTTCACAATGTTCATTTTCCAGAAATAAGAGGAACCCAAAAAACATTTTTTGGTACCCCTGGAGGAGCCCACATTCATACAGTTTGGCATCTAGTCAGTACTTGTCAGCTGGTTTCTGACCAGAAAGCTTGTCTGACATTCGTGGATCCCAATTTTCCTAGGATTGGAGGTTGTGGGGGATCATCATTCCTGACCTGTTTCCATTGGAGCAATCCTGTGAGAGATTCAACTTCCACTTCTACCACTGGTGCAGAATTTCCAAACGGAGGTGGGTAAGGAATAAAATAATCAAAAAAGGCTATTTTATCCCATTCATTTTGACTCTACCTTCACTATCCCATCTCCATCTAGCTGCACCTCCTTGCAGAAAGTCATGGGAAAAGTGGAGGTCTATCAGCTTTTGCTGAAGAGAGCCATCCAGGAAGTTTCCTCAGATCAGCAAGGACAATGCTTTTATTCCACATTCTTTTTGGTGCTCAAGAAGATTCAAAATTTAGGCATTTTCTAGACATCAAACAACTTGAAAGATTGTATTCCAAAGGAGTCCTCTCACATGGTTGCACTGCAGTTTACCTTTCCTACAATTTAACCTTCAAAGTTTATGTAAAGGAATCTAGATGTGCTGCTTCAACTTATAGATTGTGTACCTACATGTAGATATTGCAAGGATGTCCTGAAGTTTCTTCTTTTCAGTACTGGATCCAGTCATTTTTGTTTCCTGTTGCTACCATTTAGTCTCAACTCGCCTCTCCCCATCAGGAGTTTACCATACACAGGGCAATACTGGCTGTCCATTTTCATCTCTAGGATGTCTGGGTTTTCCTTATCTGGATGAGTGGTTTCTGGTGTCACTCACAAGAGAAAGTTTTACTTAGTATGGGGATCTTTTACTGTATCTGTTTCTCTGGTTGGAAGCAACTGTGAACCCCGAGAAGTCCAAGCTTTTTCCAGCGTGGGACATTTTTTATAGGAGCCATGATGAATGCCAAGACAAGGAGAGTATATATTCCCTTAGGCAGGATGTGGAGTATGCTGCAGTTAGCCTGTGTTTTGCAGACAAGGAATAAGGATAACTGTTCAGAATGTCATATCCTGGCCACAGTTAAATTAGCAAAAATAGACCTCTTTCCAGAGGAAACAAAAAAACAATCAATTTAAGGTTTTAAGCAGATCTTTATTCAATGATGGATGAGCATTTTTGTCTGATTCCAAACTGACATTTAATTTTAACAGTGCTGGTATCTCTTATCAACAGTACCATGGCAGAAGTGACAAACAACTATCTTAGCAAAACTTAAAGTAACAAAAACTTATTTTAAAAATAAAACAGGACAAATAAGGTCAAAATTCAAACAGAAGAAAAACATGCAAAATGCTTTTATCCTTAGGCTTCCTCAGGTCCATCTCAAAAGTATTTTGCAGGAGATATCAGGCACCCAGTTTCTTATCTTATTAGCAAAGTGGTTCCAGAAAAGTTTTCTGTAACCACCAGTATTTGAACAACACCGTTGTATTCACAACGTGTATTTTCTACTGTGCAGTACAGAGCCAATGGGATTAATCTGACAAGCTGTCACCTCCACTCCTTGCAGCCATTTTGCAGTCAGCCGCTGTTCTATGGGATTGTCAGCCAAATATCAGTGCTATCCTAGCCTTGATGCATAGCGTCAGTGTTGGCACCATTGGAGTACTATTACAGATGAGATTATGAGAAACAGCTGAGAGAATGAAAATATGCTAATATGCAACAGCCGTAGCAGTTTCTGAATAATGATTGTAATATTTTTCTGTCAGTTTAAGAGTATGAATTATGATTGGAAAGAATATTTCAGAAAGTGTCACATGAGCTGGCCAGTGCATTATTTCATTTAGTTAAGTTTGTGTCTGTAATTTGCCATGTTAGACTTGCAAGACATGCATCACATGTAATCTCAGTAGCTATCAAATTCTCTTCTGAAAAATAAATATCTTGCAATAAAATGCTTTTATGTCTCAGTGGATTTACTGATGATGGACAGTAATAAGGAACTTTTTAGAATTCTCTAGTCACGTGGGATGCACCTTTCCCCGTACGAGTCTCCTGCTTTCCCTGACTTTATTTTCCTTAGTGTTGTTCTTCTTCCTCATTCATAGTAGGCTGTGTATGTGGTAGTACAACGTCTGTGGAGTTTTCTTCATTCAGAAGTTGCTGGAAGTACTCTTTCCATTTGCAGATTGCTGCTGGGATCTCTCATGAATGGTATCCGATGACTGTCTTCCTTATCTTTCTGTCTCTACCTTGCAACCTGGTAGAGTTTCTTAATGCCATCGGCTGAGTCTTTTTGCTGTTGCAACTGCTCTTAGCTTGTTTGTTAGGCACCCACTATTTAACCTGATTTGCCTTTTTGGTCTCCCACTTTTTCCTGCACTTCTCCCTTCTTTTGATAATTGCTTGCATTCTTCCACCTACTTTCCTTATGCACCTTATTTCTGTAAATTGCTCAGCTGCATATCTGTTTTGCAGTCACATACATGCTGTTTTGAGATGCTGCCATTTCTCTTCAACTCCACAAATTTCTTCTTCTTCCTGAGGTGGTGTTGAGCTTGGAGCCTTCCCTGACTACTGCTTGCAGTTTCTTGTGACTGTTGGAGTTTATGCAGTGGACCAACAGTTTCACTGGGGATGACTTTGCATTCCGTGATTATACCCCAGTGCCGTTTACTTACTAGTAAAGCATGTGTTGGCCACCATTAAGCCATTTGCAAGACATAAGTCTAGCATAGCCTTTCTTTCTTTATTCCTGTTGCTCCAGCCATTCTGTAATGGCCCCTCCTTCTCTATTCCTGCTGCCCCACCCATTTGCATGCAGGCAGTCATCATACATTGTTCTGTCTGATGTAATCATTTAGGTCTCCCATTGTCAACACCAACTCATGTTGTCCTGTGTTATCACATAGGTCCTGTGGCTTCTGCCTAAATGCAGAGTGGCTTTGCTGCAATGCCTCTTACATCTTGTCTCCTGGATACACATGATGTCCACTCTCCTCCTTACCATCATGTCACCGTCTTTCAAGATGCATCCTGCCAGTGAAACTATGCTCACTGTGTCAGTCTTTACTTCATTTTTGGCAAGTTGATTGGTTTTACATTCAGGTTGAGCAACTGGATACCAGCCAGCCAACCAAGGCCATAGACCCCCCCTACCATTAGCAGGGTTTCTGCCATAGGTTAAAGTGGGCTGGTTCCTCAACCCACTTATTACCACCAAATACTCATGCTCATTTTTGGTGACATTCGTGAATGTGACCAAATCACCTAGAGACATTTTTTATTTATTTATTTTACCTAGAGACAATTTTTAGGTAATCATTTCTATTACATACTGTTTCTGATTCCCAGAAAGTGCTCAGACAAGTGTATCAAACTTGAATAAATTCTTATATGCAATTTTACTTTCAGGGTGATGACTCTGAAATCAGGGGAAGGTTCTTACATGACAGTTTTGGGTACATAAGATACCAGTAAAGCCACTAGACAAAGTATTTCAGATTTCAGATAACTTATTTTTCTGTTTCTTGTCTTCCCAGATTATTTACCAGAAGTTTTAACACCATTTCAGACATAAAAGTATACAGTTTTCTTTAATCAAGATGATGACCTAATAGCACCAAAGGCAAAGTAACATCTTCTGCATTACGTAATATGTGACACTGCCTGATGTAACACTAAATTATGAAAAAGAAAGAAAGAAAAAACATCTCTGACCCCTCACTAACAGGGATTCTTTTGGGAATCAATCTGTATACATGTCAAAGTATCCCCAGTCCAGTACTATAAGTACAAGGCAGTTTCTTAATCCTCTGTGTTGTGTCATCCTAAATTTGTGTACTTCCTAAAATAAGACTATACCTGAGTAAGACACATAGACATTTCATATTTTAAATAGTTATTCATTCATTTGTTTGCTTATCTGCTTCCCTATTTTTTTCTTGACCAGATGAGTCCCACTAGGCCAGTGGCCTCTTTTCGGGAGAAACCTGGGAGTGGTATTCTTACTGAATATAGGAAATTTGGTCAAAGCACCAGGAAACTTCCCTGGAACCAGTCTGCAGATTGTACAGACTCACTGATTCTTCTTTCATAGCATGCAAAGAATGTCAGAAAAATATTTAAGGGGCCAGATCTTAAAACTTATGATATGGATATCTCTTTTGCCTCTTAGTGCAAACCCTGATAGAGTGTTTAGATTATGCATGAGGAGCCTACTTCAACAGTTTGTCAGTTCAGGGCAGCTGATATCAAGAAAAGTCTCTTCACATCAGCCTGTAAGAAAAAAGTCCACAGATCATTTAACAACATTTCAGAACAACTTTCTTTGAAGCCGCTTTCAGAGCACTACAGAAAATGCAACACTAATGAGGTGCATAAAGAAACATGGAAAAACAGGATCTTTCCAGATTTGTAGAGTGATGCTAAGAATTTGAAAATGGGCATTGAGACACAGCTTTCAGTTGTCAGCAGTACATCTTCCAGGTTTACAAACAGTTGTGGCATTGAATTATCACTTGTGACATAGACAAATTTACATTCATATAAAAATAATCAAACTATATTAACATAGCAAGCATTATACATCACATGTATTGCTATATATCATATAGCCTAAGCAATAATACATAAATTATTCAATTCCTGCTTTTTTGTAATAAGAACAATCTTTATTAAACCATTTCTTACTTGTCTTTGAGCAGAAAAATAACCTTGACATGTAAATGGTAGTTGTATCTATGTAATGTTCAATATACTGCCTGGATGTGCAGTATTCTAAAAGTAGACTGGTTTGCTACCCATTTCAGCAGTAAACTTCAAAATCTTTCCTGTCTTATTCCTCATCAGCCATTCTGAACAGACATTTCTTTTTCCTTTACACTGGATTAACCCTCAGTGTATACTTTCCCTCCTTTCCCTCTAATCCAGCAAGTATTAATAAAAGCAAAGCAAAATCAGGCCATCTCACTTTAATTGCTTCCCACTGGATGAAACTGTCATGTTTTTTCTCTCTTAATGAATTTGATCACACTACCTCCATGGCCTTTACCACTTCATGAGCTTTTAATAACATAACAGCAAGGCATTGTATTACATTTCAGTCTCAGAACTTTTAATACGTCAGTATGGAGTACTACACTTTATGCTTGTATTCCAGTCTCCTCACACAACATAGCAAATCCATCAGACAAGTCCTACACTTAAAGCCTACAGTAAGACGTATTTTTCCTTCTTGACACTTGAATTCCAGCAGAAACACTAGGTAGAAAAACTGCTTTCTGGGAAACATTTCCTTAGTAGCTATTAAGAAGAGTTTCAGATTTATAAGCTGTCATATTCAAGCCATCCTATACAGTCTTTCATAATGAAAGGTATCTGTAGAAATCTTTATTACGACGAGGAGAACAAACTATTGCAAGGTACAATCAAATCACACTCCACTAGGGTAGCAGCAACTATAACAGCGTACTTTAGAAATGTTTGTCATGCATTCATTCATTCTACAATTACCAACCGCATTCCGTTTCTGGGTTTGTGTGGAGCCAGAACATATCTTGGCACTCACTGGGTGCAAGGCAGAGGAGTTAACCCTGTATATGAGGCAACATAATGTCACAAAGAAATCCTTATGCCCAAGTATTTTAGAAAATGCTATATAGATTACTCTTCACTCCTTTACAAAGCACTATATGTTGTAAGCAAAAGCTAGAGGTAGGGTTTTGGCATGACATGAAATCCTTTAACTCTCAGCCTCCCACAGATAGTAATGTACTTTTTGAGAAAATGCCCATATGGTATTGAAAAATTAATTTTCAGGTGCTAATCAGGGCGCTGCTTACTGTGATTCTTGTTGTGATGTATCTGAAGTCTTCTTAAGGACTAGGTCTTGCTGGCTGGATTCTGCTAAAATCAAAGTCTAGTTATCACAGTCTGTTGCCTACAGAAACTTGCAGTGTGTACACTGATGCAGCACCAAACTCTAAGCAGTAACCAATAAATAACTTTTTGTAACAAATCACACGAACTACTGGTGCAGCTTCAGGTACTGTTCTACTTTACTTCTCAAACAGCATGGATGGTGTGAGAGATACAATATTACCTTGGAACAAGTGTGTTCCTTATTATCGCTAACATAATTTGATTTATTATTTATTTATTATTTATTTATTTCCAGTTTGATTACCACTGAGCTCTGAGGACCCGTTTTCAGTGGAGGCCCAGGGAGAAAAGCTCCAAATGTACAAATACAAAATACAGAAATATAAAATATGAATGATACATTGAGGTGACCAGTTTGTACAATAGGAACATTCATTATTACAACAAATTCAACTACAACTTCACTAAGGTTATTCTAAAAGGTTATACAATTAAAAGCTGTTCTTATAGGGTAATTTAAGACAATGCATTATTTGAGCACATAAGCACATTCTTAGAAGGTTATACATTTGTAAAGGTATTCTTATAGAGTAGTTTGAGAAAATGCATTATATAAGCACATAGAAAAGAGAGTTAAGAAATCTATTTACAATATTTACATGAAGGGGTATGAGGATAAGTCGTTGGGACATTTTGAGTGCAATGGAGCACTCCATGTGGTATGAATATGTTCTTGGATAGTTTTTAGTTGGGGTGGACTAAAGGACTGCCTCACCTTTTTACACTCTAGGTAGGATATTGGTGAATTTTTGAATAGTTTTAGGTAGGGTGAAAGCAGGAGCATTTCCACTTAGTGGACAGATGTTTGAAAAGCTGAGTTTTGAAATTTTCAATGTTTGATATTGTTCTTAGAGAGGAAGGGAGATAGTTCCAAGCCTTACCGATAGTGAAAGAGAGGAGAAGTTGGCCAGCAGGACTTTTAGGTTTGTAGATAGCAATCAGATTTTGATGTTCAGATCTGAGAGATCTCTTAGGGGTGTGGGAAGGAAGGATATTAGCTAGAGCAGGACAGTTAGATGGCCGAAATATAAGTTTGTGTGCTGTTGTGAGCTGCAGATATGTTAGGTAGTTTGGTAGTTCTAGCCAGTTTAGGGATTGAAGGGAAAGGCAATGATGGGTGGAGGCAAATTTAGAGATTTTGTTATAGCAGCTTTCTAGTTTGGAGGTGATAGAGTATGACAAGTTGGTTAAGAGAGGGGCTCCATTAAGTAAAGAGGGCAAAAGGTAGGTAGTGGCCAGAGTGTGCCTGGTGGTGAGAGAGAGAAAGCAATTATTCCTGTATAGCATGCCTAGTTTTTGATGTTTTTTTTTAATATTTTGTTGAATGTGTATGTCAAACTTTAGGAATTCTTCAACTGTAACACTGAGGAGTTTTGTAGAGGGAACAACTTCAATAGTGGATTTAGCGTTGCTAAGGACTTTGAAAGTGTTTTTATCGATGGAGTAAGATTTTCTAGGGGAGAAGAGGAGAATTTTGGATTTGTTAGCATTAAGGGAGAGGTGGTTTTTGTGCATCCAGTTTTCAGTGGTTGAGAAGGCAGCTTGGGTTTTGAGAAGCAGTTCAGAGATGTTTGAGGCAGAGCAGACTATGGTTGAATCGTCTGCGTATTGAATAATTTTGGCATCCGGGATAGCAGAATGAAAGTTATTAATAAAAATATTAAAGAGCATGGGTCCCAGGATGGATCCCTGTGGTACACCTGTCGGGGTGGGTAGGAAGGAGGAGATGGAGTTTTTCCATTTGACTGCCTGAGACCTATCAGATAAGTAGCTAGAGAACCAGGATAGAGAATTAGGAGATAGGTGCAGGTTTGATAGTTGAAGGAGAAGATGATTATGAGAAACAGTGTTGAAGGCTTTAGAGAGATCAAGCAAGACAGTAGGGACCAGGTGACCTGAGTCTCGGGCTTGATTGATAGTTTCTAAGTAGGATAATAGAGCAGTAGTAGTGCTATGACCAGAACGAAAGCCATGTTGGGTAGGTGTTAGAAGATGGTTCTTAGTTAGAAAAGGCATAAGTTTGGAGTGGTCACACTTTTCTAAGATTTTAGAGATAGGTGAGAGTAGAGCAATAGGGTGAAAGTTTGAGATGTTGGTGTTCTTGCCTCCTTTTTGCAGTGGAAGGATATAAGCTGAGCGCCATAATTTGGGGATGTAAGATTTGTTAATAGATCTGTTGATGATGATGCTGACTGGGAGTGCTATCCCATCTGCAGCACATTTTAGAAAGGAGGAGGGAATATTGTCAGGGGCATTAGAGCAGGGTTTAAGTTTAGATAGAAGTTTTTTTATGAAGTTAGTAGAGACAGGTTTGAGCTCAAATCTAAGGGGAGGGTTATTGGAGGAATTGGAAGGAGAATAAAGGGGAACAGAAGGGATATTGGTAGGGAAGGTCTTAGTTAGGTCAGATATTGTTTGTAAGAAGAAAGAGTTAAATTCTGAGCATAGTTCTTGGTCAGATTTATTTGGGTCAGGACAGGGATTATTTTTGGAACTGGGATTAAGGAGAGAGTTTATAGATTTCCAGAATTTTGGGGGGTTATTGTTATTGTTAGATTGGAGGTTGGAGTAATAGGATTTTTTGTCCTTGGTAATTAGTTGTTTTACTTGGTTACGTAGTTGCTTATATTGGAGCAAGGTGTTGGGCAGTTTATTGTTTTGGAACAGCTTCCATAGTTTATCCCTTTGATGCATAATTTGTTTAGTATGTTTAGATAACCAAGGAGCGGTATTTATTTTTACCCTTTTATTTCTGATAGGGGCGAGAGAGTTAAGTGTATCTAAGAAAACAGAGTTGAAGTAGTTAATAGCAGCGTCAAGAGGGTGAGTTCTAAGGTCTTGCCAGTTCATTTGTTTGAATAGGTTTGAGAAGGTTGTGGGGTTGAAGTTACTAAGATTACGTGTTAGGATGTATTGATGTTGGTGAGGGGAAGAGTTGGTAGTGCGATGAATGAAGGCTGGGAGGTGGTCACTAATGGTGTCTGGAATTGTTCCAGAATTAGTGATTTTGTTTGGATTGGAGACTAGGATCCAGTCAATAGAGGAACCTGGGAGATTAGTTTTGTTGGGTCTAGTTATATGCTGGATTGTTTGAGTGAAGTTATAAAGGTTGATGGCAAGGGAGGGGTGAGAGAGTTAATTTTATTCCAGTCGATATTTACATCACCTAAGATGTATGTTTCGTAGTTAACTTTAGTAGAAGCCCATTGGAGAATGTCTTCGAGGATGGGGATATTATTTCCAGGGGAGATATATAGGGCAATAATACAGATATTTTTGTGTCTATTTAGTTTCAGTAGTCCAGCTGTAAGTTCAGTATTTTCAAATTGAGGAACTGGAATTTGGAGGGGAATTACAGTTAGTGATTTAGAGTAAACTGTGGCAGAGCCTCCACCTTTTTTTATAGGTCGGTCATTTCTAATAATGTGGTATCTAGGGAGAAGTATTTCTGAATCAGAGATATGGGGTTTAAGCCAAGTCTCTGAAATGGCTAAGATGTCTGGTTGGTTGTGGGTTAAACAGGCCTTTACAGTTCTTTATGTACAGTTTTAGTCACGCAGTTCAAATCCTGTTTTTCTCTTGATATTCTATTTTGGACTGTTTGCTGGTGTTTGCAGGAAAAAAATGTTTTCATCCTGTACTGGTATTGTTTTTTAAGGCAACACCTTGTAGTAAAACACAAATGCTGACTTGATCATTCAAACCTTGCTTAACATTGTCATATGATAGAAACATTTTCTGTTGTCCATTCTTTAAGTAAGCTGCATACATCCTGTTTTTCATACCTTTACTTTTACTGACAATGTGAAATGCTTACATTCTGTTTTTCATATATTTGCTTTTACTGACAGTGTGAAATGGATACATTTTGTTTATAAGTCTGTAAGAAGTCAGCTTTTTTTGCTGACAGTGTGAAATACATACCTTTTTTGCTGATTCTGTAGGAGACATGTCCATTAAGCAAATTCCTTATTTTTCAAGTCATAGTCATTTAGTATGGATGCTAATCACATATTGCTAAACTCTATTTCTACATTTAAGCAAGCTTTATTTTATACCTTATTTATGTTACATATTTGTAGCAGAATTACTTTCATCCTTAATATTTTGTTGAGCAACAATTCCCTCTTTAGTTTTATTTTAAACCAGTGATACAAATTCAGCATTATTTGATAATGCTTTTACATTATGACAATTAACAACAGTAACTTGGCTAGCTCTCGTTAAGCAGAATTTAATACATGTGAATAATATGCAACCAAGCACTACAGTAACAATAAAAGAAATTAAAAATATAATGATCTTTCCTGTCTATCCTGTAAATAGACTATTAAACCATTCATTCCAATCATTATTCCAGTTTTTTCTAGTATGTTGAGACACTTGTGCAATCACTTCAGCATGTGCTTTTACAGATTCTGTTTTGTCTGTAATAAATGTACAACATTGTTCTCCTATTAAAGCACATGTACCCCCTTGGGGATGCTAGTATGTACTGTAATGCCATTCGATTTTGTAAAACCATAGTTCGTATAGCTGTCATTTCAACAGTAATGTCAAGGACTGCATTGAAAGTGGCATTTGCCAATACCTCAACTAGTTTGGATAGTTTTCTCAGCTCCCAGATGGCTTTTGCATCCCCATACCAAGGGAAAATACCTGCTCCAGAGATTACATCATCTCCTAAATCCATATATTTTAATTTAATATAATCAAGATTTTGATGATAGATGCGTGATGTATCTAAGGTGTCTACTGGATTTTCTGGACTTTCAATTACAGGTAATATATCCTTTTTTTTTTTTTTTTTGGATTTCTAATGCTTCCTCTTGGTAATTATTTTACATGATACCATTGCTGGTACCACCAACCCTATATAATAGGTGCCATCCCAGCCGTTTGGTAACTTTTTATAAGCATATTTGCCACAGATGTAATGTAACCCAACTGACAGAGCAATACTGCTATTTACCAGGCTGCCATTTACTTGCCCCATAGTAGGAGTTTTATCATGTACAACTGTAAAGTTTTAATCTATTTTACTTCGCCAACATGTAGTATTGGTTTTACATTCATTTTTATCATTTTGTGAAAAATGAAGCACTGCTTTGTCTCGTAATATTAACTAACTTTTAATTGGTATTAAAATAGGAAAACCATGAAAAAATACTCCACGTACTGGTATGTGGTTGTGAAAGTTTATCATTTCAATTGTTTGGATACAATTACTATTACCCACTGGAACAGTTCCATTTTGTTGAAAACATGCGATTCCTTGCACTATAGCAGATGACTGTATTCTTGCTTTACGTAGCTGTACATTTATGATTTGATCTCTTGTCTCATTTATTAATACCCTCCAACTACTAAGGGAATTTAGTGGAATAGGTATTAAAGGCATAACCCTGTTAATTTTGTTATTTAACTATATACCCAACAATTAGAAACATTCATGCTTTTTGCATACCAACATTGTCTTGCCAAAATGGTATTAAAAGATGGTGACCAGTCTTACTCACTTTTCCACATTTCTTTACTTTCTTTTTTATGTAAGTTTATGGTTTCATTAACAGGTTGTAAATGCAAATTCATACTAAACAATACAATAATAACTAGCATGATAGCTATTAGCAACTTGTAAAATATTTTATCCTGTCAGGTTTAATCCAGTATTTCTAATGCACTAATACCAGGTTCCCCCCCCCCCAAAAGAGTATTGTCAAGAAGGAACGAAATAGTATTTCTTCCTGTAGCTTTATTTTAAACCCTTTTGCAATACTGCTTACACAGTCAATGTAAAACTGAGAAAGTACCCCTCCCCTTGTAGTACTGCATTATTGTTTATTTGCTTTATAATGTATGTCAGCCCAACACTGTGGATATACATTTACTAATAATACATAATAATAAATTACATTACTAATAAACTATGGACCTTTGTCTGATTTGATCATTTTTTGGCTGTTTTCAATGACAGAATATATTTTTTTTCTGTTGCCTTTGCTGCCTACTATTACTAGTAGTTATTTGTACCCTCCTGTATACTTTATTTGAACTGTATATATACTATAACCCATCTGCTGGCTGTACTTGATGTAACTGAGGTTTTTTACTTTTAACATTTACCTGCAAACAGATTATCAGTGACATATATGCACAATTGTGATGTTTTATTATAATTACCTAATAGTGTTGCATGTGAACAGTTAACCGTTATGGTTTAATAACAATAATGTTTTGTAAAAACTCAAGCCACTTGTCTGGCAGTCAGTCTTGTTTTTTATCTTATCATTCCAACATTTCCTATAACTATTCATCCAGTCTAGTAAGGTCTGAGCTCACATTTCAGACTCTGTAGACCATAATTAACACTTTTAGCATTTTCCTTTAATCATCTGTTAATACTCTTGCAATTTGATAGTAAAATGTAGTTTTAAAACAGTTAGACTTATAATAAGTATCTGTGATTTGCATAACTGTGCATTTATACTACATAAACATTATTTTACAATTTGCTTACATATTTTTGTAACTTGACTTTCACTATTTTTTGTTTATTTAACTGCCTTGCCATTCATTTTACAAAGACTGCTTGACTAATACCATCTGTGATTTTATTTCTTTTTAAATTTCAGAAGTTTAACTGTTTGGTGTGGTGTTACTATACAATTATAAAAAATTGTAAAAAAACAAAATAGATTTTAGCTTAGCTAACACGTGTTTATATTTACATTATTTGTATTTGCTGTTGTCTGCCTGTTATTCTTGTGCATTGTAACAGATGTATTTTAGATGAAAAGAAATTATATGCATGTCAGTCTTGTGACTTTAAATTTTAATGCAAGCATGTCAGTCTTGTGACCTTAAATTTTAATGCAAACATGTCAGTCTTGTGACTTTAAATCTTAATGCAAGCATGTCAGTCTTGTGACTTTAAATCTTTACTGTTATTATGTATTTCTATTTGATTTTTATGCACTAGAACTGTTTTGTGTACCTTTTGACTATGCTATGAGAATAGCAGGCATACGCTCTACTTTACTGTAGTACTGATAAGTATCTTGCTGTAATTTAATGAAAGTATCCTGCCATGTATGCTTAACCATTTTCAAAACACAAAAATATTACAAAATATATCTCTTTTGTACAGATCAGCTGTAGTTTCCTGTACTTTTGTAATGTTTTCCAAAGCTCAGCTGTTATATGCAGGAAGTCAGTCTCTGTCAGTTCAGCTAATTTATTTTGTTTATCCTGTAACTGCTGTTCAAGAGTTTTCTGTAATGTTGCACAGTCTTTCTGACATTTTTCTGTAGTCTGTTCTGCTGAATCTAAAACTCCTATGCAGTTTTGAAAAAATGTTTGTATAACTTGTCTAAATTTCCTGAAGTCATTGTGTCTGTCTTTTAGAAGTTTATTGCATTCTTTTGTAACAAGATATACTGGAGGGTCTGTCAGTGACTGATTTGACTGTTGTTGTAACTCTGAAATAAACCTTTCACATGTGGTGACAGGACATAACTGTTCAACATCTGAATATAATGGAAACACTTTACTCTTAGTTAATTTTTTTATCATTAAAAGCATGCATTACATTTTTATGGCATGGCACACAAAATGCAGTTTTTGTTGAATCACACAATAAACATTTGTCATACCCCACATGGTTTTCTTTGAGATACCAGTCAAATATTGTAATACAGTTGCATAATAAATTACTATCGACTTGCCCTAATAAGGTTTTACATTTACTAATGTGCTGTGTATACCAACATTGCAACTTATCTCTAACATAATTTGATTTACAATTCTTTATATACAGTTTGTCATGCAGTTCAAATCCTGTTTTTCTCTTGGTATTCTATTTTGGACTTAGAAAACATGTTTTCATCCTGTACTGGTATTGTTTTTTAAGGAAATACCTTGTAGTAAAACACATACAAATGCTGACTTGATCATTCAAACTTCCTTGCTTAACAGTGTCATATGATAGAAACATGCCCTCTTGTCCATTCTTTAAGGGAGCTGCCTATATCCTGTTTTTCATATCTTTGCTTTTACTGACAATGTGAAATGCGTACATCCTGTTTTTCATAACTTTGCTTTTACTGACCATGTGAAATGCATACATCCTATTTTTAAGTCTGTAAGAAGTCAGCTTTTTTGCTGACAGTGTGAAATGCATACATTTTTGCTGATTCTGTAGGCGACATGTCCATTAAGCAAATTCCTTATTTTTCAAGCCACAGTCATTTAGTTTGGAAGCTAATCACATATTGCTAAACTCTATTTCTGCATTTACGCAAGCTTTATTTTATACCTTATTTATGTTGCATACTTGTAGCAGAATTACTTTCAACCTTAATATTTTGTTGAGCATACTCTAACATGTATGATTTAGTGTTGCAATGACATTTCCCAAAGAACATAGTGCAACTCTGAGGGATACTTACAATAACATAAAATTTTCAAGGAGTGGTCATTGTAATAAAAGAAAACTGCACACACTCTCTCCTCCAAGGGATATGTGTGCAGTTGATTTTAATGCTTTATTGTAAAATGTTCATCAATTTAGTTATTGTAATAATTTGGCTTCATGATATGCTCACATTTATGTACAGCAAACACATTCCATTTGAGGGTACTATGTGAATTGAAAAATAAAATCAGGTATATTATATGCTTGCTTTATATGGGTGCCTTTCATGACTTCTTTGCATTTCAAGGTAGGTTTTGAGACCACTGTTGGTCTTCATAGGGAAGAAGGGCACAGCTAATGAAAATTAAGTCAGACAAATGAAGGACTGCTGATAGGTAAACCCAAATGTTTGACTTACTGTTAGAGTGGCTTGTCTTTGTAGATCTGTGTTTATGGTAGGGATTTTGGACAATTAGAATTTTTGTAAATGATATGATGTGAATTAAGCTGTGTGTTCCACCTGCTTTTCTTCACTGTTTTACTGGTTAGCACTTGTCATGTTCTTTAAGAGATGGGATTTCATTCCTCATTGAAGTACACACTCCAGTCACTGTTAGTTTCAAATTAGGCAGGAGAAGAAATACACTTAGAAGAGAAGGCGGCAGTGATGCATGCTGGATTGTATAATTCCATCAGGGGAAAAAAGTACTGGATGTCATTAATGTGTAGAGAAATGTGAGACACATGAAAGAAAAAACATTACAGTTTACAAAAATCGTAGAGGGTTCTCTCTTCAAGGATAATGCAGTTTTGTTAGTTAATAATATTGTTGCAGTTTGTAATACTTCTCCCATTACTAGGACATTCACATTAGCTGAAAAACCTTATTATCAGGGTTGTCTAAAACAGTTTTGCCAGAGAGAGAGAGAGAGAGAAAGCATGTATGTGTGTCTCTGAGTAGTGTGCAAAATTTTGTGCAGAGTTTGAGTTAGCACCACAGTCTTCCCAGTTTTTTAATTTCTCCAAGTCTTTTGGGTTTCTAATACCGTGATGGGAATGGACCTCATTCCTAAGTCAAAGTACAATTTAAGTTCATGAAATTAGCATTGTTTCACTCTTTGATGTCAGCCAAAAGTGCTCTTTGCAGCACCTGCAATGTGCCCAGTAATGACTCCTGCAGTTCTTAAGGGGTTACATGGATTGGTAACATACCTAAATATAATTGTAGGTTATCATGCAAATCAGTCTGGAACCTTGCCCACTTTAACCAAGAAACATTTATAACTACCCTTCAAGCTTACAACTGGTCCCCGCTAAAATCACTGCCCCTAGATGATGCTGTACAATATTTTAACAATATCTTTCTAAACACACTAAGTAGCCTAGCACCGCTTCATACTAAATGCTTGAAACCAAACCATACCAAACAAACCATCTTATCTAGAGACAAAGCCTGGAAAATTTGGAAAAAGTGTAGAACTGTAGGAAATGAACTATGAGTGCTGTAAACAAGCTCATCATAACCGATAAGAAATCCGATTTCTCCTCCCAAAATATCAACCCCAAAAAATGCTGGAAATCTGTATCCTCCCTTCTGAATCATGTAACATTCAAAATCCATCACTCGCTTCCAACAAAACCCTTCTACAGATATCTCAAATATTCAATAACCATTTTATTGACACCATCCAAAAATTAATCAAGGACTCATCCTCAAAAACAAATCCCATCTCTAACATTACCTCCGTAGACCCCCTACTTCCCTCAAATAATTCTCTTCTTAATCCACCTTTCTCACTTCAACCCATGCCTAAATCCCTAGTTCAAAAATTTCTAACCAGGTTAAAACCCTGCTCACTCTGTGCTGATAACTTACCACCAAAATACTTACAACTAGCAGCCAGGGTGGGTCTATATTACATCACCGAATGCTTAAAAAAGCGAATAGTGATTAATCGACCCTATGTATGCGAAAGCTTACAATGTCAAACTGTCAGAATAGCAATTTTTTTTCCAAGGAAAAAAAATTGCTGTTCCAGCAAAATAAAAAGAAAAATGAAAACACTGTAAACATTACATTGTGTGAGGCATTCACCCCCCATACCCTCCACACCCCCCTACTTAAATATACCAACTCCGAGATCGCACTACAGTGCCAAAAACAGCAAAGTAACGAAGCGGCCAAGCGAATTCTTTCCCAGGGAAAGAATTTGCTTAAAAGCTGCTTCAATATTTTGCCTTTTCAGTCTTTTAAGTTCAAAAGAATGCATCTTTGGTCTTGTAATAGGAACCCACCAGGGCTATAGCTTACTTAGTCACCATTCTAATCAATTGCTCTGTTACTGAATCATATGTCCCCCTACTGTGGAAAAAATCCATTATTACCCCACTTCACTAAGGAGGAAATATCCATGATCTCTCAAACTACCGGACCATCTCCATTCTCTCCCCACTGTCAAAAATCCTAGAAAAATGTATTCAAACCCAACTACTCAATCACCTCACACTCAACATGGCTTCCACCCAGGCCATAGTACAGCCTCAGCTTTACTCTCCTTTACTGATATAGTGAATAAAGCTCTTGATGCTGGCTTGCCCACTTCTGTACTCCTACTAGACCTTTCAAAAGCATTCTACACAGTGTCTCACCCTAAACTTTTGCAACACCTAGAGAAACCTGGTTGCTCTCAAAATGTAATAACTTGGTTTCCCTCCTACCTAAACAACAGACAGCAATCAGTTAGATGGCAAAACCAACTATCTGATTACTTAGCAAACAACACAGGTGTCCTACAAGGATCCATTTTAGAGCCTCTGCTTTTCAATATATTCATTAATGATCTAAATAAAGCCTTCCATCAGAGCATACTAATTCAATATGCAGATGATTCATCTATCATCTCATCCTCCAATAATTCTCTAACCTGTAGAAAATCATCCAAGATGCCTTCTCCTCTATAGAAATCTGGCTGAATGACTCTCAATTAATACAGTACCAGAGAACAAAAGTCCTTCCAGGAGGCAGACAACAGCAATTTCCAATGTAGTTCAAAGAATAATCCACAAAAACAGTCTTCAAAGACAGCTCCACAAGGAAAAACAGGAACATTCAATTCTGATAAAACACAGCACTGCTTTATTCGAACCAAACACAAGCGCTTTCACTACTGCTTCTTCAGGTGTATACACTACATTACATTGGAACTACATTGGAAATTGCTGTTGTCTGCCTCCTGGAAGGACTTTTGTTCTCTGGTACTGTATTGTTTCTTTCAGTTTTACTTCTGGAGGTTATAGGAGCTCATTGGGAGTATATATTCTTCTTATTTGACTCTCAATTAATGCTTAACCTAAAAAAACTAAACTGTTATTATTTGCATCAAAACCTCCAACTACAGAATTCAAAATTATCTCCCATAAAAAAAAACTGAAATCGAACAGGTACAATTTGCAAAACTTCTTGGAATTATTATCAACAATAAACTCTCCTTTGAACATATACTCAGCACAGTAAAGAAAACCACTTCAAACTCTCAACACACAACTTATTTTCGAAAAAATCCTTGCCTTCTAACACATCTGATTTCAATCTACTCCATTTACTGGAAATACTTTATTACTTGTCCTTTACTATGTTGCCTGTTTTTACTATGATAATAGTTTACCTGTGATAAACTCTCCTTTGAACAACATATACTCAGCACAGTAAAGAAAACCACTTCAAACTCTCAACACACAACTTATTTTACCAAGAATCCTTGCCTTCTAACACATCTGATTTCAATCTACTCCATTGACTGGAAATACTTTATTACTTGTCCTTTACTATGTTGCCTGTTTTTACTGTGATCATAGTTTACCTGTGATATTGTGCATGCATATTAATTTGTATAACATTTGTTTGCAATTATGTTTTGGTGATATTTTGTTTGTTTAGCAATGGAGCCTTTCTCCCCAGATCTATAATTTAATGTTTCAGTGAAACTGTTTTTTTTTTAACTTTGGAGCCTTTCTCCCCAGATCTATAATTAGTTGTGTAATATGTTTGTTTCTTGTTGTTTGTTTTAACTGTGGAGCTTTTCTCCCCAGGCCTCCATTGAAAATGAATTTTGCCCAGTAGACTTTCTGGTCATCAAATGCCAATAAATAAATAAATACATTTTTTATAAGACCCGTTGCTCCTACTACTGTTGGAACTGACTGGGTATCTGTCTTCCACTTTGCTCTTGTTTCTGCCTGCAGATCCTGATATTTTATGACTTTGGGTCTCTCTGTATGCAAGACAGTGTAGTCACTGAGTGTAGCAATTTCAATGATCAATGCTACTTTTGTCTTCTTTTCTTGGACCACTATATCCGGATGTCCTTCATGGATGCATCTGCAGTCATAACAAATGGGTTGTCCTGTCGTCAGGCAGCCCTTCGGTCGGCCGGATTCCAAAGTCTGGGTCCGGCTTCGGCTGATGTCGCACTTCACCCGACGTCATCTCTGCTGATCTTCGGGTATAAAGGCATCAGCCAACGCCATTTTCCTCCGTCTTTCTTGCCGCATGGCGCCCGAAGCAGAAGCTGTTCGCAAGTGCCGGTCGGTCAGATCCAGAGATTACTACTACCGAATACTACTTCGAAGACTTCTAAAAAGCTAAGTACCCCGTTGGGGACTCTTTCTTGCCTCAGCCGATGTCAGAAAAAGTCAATAACTGTTTAACTTGTGGGAAACATATACCTCATAAAGATTTCCACTCTTACTGTTTGCTTTGCTTAGGCCCAGACCACGACGTAGCAGCCTGTTCGGCCTGTGCTTCCTTCAACCGACGAACGCTTAGGCGTCGGTCGGAGTTTGCTGAACAGTTTTTCGGCTCAGATTTTGCGTACATTATGCCGTCGGATCCTCCGACTACCCAAATTGTTAAAAAACGCAAAGAAAAAGACCGACACTCGCGGTCCGCGGTTTCGGCCGAAACCACGGTTAAGCAAGCCGCGAGTATCTCAGTTTCGGCCGAAACCGAGAAAACTGGTCAATCTTCAGCCGAATCCATGACTACTACTGAGGCTCCTGTTACCTTACCTGAATCAGCTTCAGAAATTTTGCCTACAACTGTGGTTCCTACTGATTTATCAGACACCATCCCTTTGGATATCTCTACCCCAGCACGTGGTGCTGCTAGGCCTCCTGCAGCCATGTCTATTAAGGCCTTTGCCAGGGCTAAAGCAGCCAAATCAGCTAAATCAGTGCCTGTTAAACCACCCTCACTCAGGCCCACTTCTAGTTCACAAATGCTTACTCTGGCAGAAGATTTAATATCCTTAATTAGGGGATCCCAATCTCACCCAGACAGGGCCTCTCAGCCCCCAGAAAAGAGACCTAGAGCAGAGCCCCCCGAGCCTGTGTCCTCTGATGATTCTGCAGATGACTCAGACATTACAGACCAGCCAGAGGCTCCTTTTTCCAATTATGAAGATTCAGATGCTGAAGAATCCATTCCAGCTGCCTCTCCACCAGAGGAATTCTCCTTTGGGGAAACCTTACATGCCATGAGAGAACAATTCCAATGGCAGGGACAAGATTTCTCAGATTCAAGAAAAAGGCTTAGGACTTTTCTGCACTTACCACAACATAGGCCCTTAGCTATACCTCCTGTCCTGTCTGTTGTGGACGATGCATTTAATGATGTCTGCACTGCACCTGATTCTTTACTTCCAGCCCCTGCCAAACCAGATAGATTTTACAGGGTGCCAGACACTCATCACCACCTATACAAGGCCCCACTTGCAGACCCCGAAACTATATCCCAGGGGCCTAAGGCAGTAGCCTCGACCACAGC
The DNA here is from genome assembly GCF_019279795.1 of Protopterus annectens. Lineage (NCBI taxonomy): Eukaryota > Metazoa > Chordata > Ceratodontiformes > Protopteridae > Protopterus > Protopterus annectens. The sequence goes on along the minus strand of NC_056739.1, from coordinate 1,024,950,955 downwards.
AAAACCCTATTCCCTCTGAAAGGGAATCCAGGTCCTTAGAGAGATGGGGGAAAAAAGTCTACACCTCTGCTACTCTCTCAGCTAGAGCTTTAAACTGTCAGTTTCACATGATCCAATACCAAGAGTTTATGCTTGATCAGTTAATTAAAAAGCTGTCCTCTGATGAATCTTTAGATAAGAAATATGTATTAGAAATGGTGAATAACATCCAACAGGTTAGTAACCATTCTTTAAAATGTGGCTATGATGCACTGGAGGCTTCATTTAGATCAGCCATGACTGGCACAGTAATAAGAAGGCATGCATGGTTGAAAAAACAGGTCTTACCGGATCATGTTAAAGCTAAGCTATTGGATGCTCCTATGGATAAGGCCAGTCTATTTGGGGAACCTGCCCAGCAGGTAATGAAGAAAATGGAAGAGAAGGCAAAATCTGTACAAACAGTTAAAGATTTCCTACAGGTTCAGCCCCCAAGGTTTAGCAGGAACTGGCCTGCCAAAAATTGGTCCTTTCCTGACTCCACAAGATCACAAAGGGGCAGGAACAGACGCTCTAGGGGCAGAAATCAATCCAGAGGAGGCGCCTACAGAGGACGACTGTGGCAAGGCAGTAACCGAGGCACAGACACAACCACTGCCACTGCAACAGGACAATCACAGTGACTTGGCTCTGACTCCGCCTACCAGGGAGCAAAAAGCAGCACCATTGGGCGGAAAGTTAGCCTTATTCTCGAAAAATTGGCACTATATCACAAAAGACAAGTGGATTTTGCAAACCATAGACCAAGGCTACTGGTTCCACTTCCACACTTTACCAGTAAAAAGAGGAATGCCAAACCTGCCCCCAAATCAAAAAATAGAAGCCCTGCACCAGATAGAGGAATTAATAAAGATGAGAGCTGTGGAAAGAGTACCAATAACAGAACAGGGCAAAGGATTCTACTCCAGACTCTTCCTAGTACCAAGAAAAGAGAAAAACTGGAGACCTATTCTCGACCTGTCCATCTTAAACACATACATCATCGTCCCAAAATTCAAAATGCTGACCCTACAGCAACTTCTTCCCATGCTGGGCAAGGAGTGTTGGCTGGTAACTCTAGATCTCAAGGAGGCATACCTGCACGTCCCCATTTGACCAAATTGCAGAAGATACCTCAGATTTCTTGCAGGATCAGAGCATTATCAATTCTCAGCATTGCCCTTTGGCTTATCTACTGCTCCCAGAGTATTCACAAAATGCCTGGCATCAGTAATCGCTCACTGCAGAGTACAGGGAATCCAAATTTATCCATACCTGGACGACTGCCTGTTACAAGCGGACAACAAAAGCAAGCTGACAACAGATTTACAAAGGGTCATTTACTTGCTTCAAGCCCTGGGATACACAGTCAATTTACAAAAGTCAAGGCTGATACCATCCCAGACAAGAACCTTCTTGGGCGCGGAATTGGACACAGTAAAACAGATGGCATTCCTAACTGCAGAAAAACAAAAGAGCTCCTCTTTACTTCTTGGCATTAACAAAGCAGAACAAACTAACAGCAAGAAAAGTTCTGCAGGCCTTGGGCTTCATGGCATCATGCATAATCTTGGTCCCACATGCCAGACTGCATATGAGAAAGTTACAGTGGTACCTAAAGAATTTATGGTCTCAACACAGGCACAGCTTAGAAACAGAAATACCACTAATCCCATGCTTAAAACAGGAGTTCCTATGGTGGGCTCGGGCATGCCAGTCAAACCCAGGCTTACCCTTCCACAAATTTCGAGCAAACCAAACCATCACAACGGACGCCTCAGACCTAGGATGGGGGGCACACATGCTGGACAAATGCGCATAAGGACTGTGGAATCAGGACCAGCTGCACCTGCACATAAACCAAAAAGAAATGCTGGCAGTAAAACTGGCAATCCTAAAATTCAGACCATTCCTCAAAGAAGGCCATTTGATGATAAGGACAGACAACACCACAGTCATGTGGTACATCAACAAACAGGGAGGCACTCATTCTTACCCCTATGCAGAATGACTTTGGACCTTTGGAATCTGGCTCTCAGCTACAACATCCAGTTACAGGCAATATTTGTACCGGAAAAGAGAACACCCTAGCAGACATTTTAAGCAGAACCACCTCGGATGCTCACGAATGGATGCTACACCCGGACATCTTCAAGGCCATCACAAAGAAATGGGGAATGCCACAAATAGATCTATTCGCTTCCCCACAAAATCACCAGCTCAAAAATTCTGCACAAGGACATTCCACCCACTTGCATGGAAGGTGGACTCTCTATCCTTCAGCTGGAAAGGCCTGACAGCATATGCATTTCCACCTCTTCCCTTGATGCACAAGGTACTACTGAAAATCAAAGAGGAACGTCCAAGGATAATTCTGATAGCTCGAACTGGCCAAGACAACACTGGTACCCATTGCTGAGGAGCATGTCTCGGGAGAAAATGTGGTCAATACCCCTGATGCCCCTGATGTTAACTCAGAACAACTACAACATCATACATCCAGACCTAAAAACCTTGCAACTGACTGCCTGGAACATCACATAGCAGTAACTAACCCAGACCTTTCACAAAGGGTTAAAGACATTATCCTTGAAGCCCGCAGACCTTCAACAAGAAGGAACTATGCAGGAAAATGGAAAAGGTTCGTCATTTGGAGTACTGAAAGAGGAAAAGATGTGTCGAACATAGATATTGCTAACATTCCGGAGTACTTGGCAGAGCTTCTACATACAGGCCTGTCCTATTCCTCCATCAAGATACATGCATCAGCTATTTCAGCAGAATACAGCTTTGATCCTCCTGTCTTTTCACATCCTCTACTCAGGCAGTTCCTCAGAGGGATCAAGAATGTAAAACCTCCTAGGAAACCACCATTACCAGCATGGGACTTGAATTTTGTACTAGAAAAGTTGACACTCCCTCCGTTTGAATCAGCAGCAACAGCAGAGCTACAATACCTGTCATGGAAAACTGCTTTCCTACTGGCTATTACTTCAGCAAGGAGGGTTTCGGAACTACAGGCCTTAATGGCAGTGCAACCCTTCCTAATCTTCCATCAAGATAGGGTGTCCATGAGAACTAATCCTACATTTATGCCTAAGGTGGTATCCAGAGTGTCTTTAAACCAGGCAATCCACCTACCTACCTTCTTTCCCAATCCACAAAACAGAGGTGAAAGAATAATGCATACCTTGGATGTACATAGACAGTTATGCTACTACCTGGACAGAACCAAAGGTAACAGAAAAACTGACCAGCTCTTTGTAGCCTATGCAACAGGAAGGGAAGGAAAAGCAATTTCCAAACAGACAATCTCCAAATGGATAGGAAATTGCATAAGATTCTGTTACTCCTACCATGGAAAACCAATTCCACAGAACATAAGACCTCATTCTACAAGGGCTACAGCCACTACCACAGCTTTCTTAAGAGGAGTGGCAACCAAGGACATTATTGAGGCGGCTACTTGGACCTCCGTGCATATATTTGCCAAGCATTATAATTTACCTCTATATTCTAGATCCCGAGCAGGGTTTGCCACTGCTGTACTGCAAGGGATCCTGACTACACCATAATTTTTATTCCTCCTCCCCTAGTTTGGCTATGGTATTCTACCCATTTGTTATGACTGCAGATGCATCCATGAAGGACATAGTACAGTTTTGTACCTACCATAAATGTAGATGTCCGAACTGGATAGCATCTGCAGTCAGGATTACCCTCCCTCCTTCCCCTCTGTGGTACTCCTAGGTATTTACCCTCCTAATAGCTAGCTGGGGAGTCTCTTATGGTGTATTTGTTTGTATATATGTACATACATGTTTATTTTTTGTGTTTGCCTTCTACTATTTTGGAAACATTGGCATTTATCCAAAATTTTAGCTTTCCAAGAGGGCAATTGGCATCTGGGGCAAGAAACACTGAGGAAAATGGCGTCGGCTGATGCCTTTATACCCGAAGACCAGCAGAGATGACGTCGGGTGAAGTGCGACATCAGCCGAAGCCGGACCCAGACTTTGGAATCCGGCCGACCGAAGGGCTGCCTGACGACATGACAACCCATTTGTTATGACTGCAGATGCTATCCAGTTCGGACATCTACATTTATGGTAGGTACAAAACTGTACTTTTTCTAGCGTCTATCTTTTGAACTGTTGGTAATGGGTGATCCCATGTGATATAAACTTCATCATTTTCTATGATGCCTTGTGGCTCATGATTTCAGTGTTTTTCATCCACTTCAATACCATAACGCTTGCACATTCCCCAGTGCAACAGTCTTGCCACATTGTTATGCCTTTTAGTATACAGTCCTCCTGCCATTAGTATGTCACAACCAGCAACGAGGTGTGTGACTGTTTCCAATTCAGATTTTACAAAACCTACATTTGTCTATTTCTTCCACATGTTCAATAGACTTTGTAACCAGTGTGTACGTAGCCCACTATCTTGGGTTGCCAATATTAACTTTTCGTCTCTTGGTTTGAATTCACCTTTCCTTAACCATTCCTGTGTTTGTTCCTGATCAACATGAGGTTCTTCCAGAAGTTTTCTATACTTGTAACTATAGTTAGGCTTTTTCCACATTTCTTGCCTTCTCATCTTGTCCTTCACCTTATATTCTTTCCTTTGTGTTTTGGCACATTCAGTTGCTGCCTGATTTTTATCTACGTCTAGTTTGATTTCCATTCCTGCTTAACGCCTTTATACTATTGCTAAGTTAAGCAGAGAAGTCATCTTAGATTTAGTCTCCTCATGTTTCAAAACTTTCACTACATTTGGGTCTTGTGAGGTCAGTAAATATGTGTGGAGTCCCACAGTTGCAGATCTATATATATGTAATCAGTTTCAAGGAGGCCCATCCCTTCTTCGGAATGGGAAATATGTAATCTTGGTATACATTTATAAATCATTTGGTGAGCATGAAGCATCCCCCTTGTTTTCTTGTCTGATCTATTCAGCACGTTTTGGGGCCAGTCAGTCACTCCAAAACTGTATGTTAGGACAGGAAGTGTAAATTGGTTTATAGCTTGGATTTTGTTCCTAAATGTCAACTCTGTTTTCAGAATTAATTTAAGTCTTCTAAAGTATTCCTTGCTAAGTTTTATTCGCATTTGTTCATGTTTTATGGTTGATCCGTCATCAGTTCCCAAATATTTATACACTCTCTCTTGCTCCAGTTCTTTTATATTGCATTCTTGTTCCAAACTAATGTTTTCCTGATGCTGCAGTTTTCCTGCCTTAAAGGTTGCTTTTGCACACTTATCAAGACCAAATGACATTCTTATATCATCTGAAAAAGTTTTGACAACCTGCAGCTGTGCTTTCAGTTCCTCATCTGATGAGCTATACAGTTTAAGTCATCGACAAAGAGAAAATGAGAAGTCTTTACACTTTGTTGTTTTTTAGGAGCCAAATTGTAGCCATGGCCTACGCTGTTAAGTAAACAGCTTAATGGGTTAATGGCAAAGCAGAAGGCAAAGCAGGATACCAGTGGTGACAGTGTCACCCTGGAATATTCCCTTTGAATTTTTATCCCTGGGATAATAATCTTTCCTTTATCGTGGCTTAATTGCAAAGTGGTCTGCCACTGTTTCATGGTCACTATAATGTAGTCAGTGTAGTGTGTGTCTTATACATTTTTAAGCACTCTTTTATTCATGAATGTGGGATACTATCAGATGCTTTTTTATAATCAGTCCATGCCATACTTAAATTCTTCCCTTTTTTTACAGTTCTCCAGTATGACTTTATTTAACAACAAATGAGCCTTTGTTCCATATGACTTTCTTTTTTTGCCCTTTTGTTCTACTTCCATAATTGAGTTTTCTTCTAAATGAGTGTAAACTCTATCAACATCGTTCCCCATGTATAGTTTGTACATCGTCGGAAGGCAAGTTATTGGTCTATAATTTTTAGGGTAGCTTGCAGATTCACTCTTAAGTAGGAGAATTGTTTTGCCTTTTGCTAGCCATGTTGGTATCTGTTCGAGGTGTGTGTATAGTTTTTACTCATGGCTAAATCTTCGTGCATTTAACTGAAAGTTCAGTACTGCATCTGGGCCTGGGGGTTTTCCAGTTAGAGGCATTTCTTAACTTTGTTTAAATCTCCCTGGCTATTACTTCATCCCATTTCATATCCTGCACATTTTAACTTTTTAGTCTTTCTTTTACTTCTTCTATCCATTTATATCTTTGTTATGTTCCACAGGATCTTCATAGATACTTCTCCAAAATGTGTCTATTTCCTGTTATTTGGTGGTCTTTCAATTCCTTTTACCTTGTTTCCCAATTTTCTATAAAACTTTTTTTGGGTCATTAATAAATTGCTTATTTTATACTTTTCCTTTATATTTAAGTGTGTATCTTCTAAGATGTTCATCGTGTTTCACTGTTGCAGTCATTACTCTAGGGTTATCCTGCTGGCAGGCTTCCCGCAGTCGGCCTGAATTCCAAAGTCTTGGTCCGGCGTCGGTTGCTCTCGCGTCTTCCCTGACGTCAGTGCGCCAGGGGTATAAAAGATGCAGCCGACACCATTTTCTTCAGTCTTTCTTGCCGCGCGGTGCCCGAAGCAGAAGCAGTTCGCAAGTGCCGGTCGGACGACTCCTGAGATTTTCGTGTTCGAATTTCAGATCCAAAGTCTTCATTTAAAGCTAAGTACCCCGTTGGGGAAACTTTTTTCTTGCTCCAGACCTATTTCGGAAAAAGTTAATAATTGTATTTCTTGTGGGAAGCAAATACCTCGTAAGGACTTCCATTCTTATTGTATTCCTTGCCTAGGCCCTGATCGCAATGTAGCTAATTGCAGATTTTGCACTAGATTTAACCAACGCACTATTAAGCGTCTGTATGATTTTGCATTTCATTACTTTGGCCGAAGATTTAATTACACAATGTCGTCGGATAGCCATCCGACTACTGCAGTTCACAAGAACCGCAAGGAAAAGGAAAAGCATCCGAGGTCCAAAACTGACAACGAGGCTTCTTCTAAGCCAGTCGCCAGTTCACCGGTTCTCAGTGAGGCGCCTTCTCAGCTCCTGACGCCCACTACCTCAGAGCCGCAGGCCGCTTCCGACTCCCACATGGAACAGACTAGGCCTCTGGAAACTATAGGTATTGGACACTTGGAAAATATTCCCTCGGATGGGTCCAGAGCAGCTGAGCAGATATCGGCTTCTGAGGGCGTTTTCAGGCCTACACATTTATATATAAAACCGACTACAGCTCCAAAGGCAAAGACTAAAGCACCACTAAAGACAAAGAAACAAGTACAGCAAGCCAATGGACAGGCCTCCATGCCTAAAAAACAGATGCTCAAAATGGCAGAAGACCTAATTACTTTGATCAGGGGTTCCCATCCCCCTCCTGAGAAGAGGCCTAGGCAAGAGACAGAATATGAATCTTCAGATCAGGTTTCCATTTCCTCTGGCTCCTCTTCTGACCAAGAATACTCTCTCCCTCCCTATGAGGATTCCGATGCTGAAGAATCTATCCCTTCAGCCTCCCCTCCTGAGGATTTGTCTTTTGGGGAAACCCTGCATACCATGAGGGAGCACTTCCACTGGGAGAGCCAAGACTACTCAGAATCTAAGAAAAGGCTTAGAGATATTCTTTTGCTACCTCAGCACAGGCCTCTTGCTATCCCTCCTGTTTTAGACATTGTAGATGATGTATTTTCAGAGTCCGACCCGTCTCCTGACTCTTTACCCCCTGCACCTGTTAAGCCAGACAGATACTACAGGGTTCCAGATTCACATAAATTTCTTTATAAAAACCCTGCTGCTGACCCTGAAACTATTTCTCAGGGTCCCAAAGGGGTCAAGGCTTCCACTGCAAAAAACCCTATCACCTCTGATAGGGATTCAAGGGCACTGGACAGATGGGGGAAAAAGGTTTACACTTCTGGTACCTTGGCTGTGAGGGCTTTAAATTGTCAATGGGTTGGAGAGGGTAGCCTAATGGTTAAGGTGTTTGCCTTGCAAGCACTAGGTGCAGGGTTTGAGTCTCACAAGGGATAATTGGCTAGGCTTAAAATGGCTCGCAAGGGCAGTTAGCTTAGTACTAATCTATGAACCTATGAATTTCATATGCTTAAATATCAACAATACTTATTGTCACTGCTTAAACAGAAAATGTTAACAAATTTTAAATGTGCAGAAAACAAAGAAATGCAGGATTTATTGCATGCAACTGAACAAGTGGGAAAGCATACTTTGCAATGTGGTTTTGATTATCTGGAGGCCTCTTGCAGGGACGCTGTTACGGGTTCTGTCATTAGGCGACATGCTTGGTTAAAGGAACAGAATCTGCCTGATCATGTTAAAGCAAAAGTATTGATGCTCCATTACAGCATGATACTTTGTTTGGTGTTAAAGCAGAAGAGGTGTTGAAGAAAGTGGAGGACAAAGCAAAATCTATGCAGACAGTTAAGGATTTCTTACAGGTGCAGCCACCCAGATTTAGCAGGAACTGGCCTGCAAAGAATTGTTCCTTTCCAGTGTCAGACAGTCCACAAAGAGGCAGATACAGATGCCCCAGAGGCAGATCCCAGCCCCAAGGCTCATACAGGCCTAAACAATGGGGTGCTTCTGCCTCCAAAAATGGAGAAGACAAATCACAGCCATACAGGAAACAGTCCCAATGACTTTCCTCTGCCAGAACCAAACACTTATCTTTTGGCAGCTCCCTTAGGGGGAAAACTAGCAATAGATTCATAGATTCATAGATTAGTACTAGGCTAACTGTCCTTGGGGACCATTTTAAGCCTAGCCAATTACCCCATGTGAGAATCAAACCCTGCACCTTGTGTTTCTAAGGTAAGCACCTTAACCATTATGCCAACCTCCCACCTGTTTTCACAAAATTGGCACATGATCACACAGGACAAATGGGTCTTGAACATAGTGTCTCAGGGCTACAGGTTCCACTTTCACACCCTGCCAAGGACAAAAGGTATGCCAGACCTGCCACACAATCAATGGGCAGAGGCACAAAAGCAAGTTTCATCCCTCAGGGACATGAGGGCCATTCAGTGAGTACCACAACAAGAGCAGGGACAAGAATTTTACTCAAGATTTTTCTTGGTGCCCAGAAAGGACAAAGCCTGGAGACCAATAGTAGACCGGTCTATTCTAAACACATTTCTGGACGTTCCAAAATTCAAAATGTTGACTCTGCAGCAGCTACTGCCCATGCTGGGCAAGAAGTCTTGGCTCGTAACTTTGGACCTAAAAGAGGCATACCTGCATGTCCCAATCAGACAGTCTTGCAGAAGATACCTCAGATTCATAGCTGGCTCAATGCACTACCAATTCTCTGCACTTCCATTTTGGCTTATCTACTGCGCCCAGGGTCTTCACAAAATGCCTAGCACCAGTAATTGCATTTTGCAAACAAAGAGGAATTCAAATATAGCCTTACTTGGATGACTGCCTTATTCAAGCAGAGAACAGGGACATTAAAGCATCTGGCATTTGTAAAAAGATTACTAACTTGCCTAGGGTACACAGTAAACGAAAAGAAATCAAAACTAGTACTCTCTCAAGAGATAATATTCCTTGGTGCAAGCTTAAATACAACTGCCCAGATGGCTTATCTCATGCCAGACAAACATAGGCAACTGACTACTTACTTCAAATGTTGGCAACAAAGACCCAGTTATCTGCAAGAAAAATTCTGCAGTTTTTGGGCTTCATGGCATCCTGCATTCTGCTAATTCCATATGCCAGACTGCATATGAGGAAACTACAATGGTATCTAAAGTGTTTGGACTCAACATTGCCACAGCCTGAATACATTAATTACCCTCATTTCCCTGCTTGCAACAGGAGTTTTGATGGTGGGCACAGGCCTGTCACCACAACAAGGGACAACCATTCACCTTACCCACAGCCAGGCAGACACCAACAACGGATGCATCAGATTATGCCTGGGGGGCCCACATGGCAGGAAAATGTATTCAGGGCACATGGCCCGCAAGCCAGATGCATCTTCATATCAATCAAAAAGAGATGCTAGCTGTTCAGAATGCCCTGACAGCTTTCAAGGATCTACTTCATCCAGGACAACTACTGATAAAGACAAACAATACTACAGTCATGTGGTACATAAACAAGCAGGGAGGCACACATTCCTACCCACTCTGCAGACAAGCCATGACTTTGTGGGACACAGCATTGACTTATCAGGTTCACCTGCAAGCACAATTCCTGCCAGGAAAAATAAACACTCTGGCAGACGAACTAAGCAAAAACCTCATAGATCCCCACGAGTGGAAACTGGATCCACAAGTCTTCAGCATGATAACAAGGAAATGGGGATGCCTAGACATAGATCTATTCGCCTCCCCTCACATCTGCCAGCTACAGAGATTCTGCACAAGGACTTATCACAAGCAAGCATGGAATGTGGATGCCCTATCCTTCAGCTGGAAAAACCTAACAGTATATGACTTTCCTCCACTGCCTCTCCTCCCCAAGGTACTCCTAAGGTTCAGACAAGAGAAGCCAAAAATGATACTGATTGCCCCAGACTGGCCATGCCAGCACTGGTACCCAATCCTAAAGAACTTGTCTCAAGTTCCAGCCTGGACATTGCCTCATATTTCTCACTTACTGACCCAACAAAACAATCAGATTCTGCACAGCCAACTCAGGACCTTAAATCTGGCAGCATGGTGGATAATGTAGCCATTCAGAACACTCCTCTTCCAAAGCTGTGATGGATGTTATTTTGGAGGCCAGGAGGCCCAGTACCAGAAAATCTTATGCAGAAAAATGGAAGAGATTCTGTGCTTGGAACCAGGAACAAGGAATTGACACGTTTGTAACAAATATTCCTCAGATTTTACAATACTTAACTGAGATGCTGGACAAAGGCCTATCCTTTTCATCAATTAAGATTCATGCCTCTGCCATTTCAGCCCATTACAATATGGAACCACCTATCTTTTCTCATCCTTTAATAAGGCAGTACCTCAGAGGGGCCAAAAACATAAGACCTCCAAGGAGAGCACCAATACCTGCATGGGACCTCAATTATGTCTTGGAAAAACTCACACTGCCTCCTTTTGAGCCAGCCTCAACAGCTGATATAAAATTCTTATCCTGGAAAACAGCTCTGCTCCTAGCAATAACCTCTGCAAGACGAGTCTCTGAGTTACAGGCACTCATGGCTGTGGAACCTTTTATCATTTTCCATCCAGACACGGTTTCTCTGAGGACGAACCCTACATTTATGCCTCAGGTGGTGTCCAGTGTGGCCCTTAACCAAACCATTCACTTGCCTACCTTTTATCCAAAGCCACAGAACAAGGGTGAGAGACTTCTGCATTCTTTGGACATACACAGACTGCTACACTTCTACTTTGGCAGAACTAAAGCTTTCAGAAAGACCGAGCAACTTTTAGTGGCATATGTTGCAGGATCACAAGGAAAGGCTATCTCAAAACAGACTATTTCGAAATGGATAGGCCATTGCATTAATTTCTGCTACTCACAGCATGGCAAATCAGTGCCTAAGGGCATTAGGCCACATTCAACCAGAGCAGCAGCCACTTCAGCAGTCTTCCTCAGAGGAGTACCAACCAAAGACATCTTAGAGGCTGCAACTTGGAGTTCAGTGCGCACTTTTGCAAAGCACTACTACTTACCTCTCTACTCTAAATCCAGAGCGGGCTTTGCCACTGCAGTTCTGCAGGGCCCCATAGCCTCTCCTAATCCTATTTAGCCCAGCCACCCATCCTCAGCTTTGGGATTTAACCCAAGAGTTATGACTGCAACAGTGAAACACGATGAACATAGTACAGTTGTGTACCTACCATAAATGTAGATGTTCGAGTGTATTCACTGTTGCAGTCCAGGTTACTCTCCCACCATCCCCCTTTCTTTTGCTGTGTCTTATCGGTATAAAAGATGCAGCCAACGCCATTTTCTTCAGTTTTTCTTGCCCCAGATGTCAGGTGCCCCAAAAGGGTAGGCTAAATACATTATGCCAATAAACATGCATGCATTAAAGTAAACATTTCCTTCATCTAAAGCAAATAGACCACATAGGTTGTATAGAATAGAGAAGTGCAGTCATTACTCTAGGGTTATCCTGTTGGCAAGCTACCCTCAGTCAGCCTGAATTCCAAAGTCTTGGTCTGGCGTTGGTTGCTGTCGCCTCTTCCCTGACGTCAGTGTACCAGGCTGACTGAGGGTAGCTTGCCAACAGGAAAAACCTAGAGTAATGACTGCAACAGTGAATACACTCTAACATCTACATTTATGGTAGGTACACAACTGTACTTTTTTCTACCTGTGCGAAAATTTTTAGTTTGTTATTTGTGATAGTGCATGATAGGTCTTGGTCTGTTTTAATACTATGCATTGCTTTTTTTCATCTATCTTGGAATTTTTGTTGATCTATTCCCTCTTCTGTAGTCTTCTAACTTAGACACTTCTTGTCTTAATTGCTTTATAGTTTTCTCTACTCGTTATTTCCAGGATGGTATTCGATTTCTCCCCTTCCTTTCCCTCACTACCCTGTGTTCTTGTGGTAGAACTTTATCAGTTATTAATTTAGCAGCACAAGTTATATATCCTGTTTACTTCTGTTTTATCACATGGTTCTCTATGAACAGTCCTAATTACTGCATTCATTTGTTTTATCAGTCTTCTGAGGTTTTGGGGTTTATTGACCTTCTGCAGTGTGTTTCTCTCATTGATCTTAATATACCTATCCATGTCTGTTAAATCAAGCAACTCTTCTCTTAGCTCATTTTCTTCCAGACTGAGGGTACATCCCATGTTTTCTATTTCCTGCTGGCATTCTGTAGAAAGTTCTATAGCATCTCCATGTGGCACCTTCTCTTCAGTTTTATCCTGTGCCATCTGTTACTCTGTCATATGGGAACTCACTGGCCTGTCACTCCTCAGCATTGACTGTATCAGACTTTCCATTTCCTTTCCTTGCTGTCTAGCTTCAAGTGAATGTTTATACTGGTTACCTGTGGAAGGCTCCAAAATATCTTGATATGGCATCTGACCAATTGCTGCCTGTTCCACTGGTTTCCCCTTAATTTGGATATCCATTACTCTGTCCTGTTGTGGTGCTTTCTGTATTCAATTTTCTACACTGATTCCTTCACTTTGCAGGTACTCCATAACCTCAGTTTCTATTTCTTTAACTTCTCCATTATTAATCTCCTTTTCTACTTTTCCCTCTTATTTTTTGTATTGTAATGTTTCTCATGTCCAGATTCATTTGACTGTATTGCTCTTCAAATATCTTTGCTGCTGCAGTTTTTGTATTGGTTAATTTTGCTTTTTCCTTTACATAAATATTAAACCATATTAAATCTCTTTTTCTTTCCCATGTTCATATTTCTTTTTCAGATGTTTCCTGATCTTCCTGTTTCTCCTCACTTTGGGGACTCACTCCATCATGCTGTGATGTTACGTGTGTTAAACCCTCTAAACCAAATTCTTCACTTCACAGGCACTTCATAACTTCAACTTCTATTTTTTTAATGTCTGCTTTACTAATATTCCATCTTTGTGATACTATTTTTTTTATTGTGAAACTTTCCATATCCAGATGCCTTTGCCTGTATTTCTCTTCGAATAGCTTTGGTGCTGCCTTCTTTATATTGATTAATTTGGCTTTCTCCTTTGCACAAATATTGCACCATATCAAATCTCTCTTTCTTTCCCAAGTCCATATTTCTTTTCTATACTTTTCAAATATATCTAGGTATTGTTGTTTATATTTTTGCACTTCCTTAGATTCTTCTTTTTCCAAACAGATCAAAGTTTCTTGATCCTATATACTGTTTTTCACAAATCTGTTGTATTAATGAATGCAAATTTTCATTTGAAGCTTCTGACAGTTTTTCTTGTTGGAGTATCTTTCTTTACTCTAATTTCTCTTAATTGTTTTGTATTTCTTGTGACTGGAAATTTTGGGCTTTTTGCATAATAGTAACAATATATAATTTCTTTCTTATCCTCAATAGTCCACTGTGTCGTCTTTATGGCTCTTCTTTGGCTATCAGTTTTTGTGATTTTTGTGGAGTGCTACTTCCTTCTACAACGGGGGGCCATTCCTCCCCCTGGTCCTGGCCTGGCCCCATTTTAGAAATGTTTCCATATTTTGAGGATTCTACTCTGTCATTTTTTCCAGTCCTGGCACCAGTGTGCCTACCAGGATTGGGCAGATTTTTATCCTGGGTTTTGTACACCCAGCTACCTCTTTTAATTTTTCACCTATGCTTGTCCATGATATATACTATGTAAATACAGTCTGTATATCAGTTTTGCCTTGGTGAGATTTTGTGAAAACAGGGTCCACCTCGCAAAGGTACTCACCAAGACTTGAAGATGAATTCAGTTTCAGCACTACTACTCTCCTTTGCTTGCTTTTCATCTCCCCATTCAGACCCCATTCTCCCCAGTTGTGTGGTGGCTCAAGTGATATTGAAAAGTGATTTCCTGACTATACTGGTGTTGTTGAGAGTTTTGCAAGTTTAGTTCTTTAGAGATTTTGCTCCTTCCTTGTGCTTGAGTAGTTTTAAAATTAGGATATTTATATAAAGGAGCATAGAGTGGGTAAAGTCTCCCACATGCAGGGTGCTGGGGGCTTGTTCCTTGCAAACAAAATGTTTTTTAAAGTGTTTGTTTTTATTTATTTCTTTTTCAGTTTTGCAGACCTGATTTTGTTGTGCATAGTTGCATTAACTATGTATATGTATTTGTCGTCTGTAGAGGATTCCACATTTGAAGTTTCTTTGCTTTGACATGTGCCCCCATCCACTGGCATCACAGAGTTATTGCAGTAGCATTGTGTAAAACTAATGAATGGGAGGGGAAAGGATAGTGATGTCCAGAAACACTCATTGCCCTATACATTTGGGAAAGTGTTTTTCCATCAGAAGCACCAGAAGGCCATTACCACTTGTCACAGAACAAAAATAAAATAATGTGATTTATTTACCCGTCCCATTATAGAGAAGACCATTGCCAAGCATTAGGCAAATTAATTTGGTTGACAGTAACAGAAAAGGTTTAAGTACTCAGCAGTAATTTCTGTCCATCTTTGGGAACAAAGTAAGAAGACAAACAGCCTACTGTAACATAATAAGCCAAGAAAATGCCCTCTTACACAGACAACCATTTACTCTAGCTATTGTATAGAAATTCATTTTCAAAATTGTATTTACGAACTAGAATGCTATCCCACAAAGTCTTAAAAATATAGCAGTCGCAACCAATTCAAATTATAACTGAAGGATAAGATAAAGTAAAAATATAAATGTACTTGCTTCAATGATCATGGATAAAATGCTGTTGTATCCAACAACATTAGCACTCTCTTTCAGGTTAAATTATTGTAATTTAACAGAAATCTTACTTTCAAAATCATGTATAGAAACTATAGCATTTTAGGTTTATTGTTGTGAAGACCTCATAATAACATAGGTTCCCAGGGATTCAGAAGGTGCTACCACCAACGGCAAGCCCAAACTTGGTTGTTTTTTCATCTGGAAGTAGCTTTTTCTGATTGTTAAACAGTCCTACCAATGAGTCTTAAACTGCATGGTGATCTGTCTCAGCAGTCTACTTCTGTGCTAATGAGGCATTCTGGGCAGGGTGGCATAATAACTAATCCTGTGGTCTCCCTGGAAGTACCTGCGATAAGGGATTTACAAAGCTGAGATATTGAGAGTCATTTGACTGTGTGAGTTAGCATGGCCAAAAGGCCACTATCATCCATCACTTTCAAAGGACAAATCACATAGGTAAACACGGGGAAGTTTAGCAAAGAGGAAGTTGTTGGGGGGGGGGGTGAGTGTGTATACATGTGTGGCAGAATGTATTTGTGCCTGTAAGGGTATGTGTGGTCTCAATAGAGTGAGTCAGTGAGTGAGTATTTGTGTGTGTGTGTGTGTGTGTGTGTGTGTGTGTGTGTGTGTGTGTGTGTGTGTGTGTGCGTGTGCGCGGATGCACAAGAGTGCATGAATGCACGTGTTTGTGTGTGTGTTTCTGCCTTGGTGGATGCAGAAGGTGGGTTAGTAAGGTGATAGGTAGAATAGGTGTGTGTGTGGAATGAATAGATGTGTGTCTGAGGAGGGTATTTGGTGTATGGCGATGATTCTCTATGTGTGCACATGTGTTTATGTGTTGGGTGGGATTCCATACTTCTCAGCTCTGCCAAGAGTAACAAGTAAAGGCTGTCGTATGGGGGAGGGGAAGTGTCATGGGCACTTTTGAAATATTATCTAGCTAATATAAAAAGTTAATAGAAAAACGGACTTTTCCTGCAAGAAGGTATAAATAATAAGTATGAAACTCTGTCTGCCATTTAAATTAGGGACAGTTATGTGGTTTGTGGATGTGTGTGTGTGTCTGTCTCTCTGTATGTATGGCTGTCCCTCTGTATGTATGCACACATGTTTGATAGTTTGCATGTTTGTGGGAGAGTGAATGAGTGGTGCATGTGCCACAGCAGTGCATGGATTACCAGTTGTGATTACTGTAGCAAATTGCTGATTCGCACTACTGGTAACAGCATCCATTTCTGATGAATGCAAATTGGCCAATAATGAGCTCTTTCCACATTAAGACTAATCTTTTTCTGGATCACAATTTTTCACAGTTACAAAAACTGGCTAGTTTTGCAACAGACGTTTACACTCACAGAGGGATTCTCTTTGAATCCCAGTTTGTCTGTGTATTTTATTTTTAGGCATCTTTAATTGTTTATGCATGTTTCAGTTGGCCTAGTTTGTGGCTGACCACAATGTTTGTACCGGATCAGCTTTCCAGTTTACAGTTGTAGAAAAAATGATAAATAATTAGAAAATTGAGAAGGTGACAGAAACAATGTGGAAACTCATTTATATACCTTTTAATTCTTCATTCCTGTCAGTGTTAATCTAGTTAGTAGACACTGGTTCAGTATCTGACAGGGAAAAATATATGGCTGGTGTTCATCAACATACATTTAGAGCTGACTAAAGGCCATGGTAAAGAAAACTGAAAGGCATGACATCAACACTGAGGACTGACAGGAGTGTTTTCAAGAACTGTGGTTAGAAGCTAAACTCAACATGAGAGAGAGAGCCAGTGACATAGTATTTAAACATTTTTAACCTCACAATTTTAGAAGATATTTTTGAACATCTTTTGATGGGACCTTTTAAAGTTTTTACCATCTGACATTTCTATATGAGCTTACTATGATAAATATTATAATGGAATCTTAAGGAAAATTCCTATGAAGCTGATTAAATTGTAGCTAGCCATTGAATAACCTCTCAAAACATTACTCCATTGACATGTTCAGCATCAACTTGATTATACCATAAACTATATATTTTTATACTATGAGAAAAAAAACAGTATATGAAGAAACTTACTCCTTCCTTTCAAAAAAGTAAGCAAATAAATAAATAAATAATAATATGGTTCAGCATTGTGTTGTAATTTGGCACATATTGCATTTGTGGAAGTAAATAACATAAAAGCGTAATGCATTTGGGTAATTGGCAGACTTCAGTGCAATGAGAATTCATTTTCATATCCTTACTGACAGGAAGGAATTGAAAGACTAATGCGAAAATGGCATGCACACATATATCATATTGCTACTAAGGAATATGAGGAATAATTTTTTAATGCAGTTGGATTGTACTTAATTCACGGTATAGTATTGTAGGCAGGCATTATCTACATATGCAAATATTAATAGAATCTTATGACTGTGTAGTGCAAACTACACCAGAAAGGCAAAGCTAAGAGAATGGATTTGTTGTCATATAGCAGACTTTGGATTCATAAAAGCTGTATATGCCTGACAGAGAAGGGGATCAGTTACCCTTCATTACTGTGTAAAACAACCTATGCCCTTTACTTGCATCAGAGGGCAGGAATGTCAGTGTCAACACCACTCGTAGGCAACATCTTCTGTTATTTTACCATAGAGACAGTACAGCACTACAAAATAAAATGTAGTTAGGTACCTAAGTACTTGGGTTGATAACGCCCTCTGTATTGACTGTTGTCAGGAACTTCTTTAATTTAGCCTAGCTAATTGCCAAAGGAGAATCATTATAGTCTAAATAACTTCATTATACTTGGTATTGATCAGGCTGTTTATTGAGTACAGTGGTCTGCTTTAGAATGTATCTCTTGAAACATGTCAATCAATTAGAAAAAACCCAAAGATTTCTAAGCAAAAAAAAAAAAAAACATTGCTGGCTATGAGCTGCCAGGAGAGGTTTTAAGCTCTATCACTTTATTCAGTTTCTTATAGACTTTTGAGAGATCTCTTTCTCGTTTACCATTTCATTAGAAACCTGATTGCCTGGCACCTCCTTTTTCTTCACAAGTCCAATATCTCCTCCAGTACTAGAATCAAGGACTCAAATCATCACCAAAAGGTAGGTAAATTATGGTGATTTATAACCCAGTGCCTCCCAAATCTCTGAAGTAAACTTCCATTGCATGTTAAGCAGTGCAATTCATTATCTTCCTTTAAACATAAACCAGATGACTTGATAGGTATTCACAAATTTGCTGTGGGATTGACTGGTATGGGCCTCCTGGAAAAAGGAGGTGCAGTCTGAGGGGGGATACTGGCAAGGCATGTATGGTCACAAGACTCTGTGACCTTAGAATGTCTAGGAATCTGTGAATGTCCTTGGCTCAATTCTACTTTAAAAACATTACTGCAGAGAATGGATAAAGCCTGGTGATCCTGGATGCATACACACTGCTTCAGTCCCAACTTAACAGTTCTCTCTACCTGTAAACAATTTCAAGAAATATTGTTAGCTGCCTGGCTCTGTAGTACAGAGAGCTGTAGCCTTGACTGTGACACAGGTGACTGAGGTTCAGTTAGCAACCTGGCGATGGAGGAGCTAGGCAGAAGGGGGAGGAGTGAAGGGGTGTGGCCTACTCACCTACCCTGGAGAATGGAGAGTGTTATACACTCAGAGGCATACTGGATGGTGTGTTTTTCCTGGTGGAAACTGGGGAAACCACTGCTTATGTCTGAGAGGGAGTGGGAAGGGCAGCTTGGATGGAAAAAAACATGTAAAACCTTTTGAGTCCATGATTGCTCCATGTTTGTGAATTAGTTCTGTTTTATTTTTTTTGTGAATGTCTTCACCCTAGCTGTGCCTGCAAATGGTCTGTTGTGGTCAGTGTAATACCCTGGTAAGCAGACTAATTAAATAAATAAATAAATTAATTAATTAATAGAAGTGAGGAGACAGCTTCTGCAATCAGCCCATTGCACGTTTGCCTCCCTTCCACTTCACCAAGTGTATGCTGAGACTAGGGAATGAAACAACAAAAGTCTTGGACCTCCCTTGATGGCTGTCTAAATGATGGTTTGTCATGGTCGACCCCCCAATGTTGGGGAACAAATGGGTCAATTGACCAGGAGAGGGCTGATAAATAACACACCGAGGGCAAAGAGAGCAAAAATGTAAATATTATTAGCTAAAGCCATTTCCCTGTCTTCTTCTTAGCATGTCCAAGATATTCTGAGATGAAATTAAGTTTATAGTTGGCACTTCAGACATTTCCTGTTCTAATAATCTATCAGCTCATAATCTTTCTAATTTTCATCAGAATTACTTCATCCCTAAGCAGCTAATTTCCCCACCTTACAGTAATGGCCTTCATCCATCTTCCATTTCTTATTGTTTTTCCAGAATTCTGTTTGAAGTAAAACATTTATTACTAAACTCTTTTCTACCCTCAGAAGTAATTTCTGTGCCAGTGAAACAGAGCTGTTTTTTCTAAAGAATGTAGCTTGTTTCATTTTCATTTTCACAGTTTGCATCTTACCTACCCCTGTCATCAGAAATCATACAAACGACTTTGGCAAAGCAAATGTGTGAAACTCTAGTGAGCCGTCATAATTGAGTGAAAGAGCATTTGTGCAATATCCGACTTGGGCAAGTTCTAGTTGATCCACAGAGATGTGTTTAGGCAGGGAATCTGTGTGCAGCTGTTGTAGGGTTAGGGTAAGGGTAGATTTACTGTGTGTGAGAGAAGTGTATGTGCTAGGGATTAGATGTAGTGTGTGTGTGTGTGTGTGTGTGTGTGTGTGTGTGTGCGCGCATGGTAAGTGTCCAAGTTGTCTTGTGTAGTGGTAGTGTTATGAGAATAGCTTTTTTAAGGTATGCTTCACATTAGATGTAGGGGCAGTGTTAGGCTTAGCACGTATTACTAGGGTGGAACAGGGGAACATTCTAATCTTAACCCTGCCCTTAAACTTAATGTGCAACTTACCCTACAAAAAGCCCTTCTCATAAGACTGTCACTATTCAGACAAATCTGAGCTAAATGTATGGTAGATTTATGAGTAGTACATCAGATAAGGAAATTTGTTTCCTTTTTCAGTGTTATTTTATTCTGTTGTTTTATTGCTGTAATGAATGGTCGATGTTTTTTGTGTTGATCTTGAAACAGTTTGACCATTCATTATATAATCACATTACATCACCCTTATTTACACTTGCTGATTATATACTGAATAATGCTGATGCAAATTTCCTCATCTCTGGTGACATTATGCAGGTCTTTGACTAAGTTAAACTTGTTCTGATTTGAAGAGTAGCTAGCTTAGCGTTCTTGTATGTTACTTAGTCATGGTGCACAGACTGTTGTTATCAGCAGGACAGTAACAAAAATCAAAAGAGGAAGCATATTTTCCCAGGCATATCCATCATTACATTAGGGGTACCTCTTGGCTCAGTGATGGGTCTGTTTATATTTTCACTGCTTACAAACTCCCTTCCACTGATGATCTTAGCCTTAGTTTAACTCTATGCAGATGACTTACAACTCTGTGCAGATGATTTTTTTTTATTCTGAGAACAAGAAAATAGATTTAACATATGCATATGTAACTAAAGAACAGTTTTCACAATGTTTATCACAGCATAATAATCACCTTACAGTAAACACCGATTAAGTTACACTTTTGGGTACTGCTGAAAGACCACCTCCATGTAACTTAATATAAATGACCCCTTAGTTAACCATATTTCATTACAGTGTCATACTTTCAATATGTAAACATTTTGCTTGAACTTCCTGTCAGCAGACAAAAGAATTTATCCAAATAAACAGTATGTTATAGATATTAGCTTTATAATCTTATTCTTTAGTTGCAAAAAAACCTTCTAAAAACTATAGTTAGATCTGTTGTATTTGTGACTGAATTTTTTTCGTCAAGTAGCACAAGTAAAGTTTTGTAGGTTCATTACCTTGTCAGATAACAGCAGTCATCATTGTCTGACATTAATGAATGCAAAGTTTTTATTTATTTATTTATTTATTTAAATTTGTTGACCGGGAGTGTCCAACTGGACGTAGGTCCGGGGAGAAAAGCTCCACAGTTAAAATAAACAGACAGTATATACATTGGATTACATAGTGAATAACAATTTACATAGCAATTACTTACAACAAAGTGTCTGTCTTTAACAGAGAAGCCCCACTTCTTAGAAAATTCACTTCTTTATTATTGCATATAAATTACTACCTCCTTCTTTCACACAAACTTAAAATAAAAAAAACTTCCATTATTCCCTTTACTCAAATGATTTAGACTGTTACTCCCTAAAAAGTCTTAACTTAATATTGTGCACTAAATGGATCTTTTCAGAAATAGCTCCAGTAATACTAAAACACTTCCTTTCCATATTACCCATCTTTTCCCCTTTAAAACGCAGTCACATTACTTTCTAGCAGACTTCTCTTGATACAGATGTTTTGATTAGGATTAACTTCTGTTTTTACTTTGTTCTTTTTTCCTTCTTAAAATTCTAAAAAGAGTTATTCTTGCAAAATGGTGAGAATGCAGTATTGTGTATGTAAGTGTACATGTAAATACATAACCCAGGCTGAACTCATCATGTTCACATTGTATGACTTTATTGGTAGCAGTTGTAGAAAAGCTGCTGTGTCACAGATGACACTGTAATTTCTGTTGTTTGTATGCCTTAAATAATATCAAATGTACTAGAGTATTTGACACTGTGACTGTAGCTTTTGCTCTTCGACCTGGGTTAATGCTACAAATGGTCTTTGGCCTAGACATCTTCCCCAGATCCTTAGAGCTTCTGGATATGTGGATTTTTTTCTGTTGCATCATCACTGATACTCTACCTTTCACAGAGTTGGTAAACATAACTTCTTATTTGTACTTGTCATGGTTATCATAGTGTTCTGTTGTTTTATTGGTCATTTTAGCTTTGAAATAAGGGTCAGATTTTCATAAACTCAGTAAACCAACAGAACATGAAACTGCTTCTTAAATTAAAGATGTGTTTAATGTTTTTCAGATCTCAGCATGACGAAAAGATGACACAGTTTTTCAGCCATAATTTTAATGAAGACAGATGGCGTAAAGCTGCTTTGAAAAATGCCTTTGCTTTACTAGGGAAACAACGTTTTGAGCAGTCTGCAGCATTTTTCTTGCTTGCTGGCTCACTGAAAGATGCCATAGAGGTAACAGTTGTGCAATTGCTGTATAATCATGGTGAATTTTTATTGTTCTTCAGTACTGATGTATTTTTATTACTTTTACTCTAACAGTTTGTATTTCAAATTTCAGAGATTTGTCTTCAAGTGTTCTGGTTTTATGATGACTTTATGTGAGTTATGTCTTTGAATAAGGTTTATCATTTTTGTAGACATTCTTTTGCTAGCAGAAAGAGGCCTAGTAATCCATCAGGTTCACTTGATGGGTGCAGCTGCATATTGCAGCAGTCTTACTCCTTCATCTGTTTCTTTTTCCAAGTATGCCCTGCCCTCTTGATGGTTTCTGTTGTCCTGGTATTGTATTCTGTGACTGTGGCACTCTCCCTGAAAAGACATAGTTCTTCATGTATGGCTAAAGTTAGTGTTCTTTATTAAGGGACCATGTGATAGTCCGTGCTGATCTTGATCTTTTTTTTCTTAATTCTTACTTCCCATAGCCCCCTCTCATAATTTTGTACACCCATGTCATGTGCGCCTTCCACTTTGATTTTCTCTTTAACTATGCCTTTTTATGACCTCTTTTGTAATTATTGTGTATCTGTATCATTCTACACCTTTTTGTCTTGTCCTATAATGAAAAATGTCCTATCTTCCCAGTCCTTTATGTATACTCCTTCCCTTTCATTTGTCTTAATCTCTCTCATTACCTTACTACCACCATGTGAATCAAGTAGATGCATTTCTGTTTGAGATGTGTACACAACAGACAAGTACTTAATCTGATTTTTGTGTACACTGGCTGCCCCTCTAACAATACCTCTAATCTTCCATGCTGCTGAAATGATGTATAGTGGTACCTGGAAAAGTAAAACCATATCTTCACATCTTTTCTATCCATCTTTTAACTGGCTAAAATTATTGTCTGATGGCACTTGCTTTGTTTGTTTGATATACTTGTAATGCACCTTCTCACAGCAAACTGCATCCAGCCTTTGCTGAATCTGCTGTTTTGGTCCATGGTTCAGGGACCTGTAGTGACAGGTGAACCATTCTGTGAGGTCTGCAGTTTGATACAACTCTACTCGGTATAGACTGAATTCCTCCATTATCCTGTCTCTTTGAACAGTAATCCATTATTTTTTTTGCTGCATAGCTCTTGTATTCAGTTTATTTATTTGCTACATAATTGTTTTTACACTGAATTCCCATTTTCCTCTACTTATTGTGTGTAGTAGATTTTGGCCCAAGTGGTTATTTTGGATATTGCTTGCTTGTTAGACATAGACTAATTTTGCTTGCTGGGCATTATAAATTCTCTCACTGACAACAGTTGGAGTGCTATACAAGAGTCAGCAGTTTAGTATTCTTTGTTTTATATAAAATGATCTGTTGTATTTTCATTATATTTTTATAGGTTTGCCTTGAGAAAATGGAAGATATTCAGTTAGCTATGGTAATTGCCCGCTTATATGAATCAGATTCTGAAACATCTGCTACTTATAAATCCATTCTTTATGAAAGAGTTCTGGGTTGTAAAAGAGATGGATCAGGTTTCTCCTGCAGCAAAATGCATCCTGACCCCTTTCTGCGAAGTATTGCATACTGGATAATGAAAGAATATACAAGAGCTCTGGATACTTTACTTGAACAGATACCAAAAGAAGATGATAAAAATCCAGGTAAGAAGAGCAAATCCTTCATATGGTACTTACTGTCTGTTTGATAGAATTGCATCATTTTTTTCATAAATTATTATTTAAATAGATTGATGTGTGTTTTATGTTTAAAACCAGGACATGTCTATTCTACTTAAAAGCTAAAATAATCAAAAGAAAGTAAATATTTGGGTGGCTGTGAATTTGTTTATCTGGTGTAAGGATTTAGACTTTATTGTACACATCTAGCACATTGTTTCCAGTTCTTCAGATTGCTGGCAAACTTTAGTTTGACATGTTCCTCCATATCACATGGGGATCTCTGTTCCATTTTCATCTTTAGGGCTCTGGGGCTTACTGTGACCATCAAATCCATTTTTTTCCTCATATATAAAATGGTAAGAATGCTGTTAACTGTATAAGTATGTTTTTTTAACAGGCATACCACCTTGTCAGGATCATTTTTGTTACTAGAATTGTAGTTGACTGGTCTGCTTCAAAGTGCGGTAGTCATGGCATGTATAATTGAAACAGGGGCAAATATAAAACAAGGCTAAGATATTGCCATGGTCTTCCTGCGATACCGTGTGATAAACAAGACTGAGATATGGTCATGGTCATCCCAGGACATTGCCTGTTTTAGGATAACATGGAGGATGTAATTGGAGGTACAGTAGATCACTGTAGGGACCAGTTTAATCCCTGAATCTGCAAAAGTACTTCAGATAGAAGGTTGTTGATCCAAAGAATAGACTGCCAGAATAGATGACACTGAGGGCATAACGGTTAAGCTGGTAACCTTGCAGACACAAGGTGCAGGGTTTGTTTCTCACCCTTGAGGAAAATTGGCTAGGTTGAAAATGGCTTCCAAGGGTAGCTAGCCTAGTACTTACCTACGAACCTTTGAACCTATGAGGGAATCTACAGAGGTATTTAAGAGGGTGTGAGACCTACAGAGAAAAGATGAGGTGAACAGAGAGACTGAAGTGTGGCAGAATGTTACATATGTCCAAATTTAGGCTAAGCAGCCTAATTTTCTTTATCTGCCATACATCAGATATATGTAACATATTTAGGGTGGAATTGAAGGCTGTTTCAAGCAGTGCTAAAGTAGTGGTGGACTGGCTGCAGAAATCGTATGGATTCCTGCAAACATCTGTCAGTGTAGCAAATGTACCCTAGCCATCATGCTAGTTAGGAGGTGAGGGAAATGGTGATGGATATATACAGTTTACTGGTTACAATCTCAGTGGATGAAAACAGCAACAAAGGTGCAAGGCTGCAGCAGGAAGAAAAGGTTATGTTCATGGTATATCTCAACATATGTACTTTGTTCTAGTATATGTGGCCTGAAAACTAAAGCACACCTATTGAATAACTTATACCAGTCTAGCTTCAGCTGTAGTATGTTGATTTTACAACTGTAAATGCTTATGACTAGCTAGAGGGAATTTACATGGTACATATTCCTTCGAGAAGTTCATTTTGATTAAGTACCTCCTGGAGACCAGAAGCTCATTCACAATGTAAGACATGCTGCAAGTGGATTGGACACGCTAAAATTGGCCCTAGACGTGAGTATGTGCATGTGTGCGCCTTCTCTGGAAGGTTGAGCGCTGGGCAGGCAACTCGACACGGTAAAAGCTCCACTGCCAATCATGAGCGGACAAAGTGATCTGCTTTGGCGACCCCTAACCGGGAAAAGCAGAGAGAGAGTGTTGTAAACAGGGCATTCTGACAGATATCTTGGTAATAATATACCAATATTTAGGTACTTCGTGGTGTCATAACTGGGAAATATACGTTGGCAGAACTGAATAATTTGTTAACTTTCAAGTGATTGTGTTTTAATTACAGAACTGTAATTTGCATTAAAAGTGAACCAGCTGCAGCCAACAGGAATTATTTCATTCCATGAAGATAATGTAGAAAAACTGGAAGCTTTATATCCAGAAATTGTATTTGCTGCTTACCTCAAGTGGAATAACTGAGAAACCTGAAAAGATACAATGTGCTTAATTTCTGCATTTAACTAGGGAAGACGCTTTTAAAAGTACAAGGTCCTACAGGGATTGTAGATGTTTTTTACTGAGTTTAGGTGGTAGCTAAAGACTGTGAATTTAGTAAGTTGTATGATTCTCTAAATGGTGACAGGTTAGTTTGTAGTATAAGAAGTAATCAGACATATGGGACAGGCTATTAATAAAAACTGACCTAACCTTATCAGAAGCTTTGGGTGGGTGATAAACAGATTACAGCAACAGAGCTTCTAGTAAGTTAAGAGCAGCAGTATATAAGAGTGAAATGTATATCACAACCCCATGTCATTGTAACTGAAGCCTGATATGGAAAAAGAGTATATGTACAAATGTCAGAAGACAAGCAGATATTAATGAAGTTTCTAGAAATGATGCAGTGCCCTGTTAAGTTTTTTTTTTTTTTTACCTAAAATGCCTCAGATAACTGCCTCTCAGAAAGCTGTTAGAGCAAGATGTCACTTGGGAGTGAACTATTAAAGATAAAAGAGTTCTGATGTTACTGAGAAACTAGTTACACATGCATCAGTAATAAAATACTATGGTGTGAATAAATGTGCCAGGTGTTTTGAAGGTAAACACATGTCAGAAGAGTGTAAGAGCCATAATCATGAAGGGAAAATGGGAATGGGCCATTTTCAGTTAAGTTAAAAGTATTTACAGATGTATAAAAGTTATATACTAAAACAGAAAAGGAACATTTAGCATCAAATGAGTCTGTGAATGTGAGAAACTCTATGAATATGTCTGTGGTAAAGAAGTCCCAGTCAATGCAGGCCACACACCCTTGTGCTGTATATTCAGAAAATCTTTATACAAAGCACCTCTGAGGATGTTACTTAATCTGTACGAGTATGTTCTGAAAGTAAAGACAAAGAACTACTCGTGGCAGATATTTTTAAATGGACTGTATTTACAAGAGCTGCTTTAGGAACTGTTAGAAGAATTAGAGATTCTTCATTTATTTCCACATTTGCTGCCAGAGATGACCTTAGGAGCATATGGCAAATGTGTGCTGCTGCCTTGGGCTGTTTCTAATACCAGCCACACCCAGATAAGCTTTGCACTGTACTTCTGAGATCAGAGTTATGGCCATTGGCTTATTAGAAGTCCACCCTCTCCAGTATCCATTCATTGCTTTGCAT
Organism: Protopterus annectens; assembly: GCF_019279795.1. Classification (NCBI taxonomy): domain Eukaryota; kingdom Metazoa; phylum Chordata; order Ceratodontiformes; family Protopteridae; genus Protopterus; species Protopterus annectens. The sequence continues at coordinate 1,024,923,618 of NC_056739.1, read as the reverse complement.
TCTTTTCTTACCTTGTGTAGCTGAATCTTGGCTTACAGTTCTGTGCGTTTCCCACACTGTTTTTGTTTTCCATGAGGGACTAGTAATCTAGTTCACAGCCATCATCCCTTTCTGCTTCAGTGTGCCATGCTACCGTAGATCATTCTGGCATTCCATGGTCATAATAGCTGGAAACTCTTAAAGTAAGATAACTGTAGTGTATTAATTTTGCAGTTGCTACAGCAAAATGTAGTATCTTTTGAAACATCAAGATACAAGTTACATCATTTCTATTGTATTTACTCATATACTGCAGTAAAAATAAAATAATGTACTTAAAGTTATGCAGTGCACACTGATAATTAAATGCACAAAACATGCACTCGTGTACAGGGGTAATTTAGATACAAAATTTCAAAATGTTGAGCTGACAGTTATCTAATAACTACATTTTAGCTATAACTGTCCCATCTTCTAAGAGCTAATTATTGCCTTTGTGTAAATTCACTCAGTAATTGAAGAACACAGGCAAATTATGCAGATGTGAGCTCACCATATCTGCCATTCTTTCCCTTTTAATATAAATGCAAACTTTTCTTCAAGGATCATTGACTACTACTTGTCTCATTTGGAGTTCATCAGTACACAGAAGAGAAAATTAACTGATGCATAATTTTAGTAACAAGGGTCACATTGCTTCCTGATAATCCAGAGATGCACCCCGGTATGAAGAAACATTGGTTGATATTCCACTGGCAGTGAAGCCTGGCATGCTGCTTCCTTTCTGAATTTGGTCTAGTTCCTCTGACTCTTTCATTTCCTGCTAGGTCAAGTTTTCAGATCTGTCCCCCGAGATTGTTGGATCCAGAAAATTGCAGCCCATTGACAGTAAATTGCTTCTGTGACAGGAAGTGACAGCACTAACCTGTGTGTGTGTGTGTGTGTGTGTGTGTGTGTGTGTGTAAATACAACCATGATGTAAACAGCCAACTTGTACTACTTTAGTGCCTCAGATATAAATCAACATTTTCATTGTTACAGTTCACAGACATAACACACATGAACAGTTACATTCCCCCAGAAAGCTAAGAACTAATCTGGTGCATGAAGAACAGGAATTGTTAATTATTTTATTATTTCATGAGTAATACAGCTGTGGGTATGTTGCAGTGGGACTCACAAAATAGGCTGCTTTGCATCAGAGTTCCTCATACCTGTGAAACAAAAATAAAATAAGCATTGCCTTTGGAAAAAAAAAAACACTTTTCTTTGTCATTGGCAAGCACTTGCTCTCAGTCTGAGGAATATAATTTGTACCACTAACCTTTAAAAACTGTAACAGAAATGGTGACCTCCTTTCTTTGCACTGGTAAGAGATGCCATGTTAGTAATCTGGTTTATTAAAGTAACACAAGACTATGCAAATACAAATAAAAAGAACAATTTACACTGAGGCCAGTATTCTTCATGATTGTCTTATTTTTTAACTATTAATTACATCTATGAAAATAAGGAAAAATACAATGTTAACAGTGAAATATATATTTCATGGCCCCATTCCTTATTATTTTATGAACTTCTCAACTCTGAACTGTTCAATCTTTACAAAGGCATGCAGTACCCATCAGCAAAATGGAAAAAGAATTAGCAGTATGTGGCACTTCATAAAAATGTCAGACCCCACCAATGAATGACTAAGTGACTTACACAGTCCCTTTCCCTTTTAGTCAGCAGTTCCCCATCAAATAGAGGGGAGAATTTTCTCATTAACAGTTATCAATACATTTTTTTACAGATGGTAATCTCTACAGATCATTGTGAGTATTAAGAAAAAACTATGGGTTTATGCACCTAGCAGTTAATATACCCTGAAACTGCACTTGCAGTTTATTGAAGTAAAAAAAAAAAAGGCAGTTCGAAGGGAACCAAGTCATAAGATTTTATACACGTTTCTTTTTGGCCTCAGAAAAAGGTAAGCAAATGGAAATCATTGTTGGATGGACCTGCCCTGACATCTACTTCTGTTATCGATCCATCTCTTTATCTACTTATTTATGTTAAATGGCAAAAGTCCATTTGAGGCTAGCCTATTTTCATTGGAGTCCCAGGGAGAAAACTTTCAGTAAAGTAAATGTAAAACAATGTTTTAAAGGTTGTGCAGATTAAATCAGTTGTTGGAAACCAGCCATCTTGTACTATACTAAGACTAAATGTATCCAAATTACTAACGCTCAGTTGTGTTCAAATACACATATTTACATAATTCAGTATGTTTCTTTGCTTCTAGTCATTTGAAACTCAGGTGGAAGCAGATCAGTAGGAAGAAGATGAGAACATTAAAAATGACAGTAAATTAAGATAAATTGAGAATATGGCACATGACAATTTAGGCTGGTTAGGTTCATTCAGTGACATATGTTGGGGGGGATATAGACAAAATATACAAGGCTGAAGAGAAGGAACATTCAGGTGGGATCTTTTATGAAGAAGTGGAAGGAACAGAGTTAGAGATATCTTAATACAGGAGGGATTATATTATTTAATTTGGAAACTGCATGTGGAAGGACTGACTCTCTGGATCTGCAATGGGCAACAGGGACAGACAACTAGTTGCTGTTTCAGGAGTGGAGGATCCTTAATAGGATGCACCATTTTAGGAAAGAGATGAAAGCAGGGGATTTTAATGAACTATAGATGAGAGAATGCTAGACAAAAGTTAGAGGAAGATATATAATTATTCAAAAGTGTCAGATAAGGGCAGTAGGGGTAGTAAAAAGATGGGTCCATGAAGGATGATTGTTTGCAAGTCTAACAATTCTGTTATATGACGTAATGAGCTTAAAAGTTTTCTGATGTGTATAACAGATCATATCTGTGAATGTCAAATTTTAGTTCTAAACTGAGGGTTACACATAGTAGTTTAGTTGAGGTTACTGTATAAAGTGGTGATTTTAGCCTGAGTAACAGAACAAGTTTTTAGGTTTTTTAGTATAGATCTGTATGGGTTGAAATGGAGCAAAGAATCATATAGTGAGAGCTGTGCTTTGCTACAGTTATACTGTTTCTTAGTGAAGACTTTAGAGAGGATCAGAGTGCACAGATAGATTAAGTCATCTGCATGTAGAATAAGATAGTATTGACCCCAGTACTAGGAAACTATTATTGAATACTATAAAAAGTAGAGAGACTAATACAGATCCAAGTGTAACATCTCGCAGGACATTATACTGAGAAGGCATTGCCACAGTCCAACTTAAAACTGGAATTCTTTCTTTTAAATATCTCTTGAACAACAGGAGAGCTTGTGGTAAGATTTGATGCATCACAAGACAACTAAAGGAATGTGTGTTTATTTAATGTGTATAACCACTGAAGAGATTTAGTAACATTGCATTTGTAGTTTGTCTAGGAATAGTGGATTTAAAGATGCCCTTTCTACTGGGCAGTCCCAACCAAATCATTTGAAGGCTTCCCTGACTGTTTGACTGTAGAAGCAGTCATGGTTTTCCTATTCCTCCACTCCCATACATGGTTGGTTATCATGCAGGATGAATGAATCATGATCTTGATATTTACTCCCCCGGATTCACGAATCCTCCGTGTAAGACTTAATAAGTCTTACTCGGAGGCTGCAGTTGAATGGTATGATGTCAGCGTGCCATGAATATTCATGAGGGCACGCTGACTCAACCGTAAGTCTTACACGGACTGTGTAGGAAAGCAGGGGGCGTGTCCGACTGCCGAGCAGTATAAATGTCCACGCCCCTGCAAGGTTTGGAAAAGTAAAATGAAATTACACAAGAGCGAGTCTGCTCAAATGTCCTTGCACCCAACACCACACTCCCTGGCATTGTAACCCCCCCATCACAGTTGTAAAAAGTAAAACATTAATTTTATTTTTTTTAAATTCCCGAAATAGCTGCCCATATTTGCACGTTTGTGCATGGGTGTGCCCATTGCTTAGCTGTAGTTAGCAATTCTGACATGGAAGACCATAAGAAAGAATGTTTATGCAAATCACACCAAATAGCAATAGCGTAATGGTAGAGCGTTCGCACAAAGAAGAGGCATTCACGGTTCGAGTCCCACCACTCCCCTTCTTATTTATGTTTTAAATCAGTACATGGAATAATACCTGACAAATAAGATTAAAATATTAGTAAAAAGCAGTGAAATGGCCAATGTATCAGTGAACAAAATATATATTTTTAAAGGATCCTGATATATATAATTGCTTGCAGTTAAGCAGCGCTTTACCCAGCGCAATAGAGTTGCCCATAGTTTAATAGTGCTTTACCCAGCGCAGTAAAGGTGCTTAACGTTTAAGAGTGCTTTACCCAATGCAGTAGAGGTGCCCATAGTTTAATAGCGCTTTACCCAGCACAGTAGAGTTGCCCAAAGTTTAAGAGCGCTTTACCCAGCTCAATAGAGGTGCCCATAGCAAAACAGCACAATGTGTTTGCACGGACGTGCGTGCCGCGCCAACCAGGGCACCGTGGAGCAACATAGAGCAAAGTTGCTTAAATGCAGCCACACCCCCTAGCCTGTATGGACAGTATGAAAATAAAATGAATGACAAGGTTCGAACCCAGGACTCTGTGCATCATAATCAAAATACAGAACCACTAAGCAATGACAACTTAGGAGAAACAGCCACTGTTAAATTACATATACTTAGTAATGGTAGATTAACCATTACTAAGCAGGTCTGCAGTCAGCCGAGAATTTTCAAAAACAGCCAATCACAAAAAAGTGCGGGAAATGCTGCGTATTTAGGCCCCATAGGCGGGAATACTCACCATAACTGATTGTAGCTCAATCTGCAGTTAGAATGGCTGGTGCTGGAGAGGGTACAAGCTTCCGAGCGCAACGTTGGGGGCATCGAGGAGTCGAAATACAAGGTTTGGCTCCTTGTCCACTGTCATGAGTCAAGACTCCTGCAGGGCCAGTTCCAAGGGATGGAGTACAAGGCAGAGGCTTGGAACCGGTTAGCTTATGACCTCACCAGTGTCACAGGCATTCCTCAGACTGGTGAGCAGGTCCGTCACCACCATGCAGACCTGAGGAGACGGAAGCAGGACCGCCTGTACCAATGGATACAGGAGGCCAGTGGGATGCAGGATGCCCCACAACTGAGTAGGTAGCCATGGAATGCAGTATGTAAGAATTGATTGATTCTGTATAATGGATAGGTATGTCTCAATATCCCTTTATTTACTTTACAGCTGCAGGAGACTGTGCTGCGAATCAGCAAGCCTATGCAGATAGGCTGCTAAGGCTGCGCCACCAGGCAGGTTAGTCATTATTCTGCATGTATTGTTATATAAAATAGGGGAGAGAGCATGACATAAAGTGTTGTAGTCCAATAATACAACCTTAAAATGACCTGAATAAGTCTTCTGCATGTACTGTCAGATAAAGTCAGAGAGCCAGAAAGAGAGTGTAGTAACCCATTAAGAAAGGTAACATATGTCCGGAATAATATCTCTGCAGGTACTGTCATATAAAATAAGTGAGTGAGCCTGAAAAAGAGTGTTCTAACCTATTAATAAAGGTGTAATATGTCCTGAATATGTCCTCCATATGCACCGTTATAACAAATAAAGGAATGAGCCTATGAAAAGTGTGTACTGTCATTAATAAAGGTCTAAAACCCAGAGTGTGTCTGTGTCACTTAGTTTGAAATGTTGTTGTACCCTTGCATTATACAAATAGTACTGTTTTAAAAAGTGCTGGCAACCCAGAGTTGTGCAGTCCCATATAAAGTGGGTAATGGAAGTGCTAGTAGTTGTGAAGCATATATACAGTCCTCAACAGTCAGTTACTGGCAGGCATGCATAAGTAAATCTGGCACACGAGTAGCATGTTAATTTGTTCCCCAGAAATGTGAGTGTGTGTCAAGAAATGCAGGGTTCTGTACAAATAGAAGTGAAAATGTCATGTGAAAACTTCCAGATATGTAGATAAAGAAATATAAATGCAATCAAGGAATATGTAGCAGTAACATCTGCATCTTGGACAATTAGTATGTCAGATATAGTTCAGGCATATATTGAACTAGCCAAACCCATTACACAACGTAATGCATGGTGGCAAGTGTAATAATACAGGTGTGAAGTTGTATCTGACATGGTAGTGTCTATCCTAGCTGTGACGCCAGCAAAAGATGTGTATTGTACTGTTAGGCAGACATAGTAGTATGGCATACGATGTGACGTAGTTCCTTGTTGATGACCGTGGTGTCTCATTGTAGGCTAAAGCAATACATGTATGCTTAGTGAGTGGTACTGCTGGTGAATCCAACTCCCATATGAACTGTAGTACTACCTGAAGCTGTAGGCCTAAACAGCACAGTATGGTGTGTGTGTTCACATTGCTTGGAAACACTGTCTTCTGTGTTTCCTGTAGTCTGCACAGAGTACAAAACTCGGGCATAAGGGTTTGTAAGTAGTGGCACACAGTACTGTATGGTACACAGGTAATGCTCATCTGTGTTGGCATACAGTGGTGCGCTGTATGTTTGTCTGATGCGTGTGTAATTATGCCTGCACCATGGCTGCAATCATATGTGTTACAGGGTATACGTGTGTATCCAGCAACATATATACTCTGTTACAGCAGTATGCCACCTATAGTAACAACTGTGCCCATATGTTAAGCAGCGCTATGGGATCAATGACTAGGGTGGTTGACTGGTACTACTGTAACTGTACTTTACATTCATTGCAATGGATGACATCTCTGTTCGTGCATTGGCGTGATATATACCCCTGTGTCGAGGTTGTACATTGTGTCACACACAGTGTGCCAGGTACTGTTGTATAGTGGTGTGATATATAGAGTGTGCCAGGCACTGTTAGTCAGTTGTGGCCTGAGAACCAATAAGTGGTATTGAACGTGTGTAACCTCTGACAGACAAATGGATGGTATATATGTCAGTAAAGTGATATCTTTGGTTAAAGGTTTAAAGTGTGCCACAGGGCTCGCTCACACATATTGTTCATATCTTTTTCAGCCAGATGGCCCACCAATGCAACCTGTCGTACACAGCAGTGGAGGGAGATGAGATTGTGCAAAGCCTGGTGCAGCAGTACACAATGCTGTTTTCCCAAAGCAGCCACCACCAGCAGGAGCAGACTGCACTGTGGCAGGATCTTGTTTGTCTGGTAAATGACATAGGCATGCATAACCGGACATATGAGCAGGTACGCCATCACTGCAATGATTTACTTAGACATGTCCAGCAGCGTGCGTCTGATATCCAAAGACAGCAGCTTGCCACAGGTGGTGGGGTGGCCATTCATCCCCCCCCTCACCAGAGTGGAGGAGCTGCTCCTAAGCATGGTGGCTCCTGGACAACAGCAGCAACAACCTCTGATGGAGCAAGCAGGTAACATGTCCTATCTGTAGACTACAGTTAACTGTATTGTTAGATTATGTCTACATGAGATGTGTACTGTGTGTTTAGCAGTTGTGCTGCCTAGTATTGTGCAGTACTGATATTTGGAATATTATCTCTACACCTGTGACTGTTGACTGTTGTTCTACTGTAGTTTAGCATACCCACTGTAACAATGCCACAGTTGTGGCCACTGACGAACTCTTTCATATTCTCGTAGGTCCCTCTGGTTTGACAGCAGGGCAGACAATCCATGCTGGTGAGTGTGGTATAACTTGAATGTTGGTAATGAAATGTGCATGTCATAGGGGAGGTGTAAGCTATGTACACGTAACACACCTACACATAATGCATGCCATGCATGTTTGCTGTAAGACGTTGCACAGCTCAGTAATGTCAGTAGCTGCCTCAATGACATGCAATACACAGAGCATCAGACACAGTTGTGGCAACACCGTACTGCACATTGGATAGGCATAGTTGCTACAGCTGTGCACAGCATAACACGTTTATCATACGCACATATGGCCTTACCACACACCCGCTGTAAGGTCACACTTCAGTATCCCACATGTCATCCACACACACATGATGTACCTCAGGGGTAGAGGCCTGTCATGAGGCTGTGCAACACTCTTCAACACATAACACAGTCATGTTAGGCAATGCTCCCTATTGGGCATCTCACACATCCATGTACAAAGTGGCTGTGTAATTGTGAGCATAGCCATGGCACTGCAGTTCAGGTAATACAAGCTAGGTGGTGGTCTGTCACACATTAGTAGCTGTGAGTGACCACAAGATGCATGATAATGGCACATGGTACTACACCCCATCCAGTTACAGTGACCACAGTACTACACATAGCAGTCATTGCTTTGCACCTCAATGTTGTGTGTGTGCAAACATATGCACCTATACACAATATGCATAGCATGTTGTGTGTGTGCTTATATATGCCAGTATACACAATATGCACAGCAGTCGCCATCTGTACAAAGTGTCACATATATGTCCTGGAATGCTATTGGGTGTATAGGTCACATGACACACATTGGGTATGTGTGGTGTTTAATGTTGCAGTCGTGTAGCATGCCATGTCATGGCTGGCACCTACATATCTGCAATATGTCCCACACTCACCATAACCACTGTACAATGGCCATGTTGAGCATTGGGATTCCTTCACATCTACATGCACCACTCATCCCGCGTGTGTGTACATAGCATGCATGTGCTACACCTGTGCCCACTATTATCTGCTATGGACACAGACACTGTAGTCACACATGGCAATCTGTGTGTCACACAGATAACACATGCAGCCATGGTATGTATACCTGTGAGTGATGGTGCACATGACATTGCAGAGCTGATAATACATGCACAGCAATGTTGTGTCCATGTGCACATTGTGTTCCAGGGTGTAGCCAGTCACTGAACAACTACACACATGCATCAAAGCCATGTATAATGTCATTAAATAGGGTCGACTACACTTTCACTGCATGGTCTTGAGTAACACATATTCTGCATGCTGACACATGTGAGGTGAGTGCTTGCCTTGTGATACTGTCACCCACCTTCACCCACTATTGAGTATGTGTTGGATTGCTGATTTGTGTGTGTGTGTGTGTGTGTGTGTGTGTGTGTGTGTGTGTGTGTGTATGTGCTGTAGTGAGGAGTGTATTTGTGTGCATGTGTTCATGTGTGCATGCGTTCATGTGTGCATGTGTGCTAACATCATGTACAGATTGTAAACTGTGGTTCTTGTCTTCCTCTCACAGGTGCTGAGTTTGGAGTGGCTGAAAGCAGCAGGGAACCTGAAGTCACAGCCACTAATAGTGGAGATGATGAGACATGTATTCTGGAACAGGAAGGTTTGACAGGGTCTGTCGTTGGTCCGCCAATCGACAGTACACAGCGTTCAACCCCATCTATGCGCACACTCATACTGCCAATACATCCCTCATCACCAATGGCCTTAGCCGAGGGACAGCATATAGTTGGCATTGACCAGGAGAGTGTGGTACCCATGACACTTGCATCCCCTCACAGTAGCCATAGCCAGATTCCTGGAATGGTACCACGTAGGCGGATGTCCAGGGGTTCTCGGGGGAGCACCACTGGTCATATTGCCCCTGGCAGATGTGCCCCCAGAGGTATTACAACCTCCAGTATGTTCCAGGCTGTAATGCAGGCACAGGCATGTATGGAACGGTACACCAGACAGGGACTAAGGGCGCAGAGGGCCCATTACACCACTATCAATGACAACATCCGTGACCTTGCCGGTGCCATCCGGAATTACACTGAGGTCATTGATAGACATTGGGGGGAGACAGTAGATGCCCTCCACAATGTGTTTTCCATGAGCCAGGACCATGCAGGATGGTTAAGACGTTGACGCGGACGCATGCCAGCAACAGCTGGCAGTCATCGCGGATGGCACACAGATCACAGCCGCTACCATACTGGCAGTACCAGCCCCAGCAATGCTGGGGCTGGCCTGTCCATTGACCGTCTTAGTAGACCTTGTGCACGTGGCTGTGGCCAGTCCCAGCAGGGACATGTGTCCAGTCATCATACCTCTGCCTCTGATGATAGTACCCTGTCAGGGTTGGTACCCTATACTGCCCGTAGCACCCCTGCCAAGCACAGGTACCATAGACAGTGATCTGTTCAGCCTAGCAGGTACAGACTGTGGCTGTCCCACAACCTCCCGTATATGGCAGCCACATGGTGGAGCTGTGTGCATGCAGACACACACGCATTAACCAAACAACAAGGGTTCACACATACACACACATTACATCAACATTGGCCCATGCTGTACTGTTGTCCCTCACACACACACACACACACACACACACACAGACATGTTGATTGGATGGGTCAATGTCGGGCTCTGGCAAACCAACAACACACCCTGTGTATATGATGACACCTGTGCCACCTCCTGTCATCTGTAACATTGATGCAGGAGCAAGCTAACATGGTAATGATGCACAGGGTGACATTATAGCAGTGTAGCAATATTAGCAAGGTGTCAACAGGAAAGTGTAATGATATCCTTGTAGGTATATCTGAGCAGGCATTATGCATCATAGCTGTGATTGTCAGTGTAGCATTGTTTACACCAGTGTTAGGTCTGAGTATGCATTATCCACCCATGTGCCACTTGGCTGAAGTGTACAGTGTTGCCAGCATGTGTTAGTGAGTGGACAGTACGTGTGTGATGATTGCATTATAGATTAGCAGGTGTACATCTGTGAACATGGTGGGTGCGCACTCTCTGCATGTATGTGCATAGTGGACACATGGGATGTGTGACATACCCTGTTGTACACATTGTTAACATCTCATAGTATCTTTCGATGGCCAGTATGCATTCTACTACAGATATGTACTAACATAGGTACACGTGTGTATGACATGGGTTGACACTATGCTGTGGGTGATACTGTTAATATCTGTCAATAATTTGCAGTCTGGTAGTATACACAACCTCAACAGCATGACTATAACCAATCATTAGATGATGTCCTGACAAGCGACACACAGTTGTAGGGAACTCAGTAACAGTTGGATCCTTCCGGTACTATACTATAACAGTAACCAGTGGTGTTGACCGCCACCCGTTCCTGGGACCACACCTGTTTGGCATATAGCCCTCTTAGGTACATGCAAACACACTAGGGATATGTCCATCCACATCTGGAAATGCATGCATTGGCCTACAATGCATTCCCTGGATGGGACACACATCCTACACAAGGGCATCATACAGACAGATACCTTTTGTCCAATACATGCTGTATAGCAGTAAGCCGACTATGGCATAATCATCCACATTTACTATACATACTATCCCGACAGTGCAACATAGGTGGTAGCCCTCAACATGTATGTTGGGTACCAATGTGTACATACAGCCACGTGTTATGTCATCTGTCCCTTGGTATCCACATATCCATAGGTATTGTGGAGTCCCTCGGTGTGTCACATAAGACATTAGGGGCCTGAATGCATAGCCACAGAGCTGTTGTACACCTATAATGACTGTCCATTATTGCCAGTCGTTGTTGTGTATGAACATGTCTGACATATACCCTAGGCATGTACCCTCATTCACAGTACTCTATAGTAACTGTCATGGGTGTGTGTGGCACAGATGACCTTGGACACAGATCACTACAGTGGCCGGACTTGTCACATACATACATATGTGACCTACGATCTGAGAAGCAGCAGCACAATCTGTCAAAGGAAAGAAATGTATTCCTGTAGTATGCAGGCTTCACACCTATATACTGATTGAGGTCACATGTACACATATTTATTTGCAACGCAGATACCTGCTGTGTGCAATGCACATACTGTTTTATTCATGATATGTCATACCATAGTAAAAGCAAAACCCACACTGCATTGACCAACTGTGTCACACACAGACACACACACTCAGCAATTGCAGGATTCAAACCCCTACCTAACTATGTTATGATACCAGAGAGAAACGCATTAACACGGTGCGCTAACTGCTTTGCTGGGTGGTTTTTCTTCTCCTGCTATATTTGTAGGATGCTGTCATCATCAGACTTTAATGTGTTTTCCCAGTCTCCAAAATGGGCACTCCTCTCATAGGAAATCACACACATACACATACACACACCCAAACACACACTGTCAGCGTTTGCAGGATTCAAACACCCCCTACTTAACTATGTTATGATACTAGAGTAATATGCATTAACACGGCGTGCTATATGCTTTACTGGGTGGTTTTTGTTCTCCTGCTATATTTGTAGGATGCTGTCATCATCAGACTTTCCACAGAGGAATGTACCTCTTTTAATGTATTTTCCCAGTCTCCAAAAAGGGCACTCCTCTCAATGGAAATCACACACACACCCCAACACACACTATCAGCATTTGCAGGAATCAAACCCCTACCTATGTTTTGATACTAGAGAGATACGCACTAACACGCCACGCTATATGCTTTACTGGGTGGTTTCTCTTCTCCTGCTATATTTGTAGGATGCTGACATCATCAGACTGGACATGGTAATGTGTGTACACTTTGTTTTATGCAATCCCAGGAATGGGCCATGTGGATCGGCAGGTGTCAACAGCTTGAACAGGACCCCATAATTCTTACGTTGTGTGATCTGTCTGTGGACACATTGACATTCCTTCATATGTCAACACATTTATGCACAGATTGTTGGTTTTGTGGATACAACATGTGTCTGGGATGTTGATAAAGGGCTATTCAAAGTCTATGTGGGACATGTGTAGCTCTGTTCAGTGATGTATGTCCTGGGTGGCTACCTTGCCAACAGTCTAGCATGTTTGGGAACCATGATCTGCACATGAACATACCACAGTTGGTAGGGTTGTGTGTTTGTCAGCTTCCAATAGCTCTGTTTATGACTTCAACCATGATGGACTCCATGGCCTTGCAGATCAGACTTCATAAGCTTACTGGATTATACTTCCCATGGTGTGTTGTGCACCAACACTTGTGGTGAGTGCCATATGTTGCTGTAAAACATTCAACGGTTCCAGATCCTGTGGAGAGGGTGAGGCTCAACAAACTGTTCAGGTGCAGGGTCTGTTTGCTCTGTAGTTCATGCATAACACATATTGGGAAACAATGTCATCCAGTTTCTGCCATGCTTTTGGCTTTGGGGGGAGCTGTTCAGCCATTCTACATGTGATATCTCCTGGTATGATGACAAGGACTATCGTCAGTGGGAGGTGGGTATGTATATATGGGCCTGTCTGACAGGATGTCAGCATTGTCAGTCGGGTACAGTTGGCCCTGACTCAGGACATATGTGAGTGTACATTGCTATTTATGACATAGCTGAAGGAGGTGTCATAATTCAGTCTGGACTCCTTCTCAGCTACTTTTTATAAAACACCAACAAACCTGAGCACTAATCCCTGTTATACTCTTTTACACACTTAACACCCTACTAATCCTTTGTGATCAGGCTACGGAGTATGTCATCATAATATCCTGGCATGTCTAGGGGTCAGTTTCGTGTGTACTCTCCTGTCCAGCTAGTGAATATTGTGGTTTTGACACAATGTCACATCTACCTCATGTACACAGACAACCCTCTCCTCCACCCAACAAACTCAGATATATGTGAGAGATGCAACAGTATTGACATACAGGAGACTGAGCTCTCTCGACTCATGACTGGCATAGTCTATCAGGTGCTGAAGGTAACCACACACACCACATATCAGTCTCACATAAACCTATAGCGACAGCAATCAAACCACATTATCACACATAAACATACTCGGAGGCTCTACATAAATCCTGCCTAAGCAGCAGAGACCTCCAAAGCAGATACACAAACCACTGCTACCCCACTACAATACCCACATATCACATAGTTCACAATGTCAGTGTGCCACACAGTTACTGCCCTTCGGGCTAAACAACACACCTAATACACTTGTAATAGGTGACACTTATTGTCAGACACACTGACGTCCCACTCACCAGGCCAAATAAGGGAATAGTCACTTTGAGCTGTCTCTCTGGTGCCAGGATCCACAACATAACACATGCACTCAGGTCACTCCAAAGCAAGTACAGGACTGGCTCCATCATTGTCCATGCTGGTGCGTACAACCTCAGACGTTCCTCCCTGGACCACATGACATGATACATAGAGAAACTCTCTGATCATGTAGCCCAGGCCAGTATGACCCTGACCTTGTCTAGCATCGTACACTTACCAAGTATGATGTCACAGTATACCAACAAACTGATCACGTTTAACAGTTGGCTAACATATTGGTGTCATTCAAAGGGGATACAGTGTCGGGATGACATGAGCGACATGCCACGTAGCTTCCCTATGGACAGCTTGCACCTGTCACCGTTGGACTTTCGAATACTGGCTAAGGCAGTTGCTACCACCATACTGCCTTTTTTAAGCGGGCCTCAAAAGACAAACCCACCTCCATAGACATTACAGAGTACATGACACTGAGGGTAATGCTGCTCAACACCAGATGTGTTACCCTCAAACTGCGCCCACTCAGGAATCTCCTCAGTATGGACAGTAGTGGTATCTGTGCACTAACAGACACCTGGTTCAGGCTCCCAAATGCACACCCAGCACTACCAGGTTATATTTCATACCATGCTTTCTGACCACAAAACTCGGAATGGCCAACACAAATAGGGGGAATATCCATATACATCACAGATACACATACCTCTGGGTTGGTAGCACTGCACAATGCATCACAGATCATACATATGCACCTAACATTGTGAAAATCTGCCTTTTGGTTTGTTGCCTGCTACAGACCACCCTCCCAAACTCAGGAACCACACTGCTTTCTTAGGAACACTGGACAATATGAAGGTCTCCCCAAACACCATTATATTGAGTGACTTCAAATACCCACACATTGACTGGGGATAGTACTCGGGCCCCAACTGCCTCGCCCAACAGTTGCTACTATTTGTAAACTCATATGCTATGGTACAACCGGTCACCACACCCACAAGAGGGGACAACATATTGGACATGATCATCACCAACATGGAGACTCTATGTTCCACACCTGAGATATAACCTCATTGGTAAGGTCAGAACATACATTTATATCACTGGACATCCATATCCCATCCCCACACCCATCCTGGGCAATCTTGGTGAACTTTTCAACAGCAAATGTCACACTTCTCCAAACCAAGGTGATATCCTTCAGAGACCCTGGGACAGTGGTAAGTATGGCTCAGACTGCTGAATCCTTTACATACACATTCTATGGACACCTAGTGGACTGCATGGATTGTGCTATCCCAAATAACAACTGGATTCACTCCTCCAGTGGCAGGGGACCTGTCTGGTAGACCCCGGCCATTAATAAGCTATACAACGAAAGGAGGACGCTACTACATGATAGAGCACAATCCCAGACAGGGAAGGCATCTGTGATCTGTACTAGCAGACAGCTACAATCACTCATGTATTTATGTCAGGCCCGCTTCTAACGGACAGTTGCACCAGACACGTAAGACACTCACAAGGCCTTCATCAGTTAATTCAGGTACCTGGGTGGACACTCACTGATATGTTGTGAGTTACTGCATACTGACATTGCCAACATCCTGGCAAACAGGTTCAGTGCAGATGTCTCCCCCCATCCCCCCTAAGCAGCTACTGTCCATCCCAACAGAGTGTAACCTCCCTGACATCACAAATAAACAGGTGAGTGCTGCCCTCCCCACAGCAGACAACACAGCATCAATGGGACCAGATGGTGTCCCGGCCTGCGTCTTACACGGGCTTCATGACAGATGTAACCCTCACATTACGTCACTGTTCAATATCAGAGTTACTGCAGGATATGTACCCATGGAATGGCGTGCAGCGATAGTGGTTCTACTCCACAAAGTTGCTGCCACAACGGACCACAGACAATATCGGCCTATAAGGCTAACTAGCCTGATCTGCACAGCTATGGAGCGTATTGTAATAGGACTCATGCACATAGACATCGGGAACCTACAGACACTGGGTCCTACACATTTCAGTGTTGTTGTGGGCAGATCTTGCCTCTTGGACCTGTTCGTATTCTTTAAACAGTTACCAGGTCCATCAGTGTAGGGACGGTTGTCCACACAGCCTGCCTGGACCTTGCACAACCCTTTGACACAATACCCCACTCGGCCATTATGCATAGGCTCACCGGCATTGATATCGACACATATCTCACACGATGGATTGCTACCTGTATCAGGGACAGCACCCACATGCTCAGTATTGCAGGTGCCATGTCTGACTATACACCTGTTACACATGGCAAACCACAAGGCTCAGTCCTGGGACCTCTCTTGTTCAGTATATATTTGTGTAACGTACAGGCTAACACAGGAGGAATATGGCTGACCATGTTCGCAGATGACTGCAAACTGGGTGCCATAATCAACTCTCCAGCTGGCACATGCATACTCAAACAGGGTCTCACAGAGATAGGATGACTGGTGCCTGAGCCATAGCCTTCAGCTAAATGCCATTAGTTGCATAGTCATCCCCTTTGGGAATAACAACATGCCCACACATTGCCACATAGGTAGTAATCCATTACATAAGGTAGTAGTTGTTAGGGGTTTGGGGACACGACTTGTTCGTCCCCTCGCCTTTGATAATCACGTTGCTAAAGTGGTTAGACAGAACTTCTATATAGCCCACCTTATCTCTTATGGTTTCACATGTTGATCAAGTGAGGTCATTGTGCCCCTATACTCATCACGACTATACTTGGTTACAATGCCACATTTGGGATGTACCTTACCCAACACCTGCAGCAAATGTAATGGCCACAAATGTTCCTCAACAAGCAAATGTAGGGACTCACACGGATGCCCTGCACAGTTCAGATACAGTAACTCCAGCTCTACTCAGTCGCTTACCACCTACTCGGATGTGTGCCTGTAGTTTAAGGAAATATCTGACCTAGAATTAATGGACATGCTCCACCTCAGGATATCCGACTCCCTTGGAGCTACACACTGCAGGGACATATACCTCAGCACAGATGTTAATAGGACATGCTGGAGGGACAGATTCTTATCCCAGAGGCTCCACTCACTCCGGATTGTAATCCCGGTTTCGCATGGGCAGGGCCACCCACTGACCACCTACAGGAGACATCTTGACAAGTGGATGGGTGATCGTATGTTTACCCATGGGATATCTTCTGGGTCCCTGTTAGACAGAGGCACAATACACTAAACATAAATGGGCTGTCTTGTGTAACCTACTATTCACAGGCACAGTGTTCTACTTTAACAGGGTTGTGAAAACCAAACACACTCTGGCTAGGCTTGTATATGCCCTAGGGCAGATAGCCTAGTATCAACCTCTGAACCTATGATAATGTTTAGGATGCACAATGTTTATTGCTGATACTGTTTGCAGGTTTTATCGTCTTTGCTTTCCCACTTTCTATGAACAACTTGGGTATCTGCAGAACATATTTGATTATGACAGGGTTCCACTATATTATAAATGTGTCTGTTGTCATATAACTGTGTGCACAGGGCAGATTGCTGGATAGTGAGAGGTTCCTGGGTTAACACATGCAACTGCCTGATATGTGTGGCCCACTGCTGTACTCCAACATGGCCTCCTAAGTGTGTGAGCATGCCCAGTTCAGACTGTTAGTGTTCTGTTGCCTGACATTTGTCTCCATTTATTCGTGTGTGAGCATGCCCAGTGTGACCTTTCAGTATGTTGCTGTCTGAGGTCCACTACATTTGTTGATGTATGTGTGCATGTCCAATATTAACATTTCTAGTGTGTGTGTTGAAAGTCAGGTTCTATTCTTACTGCGGGACTCACCTTTGTGTCATAACTCGACAGGGATTATGCTGTGCCTGCAGGGTTTCCATGGAATACTTTGCATAGATTTATCAACATTGCTTCATACAGGCTGATCACTGCAATACTGTCATGATTTAGTGGTTCAGTACTATGACTATAGTGGACAGTATCCTGGGTTCGAGGCCCATCATCACCTTATAATTTCATACTGAGCAGACCAGACTGCTTAAGGGCCAGTAGAGCAAATATGAGCACGTTGGCTTTTGTTCAGCTATGCCCTACGTAGTTTCATAGGTTCATACTAGGCTATCTGCCCTAAGGCATTTACAAGCCTAGCCAGAGTGTGTTTGGCTTTCGCCACCCTCTGAACTGATTTTACTGTACCCTTTTTAAGGTTAGTTTCCTGTGCCTCTGTCTAGTAGTGACACCGAAGTAATTCCCGGGGTAAACCTACGATCTCCCATCCACTCGTCAAGGTTCCTCTTGAAGAGAGTCAGTGAGGTGCTCTGCCTAACATGGACTGGGATTCTATTCCAGAGCGAAGGGAGCCTCTGGGTTATGAATCTGTCCCTCCAGCATGTCCAATTTATTTCTGTGCTGAGGTTCAAGTCCCTCGAGCACGTAGCTCTAAGGGATTTGGATTTAATGAGGTGAAGCATGCTCATTAATTCAGGGTTGGACATGGCTTTATACGTCGGGCATAGATCGCCTCTAAGTAGGCGGTATGCAACTGAGTAGAGCTGGAGTTTCTTTAACCGAGAAGCATATGGCATCTGTTTGAGTCCCATGATCCTCTTTGTGAGGTACTTTTGGGGTCTTTCTAGTTGCTGCAGGTGTTGGGTAAGGTACATCCCAAATGGGGCATTGTATTCAATTATGGGCCTGACGAGGGATGAATAAAGGGGCACAATGACCTCCCTCGATCTAGATGTGTATCCTTTCATGATGAGGTGGGCTGTATAGAAGGTCTTTCTAACCACTTTGGCAATGTGGTTGTCAAAGGAGAGATTACTGTCAACTTTCGGCCCCAGGTCCCTAATTACTTCTTCCGTACTTAATGGATTCCCGCCTATGTGGTAATTTGTGGGCACTTTGTTTTTGCCAAAGGGTATGACTATACACTTTTTAGAGTTTAGCTTTAGGCCATGGCTCTGGCACCAGTTATCCGTCTCTATGAGACCCTTTTGGAGGATGCTTGTGTCAGCTGGAGAGTCAATTATGGCACCCAGTTTGCAGTCATCTGTGAACTTGGTCAGCCACAGTCCTTTCGTGTTAGCCTGAACCTCCAAAAAATATATACCGAACAAGAGAGGTCCCAGGACTGAGCCTTATGGGACGCCACTTGTAACTGGTTTAGAGTCTGACATGGCTCCAGCAATTCTGACTATGTGGGTTCTGTCCTTGAGCCAGTTTGCAACCCATCTTATGACATAGGGGTTTATATTTAAGCTGGAGAGCTTATCTATGATGCCCAAGTGGGGTATTGTGTCGAAGGCTTTTGCGAGGTCCAGGTAGGCTGTGTGGACTACCTTCCCCTCATCTATGGCCTTGGTGACTGAAATTGACCAGGTTTAAGAGGCAGGATCTGCCCTTAACAAAGCCGAATTGGGTAGGATCCAGTGTCTGTAGGTCCCCAATGTCTTTGTTTATGAGTTCCATGATGATCCTCTCCATACTTTTGCAGACCAGGCTAGTCAGGCTTATGGGGCGATGGTTTCCAGGGTCCGTAGAGGCACCACCTTTGTGGAGTGGGACCACTGTTGCTGTATGCCATTCTTTGGATACATATCCTGTAGTAAGGCTGAGATTGAACAGCAGCTCTATGTGGGGGTTTAGCTCTTCTTGGAGTTCATGTAGGAGCAACCGGGTTACCATCTGGTCCCATTGATGCTGTGTTTTTTGCTTTGGAGAGGGCGGCTCTCACCTGAGCATCTGAGATGTCAAGGAGGCAGCACTCTGCTGGGATAGATATTTGCTGTTTGGGGGGAAGGGGGGGGGCTTGCACTGAACCTGTCTACCAGGATGTTGGCAATGTCTGTGGGTTCAGTGTATTTTTTTGTCATTTTGGACCAACTCTGAGCATATCTGGGAGTTGCCACCCAGGTTCCTAACATAACTAAAGAAGGCCTTGCGATTATCTTTAGTGTCCTGTGCAATTTTTTTCTTGAAGCTGGCCTTGAATGATTTTATGAGGGATCATAGTTTTTTGCTAGTACTGATCAGAGATGCGTTCCCTTTTAGGGATTTTGCTCTATCATGTAGTAGCATCCTCCTTCTGTTGTACAGCTTATTTATGGCTGGGGTCCACCAGGTAAGACGCCTGCCTTTGGATGACTGGGTCTTGGTTTTGTTTGGGATTGCATGATCCATGCATTCCTGAAGGTGTCCATAGAATGCGTTTATAAAGGATTCTGCAGTTTGAGCCGTAGTTTCCACTGGCCCGGAGGCCTTGAAGGATTCCACCTCGGTTTTGAGAAGTGTGAAGTTAGCTTTTGAGAAGCTTTTCACTGTGGTTTTCTGGGCTGTGGGTGGGATCGGGATGTGGATATCCAGTGAGATTGATTTATGGTTCGATCTTACCAATGAGGGGAATACCTCTGGTATGGAGTATAAAGTCCCCATGTTGGTGATGACTAGGTCCAGTATGTTATCCCCTCTTGTGGGGGTGGTGACTAGTTGTTCCATAGCATTTGAGTTTATAAATTGTAGGAACCTTTGGGCTTGGGTGTTGGGGCTTGAGTAATGCTCCCAGTCAATGTTTGGGTAGTTGAAGTCACCCAATATAATGGTGTTTGGAGAGACCTTCATATACTTAGACCCAGCTTATCCAACATTGCTCAATATTAACCAACATTGCTGGACGTTGGCCAATATTACTCAACATTGACCACAGTTGTGCTAGTTGGTGTGTGCGATTTTCTTTACATACACTACATGGTGGTAAATGCTGTTTAGCACTGTTTTATATTGCTTAACACATGGCAATCATGCCTCACGTGGTGCTGCAGGGCTGGCTATGTCTGATGCACATACTACACTCCCTATACATGTTTGGAAGAAGGTAGTGCCAACTTAGGCATCCCTTTTACTATATGTGCGAGTCAGAGAGAGGTATCAATTCCAGAGTTCCTACTGAGCCAGTGTATGTGCTATGCATTGCCTCTTTGCCAAGGCCAAAGCATACTGGGCACACCTCCTTCTGCCTACTGGGGCAGGCTCAGGTTGTTCCTCCGAGTCACTCTCTGCCTGTGATGGCCTTCGCAATGGTGGGGGGCTGTTTGGCCCAGCCCTATGCTGGTCCTGCTGCAGCTGTTTTCACAGGATCATATTATGTAGCATAGCACATACCATGACAGTTTGGGTATATGTAGTTGGTGAGTACTGCAAGGCTCCACCAGATGTGTCCAGGCACCGGAACCGTGACTTGAGCAGCCCAAACACACTCTTGATTACATTTCATCTTTGTGCGTGTGCCTCATTATGGCGTTCCTGTTCAGGTTTGTGTACGTTTCTGATGGGTGTCATCAGCCACGGCTCCAATGCATAGCCAGCATCCCCCACTAGGTGACCATGTGGGATGTCCCCGTTGGCAAATGTCTGGTACAGCTGCGTCAGATGCCAGATATGGGAATCATGGTAGCTGCCAGGGCAGCCAGCATACACATTCAGTATTATGCCCTGAGCATCACACATGACCTGGCAGTTGGAGGGGAAGCCCTTGCGGTTGAAGTAGACCCTATTCCGCTCACCGGCTGGTGCTTTGATGCATATGTGCTTGCAGTCTATTGCACCCACTACCTCAGGGTATGCCGCTATTTGCTGGAAGAGACATATATTGCTGGCCAATTCCTCATGGGAATTGGGGAAATATACATGATCACCAATGTGCTGACATGGCATCCAGGAACTGGTGCAGTACCCTGGATGCTGATGCCTGTGATATACCCATCATATCACCAGTTGTCTCTGGAAGGTACCTGTTGCTAATATTCTCAGACCAGCACATACCTTGGTTTCCACTGGGATGGGTTCCCCTCTGTTGGTTCTGTGTATGAGCCGTGGCCTGCACAGCTCAACAATTTGCTGCAAGAGGTCTCTGTCCACTCTATAGCGCTCCACTATCATCAGCTCATGTAGCCCCTGGTAGTTTACCCTGGGCCTGTACACTCTTCTCTGTCTCCTCACTGTGGGTTGTCCAGCTGCATTTGCATTATCACCACCCTCAGCATGTTGCATATGTCGTCTTATAACAGCAATGGCAGCCCCTAACATTTTTTGTCTCAGTAAAGCTTTTTCAATTTTCACTTCTATTAGCTTACTGCAGTGTTGCAGTGTCTCTTGAGAGAAACATAATGGACTGTTGTTTGCAGAGTTTTAAGTGCTGGGCTGGGCTAGTGTACTGCCTGTGTAATTGCCTGATTCTGATTGTTTTCACCTGCTAGCTGTGCTAGTACTCCCTGGTAACTTCCTACTATTTGTTGTGCTTCCTTTTTCCTTTGTTTCCACAAGGGGGAGCGCCGCACACACACAAGCGCAAACACGTGCACACCAGCTCACACGTGTGCACACATGCTTGCACGGACTAAAACTTGCTTATTCTTGTTAAAATGCGCGCACACTGGCACAAACCTGCTTACAACTGTTTACACAGCCTTACACATGCTTACTCCAGCTTACAAGCACGCACACACGCTTACACGCGCGCACTGTCTTACTCGGGTTTACTGGCGCGCACACATGCGCATGCATGCTCAACAAGCAACTTTGGTGTTATCCACGGCATACACCTTCAATTTCTTTACTTTACCTAGCCTACCTGTTGACACACCTCTTTCAATGATATGTAAATGTCACCTGACACATGCCACTCTGCTCCAATGAGCTTCACTTCTTTCATACATACCCCCCTCGTGATGTCACCTATCTTTTACTCTGTTACTCCCCTTATCCTACTCTCCACTGACTGTGCTCATTTGCTATGTAAACTTGCGATCCACTGTCCTAACCCTCATTTGCATAGGATTGCCTACTAATGCTTGGTTACATCTCTTAGACTGAGCTTCCCCCCTTAGCAACCTCTACTCCGTGGCCATGTTGTCTTCAGCCTGCCATTCACTTGTATTTTAAATTCATATCAGCAATAAAATCCACATTTGTGGATCTTAATTATTGATTTTCTGGTTTTTAGGGTGCAGTGCATTTGTGCGGCACTGCGCTACGCTTAAACCCCGGAGATTGGGATGAAAAAAAAAAGTTATTTTATTTTTATTTTGCATCACTTCACATTGCCAATGGTCGTATTTTTGGCCATTGGCATGCTTCCTCCTGTAAATGCATCCTTTTTTTGGAGCTGTCATGGCTCCGTTTTGCTATGTGCAGAACCGTACTCAGTTGTCAACAGAGTACATTTCTGCAAATAACACTACTCCTACTCGGACAGGTTCGGGTTTCCTGGATCGCAAATTTACTTAATTTGCATAGCTTTCGCCTGCAATTGAGGTAATTTGCATATCCAAGCCCTGTCTGTGTAGGACTAGTTTTGAGAACTCTGTTGCACGCCCCTACCAGCTGTTCCTGGATCGCTCGGCGGACATGTTGGCTGCATGGAGTCTTACTCTACTCTTAGACTCTGTGCAAGCCTTCGTGAATCTGGCCCACTGTCTACAAAATCCACTTCTACACTGTGCCAAGCCTACCATCCCTTCCACTGCAAAATGTCCCACCCCATCAAAAAAAGCAACCAAAAATAGGTTGTCAGCATTCTAAATGAGTACTACCAGATTCCACCAGTCAAAAAGCATAGATTCCACCAGATCAAAAAACTTTTTCAGAATTCTTTTTGATTAAATAACAAAGGATCTCAGACCAGTCAGGATGATTTTGGTGTAACCCTTGCCTGGGAATTGATTGTGCTCTGTTTACCTTCAAATGGTTATTTACACATCAAAATAACCAAAGCATCAGGAAGTTTTTCCACTTCTGCGTAGGAGCCAGTCATTACCAATTCTCTGCTGTTCCATTTGGTATTACCACAGCACCCCATGCTGTTTATCTAGTGTGTGTCCATGGTGGCTGCACATCAGAGGCTGCAGAAAGAGTATTATCCAATCTAAAGTACTGACTTCTTGCCACATGAACAATGGAGCATTTGCTGAATGCAGAGAAATCATCTATGATCACATTCAGTTCCTTAGGCATTACAGTCAATATTGAAAAGTAACATTTGAAGGCTTCAAAATGTCTGACATTCATAGGGTGCATCCATGCACAGTCAACTACAGTGTCATTTCACCTTAACAGAAAATTCTACCGGGGGGGGGGGTAGTGTATGCAAGTCTTCAAAATCCTCAATAACAGCTAATTCATGCTTAAAAGTACAAGGACTATGTTCATCCACCATTTTGTTAGTTCCCCACACCAGATTCCACATGAGAGAACATTTAAGACTTTACAAATACAGTGCTCTCACATTTTATACAGAATCTCCATTCAGCTAAGTGTTTCCTGATTTTTCACATCTCATCTTATCTCACCTGGTGGATGTACACATCCAGTCTTATTCTGGGCACCCCCTTCTTTTCTTCTCTTTCACATCCCCGGGGTGACTATCTATGGATGCTTTCCACCCTGGGGGGGGGGGCATTGTCAGGACAGGGCAAGCAGAGGAGTATGATCACAACACAAGGCCTAAATGGACATAAATGTGTTTGGAGATGAGAGTAGTATTTTTTTACCATTCACGTTCTTCAAGATTCTATCATGCAGAGAGTACATTTGTCTTTCATGTAGACAGCATTGTGGTGGTCTGGTAACTAAACCAGCAGAGAGATACCTGTTCCTATTCCCTCTTTTGTAAGGCCATGCTAAAATAGGAGTAGTTCATGTTGGTTAACTTCTTTTAGTTAGCAAATTATATGCTTGGTCAAGCCAGTACTCTTGAAGATTGGCTCATTCATTGTCTTCTGATGCCACAAGTGGTCTGCAATCTCGTCAGTAACATGAGGACTCATCAAGTTTTGGGGAGAAAGATTTTGCATCCACAACCATGCAGCAACTTCTTTTTCCTCATACTCATTCTGGAGTAGTGATCTTGGGATGTGCTAGTCCTGAATTGTCTCCCAAGACTGCTTTATGTCTTTTCCTCCTTCCATTAATGCCAAAGTTGATAGAGAGAGAGGTAAAGCCAAACAGTTTTAAAAAAATCTTATTTCTCACTTTTGGCCTCTGCAGGTTTCATCTTCTTGAAAAAAACAATAATTCTGCTTGTGATTCCTTTCATAACCCTCTTCAGTCACACATCTGAAAAGCCTCATCCATACCTTCCCCCCTTAGTTTAACCACTTGGTTTCTTCTCTTCTAATGATAGTTATGGACATTGTGTTCCCTTTCAGAGTCATCCAAATCTTTACTTCTGTGCTGCCCTATCAAAGAAAAGCTTACAAATGCAGGTGGCATAGTTTTGCAGTATGGACTGAGACCCATTCTTGGCTCCTCTTCTGATGGGTCTAGAATGCTTATCTAAATATTTGATTCAGGTTGCATTTTTTCATTAGTTGAAGTACATCTTTTGGCCATATTCGTCTTTCATCTGAGTTTCTAATAGTTTTCTGACTTGTGTTAAGGTGTACAAAGCCTTTCTTAGAGGCATTTCTTTATTAGACCTCCTTTAAGGAGTCCTTCCTCCACAGAACCAAAATTTGGTACTGCAGAAACAAGCCTTGCCTCAGTCTGAACCATTATATCATCCTCAGACCTAAAGTTCTTGCTTTTAAGACCATGTTTTCAGTAACAGTGACATCAACTAGAGGAAATCGACACTCCTTACTTACTGTACCTGATTTCTTTTAAACATAATGAAGCATTTTACAGTAAACCGTCCTTTATATGTAATGTGTTTGCAGAGATTAATTTAAAAAAGTCCATCAAACTTTCATATTTTTCTATATTCTCCCAGTAAATATGAATATTTCATGCATTGGCTATGCAACTACAAGTAAGTGAGATATGAGTTACATAGTAGCTAACAATTTAGTAAAACAAAAAAATGTAAAAAGTCAGACAATCTGTCAAGATGGCTTACCTTTCATAAGACCATTTTATACAATCAGAATGACAGACAATTCCTTCTTCCTACAAAAGCTTATTTTACCTGAGCCTTAGCTACTTCAAAGTTTGTCTTTGCAAATGCTTCTACAGATGATATTTGTGCAACTGCAAATTGGTCTTTTATGCATACTTTTACAAGACGCTTTACACCGGATTTGGTGACCAACAAATGGTCTTCCTTTAGGGCTACTGCACTGGTTTCTTTCTTAACCAACCAAGAAGCAGCTCTTGGATCTGTGTCCTAGAAGTTAGAAGATATACTAGAGTACCTTAAGTATGAATGTGAAGTATTAGTAATGGTACATCCAGATGATCTAAGTACATCCTCTTTAGCAAACTTTCCTACTGATCTCCTCCTTCATTGAGGAGAGATCTGAGATCTGGATAATTTTTTTTTTTTGGGCATATAGGCCTTTCATTAGTCTGAGCTCCAGAGGTATGTGATAAGAAATTTGGAGAAATTAGTTGGTGCACAGCATTCTGGAAGGACAGGAGATGAGAGGAGTTGGAATCTGTGAATTATCACCAGTCTAACTGACTTGAGCCCTGTGACTGACTCCCAGAGGTTCAAGATGATTGACTCAGATCATCCAGATTTAGTGTTATGATAGGGACATATCTTTAGCATTACACTATTAGCTGGCACTGTAATCACAGATATCCTGTACACCTTATGCAGATACAAGATGTAAGTTTCACTGTTTTAGTAGATCAGAAGGAATGTCTCTGATGCAAGATAATACCTCTAACTCAGTAAACAACTTAATATTTATCTGTTTAGTAATGGCAAGGTGTGATTAATGAAAAATGTATGTGTTACCATTTATTTTTTTATTATTTTACCCTGCTGCCCACCTGTCATCAGCTTTCCCATGGTAATTCAGTTCATTCATTCCCCTTTGGGGTGAGACCCAGTCACTGGATGCCGTCATCTAGGTAATTGTCAGGATGTCAGGGTTTTTACCCCACACCCTGCAACTAACCCTCTCATATGTGGGGACCTCCTATGCCTTCTCCTTTGGGCATGCATGTTCCTGCACATGCCACATGAAGGGTGTCATGCAAATATGACTTGGCAGACCCAAGCACTTGTCCCTAACGAATGCGATGTATAAAATGCATTTCTTCTCTAGTAGGTGACAGTACTGTAGTGGACCAGACTGCCTCCCTCAGTCCAGGAATGGCTAGCCAATACCACTTATTTCCATCCTTCAGTGCCCAGCTGCTACAGTACCCAGTCCACTAACTAATGTCATATCTTCGAAGAGTAGCCATGGCTTCATCCCCCTATGACACAGAGACAGGCTTGTGTTCCCATTTTTGATAGAATTCATTGTCTTTGGTGTGGTGTTGGACACAGAGATGGGCTGTAGTTCAATAAACAGCTGGTTATTGGTGATACAAATTTTCTGTTTTGTACTGTCAGTGTATTATGCAAGGGCTGTGGTATGGTCTGCGAGACAGAACTGCTGAACAAAAGAAAAAAGATGAGGAAGCTAGAGAAGAAAATAGTAGAGAGAAACTTTGTGTGCAACAGCTCTAGCTATGAGGGATGTCTAGTGATGGTGTTCACTATGCCATTCTGACAGTTTTATGGTTCCAGGTTGGCCAATTTCAATTCCAGTAAGTAGAGAGTCCCTCCTCAGTTCTGTAAATTTAATGATTGCAATTAAAGCAAGCAGTCTACATCCATTCTTTCAATGTCTGGAACATGTTAGGGTAAACAAAGTTTATGTAACTCTTAAGAAAAGGCCGAAGCATTGTAATAATCATATGGCAGATACTTCCACAATTTTTGTTCCCGCCTATTCTGTTTTCTAAACCATCTTTATGGTATTATCCTTTGTCACATAGGCAAACTTACATTTATATAGAAGTAATCAAACCATATTATGAAGATCACATTTACAAACATTGTACACCACATATATTGTTCTATATAATATAATCAAATTAACATTACATAAATTGTTCGATTTCTGATATCTCTTAAATCTCATTCCTCCACAAAAACATTTTTCTGCATGTATTGTTGCAATAATTTCCATTTTATTCTTTGTAATTTACTCCTACCCTTTCCTACAGCTCTCACTTCCTGTTCTGTAATCTCTGTCACAATATTTACTACTACAAGTATGGTTGGTTTAGACTTTGATTTCCATTTTCTAGTAATTGCTTTTTCAGCAGCCACCAGAATTAAACTTAACAATGCCTTATTATTTCTAGGCAGTTCAGATCCTGTATCCCAGTTCAAAAAAATGATTTCTTAGTTACACTCATTTGCTTTCCCAGTGTTCCTGACGAGTACTGTGCAGGGAATTTTTAAAGTCTGGCAACTCATTGCTGTCAGAGGACATATTCTCCCAAGTACCACTTTCTTCCACATTATACCTGCAACATTTGCCATCTACTTGAGGAAGATTTCTTTGGAGTTTGCTTGGGGTATAAAAGTACTTTTGCAAACACTCCCAGACAAACATCCTAAATATTCTAGGTTTTGGTTGCATATTTGGAAGCCATACATATGTCTCCCTATTGTTTCTTTGTGAATTGCTTGTCTAATCTCTCTCCTGATCTTTTCTGACCTGCTCTGACTGATTCCTGCAGTTAGGGTATAATATTTTATATGCTGTACTAATTATCCCTTTTTTTAACAGCAGCATATTTTCTAGATTCAACTATAAATTCACCTACTGCAGGTCTTTCATTTAGGATTCCCCTTCTGTTTACCTATACACTGACATCAGTCCCTGATAGGGAAGACAGCCTCTTGCCTGCAGTCCAAATGTCTCCTTGGCCCCTTCCCATTCTGTTACCTTTCCCTGTCTAATTTGTTCCCATTGCATTGGTTCCTTTGCCAGTTTCCTTCGGTAAATTCCAGCCCCCTTCTTACCTTTTCTGTGGACCCCCAATTGCAGTTATCTTTATCGGACAGAATCTCCTTTTCCATTTCCTTGTTGGCTTACTTCTTAGTATGCTTTCTGCTGTTTTATGAATATAACATTCTGTATGACCATTGTTAATCTCCTCAAAGATCTGTGTCCAAAATCCCATTCTTTCCTTATTTCTTCAATTATCCACCACTTTGTCGTCATCCTTTTCCTGTTTGAATTGTAGCTTTCTGCTTGTGTTATGTATGAGCCTTAACTGTACAGCTATAAAATATTCCTTCAAATCAGGTGATCCTAAATGTCCTTGTATTGGAAGGATCAACTTATTCCACTTGGCTCTTGCAGTAATTTCGTTCCCAGAGAAAATCCTTCAACTCTAGTGATTACTATCCACAACTTCTCCTCTAGTTGATAAAAATATATCTAACGTGTTTGTAAAACTAATGGGACTAAAACATTTTTACTGCTTGTATCTTACTGTCCATATCCATAGGCCAGTTTCTCAGTTTTTATATTATTTTTTTTAGTCTCTTCTCACATATCCTTATCTGCCATAACAATCCCTTTTAACCCAATCTCCTGAATACTTCATTTTATCATGTCCATATCAGTATGGTTATTGCTGAACCAATTCAGATGAGGGTACATAATTTGTAGTTTAAAGCTATACCCGTTGTTTTATCTTCGTTAATTTTATATCCCGAAAACAAAACAAAACGAACAGAACCATCTCAGAATGTTCCTTGGCACTGAGATGCTCTTTTATGGTTCTATCAGGTACGAAATAATCTGCAGATAAAGTCAACGTTTCTTGAATACCATGCCAATTATATCCTTGAATTTCTGATTCCCTTATTTTCTTTGGGGAATGGTTCAAAGTATAACACAAATAAAGGGGAAGCGGGACACACTTAACTGGTTCATCTTTTCAGACACAACTTATCAAAGAGGAACCGTCCCACTTTAATTTCTCCCTCTGATCATCATGTATATCCTCCTGATTAACCTTACTATTGTATCAGGAAATGCAGATGCTTCCATTGCCCTTCTCATAAAATCCCAGCTTACTCTGTCAAATGCTTTCTGTGCATCAAGACCCACCAACATTTTATTTTCTTACATTGCTTCCCCTTTGTATCATCATTGTGCTGTTAATGTTATCAATGTCTTCCTTCCCTCCACAAAACCACATTGACCCATAGCTATCAATTTTGGCAACACCTTTGCCATTCCTGTAGCCATTACAGACATAAACACTTTGTAAAAATGGTATAAAATGTAAATGGGCCTGTATGAAGCTGGATCCTAATGTCTTTACCTTCATTTGGTATGACAGCCACCACAGCTATTTTCCAGAATGTTGGTACTTCCCCTCATTTTAAAATGTTGTTAAAACCTTCCAGATCTTTGTCAGTTTCTTCCCTCCAAGCTTCCAAACTGCCACTGGTATACCATCTATTCCTGGAAACTTTCCTGTAGATTGATTATACATCACCATCTTTATCTCATCTCCTCCTATCTTAAATATTAATCATTGAGCCTCATCTACCTTTAACCTTGGCATATTTAAGTCTTCCATAAATATTTCTATTTGTGCTTTTTCTTGATTTCCCCACTTCTCTGCTTTATACAGATTTTCATAAAATTCCTGAAATATCCTCTACAAGATCTCTGATTATTGTCCTTGTTATAGGCTCCCTAAGTTTGGCAACAACCCTTTCTACTTTCTGTTGCCTAGGTTGTCTTTCATTTAGGTTGTGCCAAATGCTTTTGTGCTGTAGAGTTATTATCGAACAACACTTAACAGCAACCTGTCTAAACTCATGTATATTATTCATGCACTCCCTTATTTTTCTTTAGCACCCTGCATTTGCACCATTTCTTGTTCTGTGAGATTCCCCTTATTCTGTAAAACTTTATTTAACCTTTGTCAACCCCTCTAAATAATTCTTGTTACTTCTTAACCATATTACCTTTTCCTTTTATTTCTACCCTTTTTTTTTAAACTCCAGTTTCATTTTAACCACTAATTAGCTATAACTTTTGGAGTACTTTCTATCTTCCCTATAACTCCCAAATAATTTACACTACCAATTCCTTAAATGTCTCTCTTTTTAACAGGTAGGTGGGGGCACACCAGTGTCTTATCTTTATTTCATTATGCTGCATTTTTATCTTGGTAATTATTGGAACCTGACCTGAAATAGCTATTGGATGTGTCAGAGTTCTCAATTAAATGTACATGTTCCTGTGAAATATAATTTTTTATCTATTCTAGCCCAGTTGTTGTACCTAGAGGAGTAGTGTGTAAATTCTCTGAGTTGTTACTACTGAATTCACATCTTCCATACCAAATATTTCCATACATTTTTTCATGCATCTACCTTATTTTATTATTTTCCCTGCTAGTCCTGTCCCAGATACAACCTCATGATTGCAAATCAAATTCCAGGCCCCACTTATAAGTAATATTATCTGCTGAAAACTAATTATTTTTCCCAATTTTTAAGTTTCATAACAGCAGTTTTAGGTGGAATATGAATACATGGCAGCGTAATCTTCATCCCTTACCTGTATCCATTTCTTACCACAAGTCTGACATTCTTGCTTACATACATACATACAAATGTTTCAAGCATGGGCATTAAATCCCTTCTAGCTTGCCAATATGCCAAAACACTTGTTCCCATAATAAATGTCCAGGTTGTTCTTAAAAAATATCTAAACTAGTACTTGCTTTAATGTAATTTGGTAGTCTGTTCCAAGCATCAGCTACTCTGTCAGAGAACCAACGCAGGCAGCTTGCAGGTCAATAAATAACTGGCCGTGTCAACAAAACAGTTCAGCGTCAATCACGGCAAAAGCTTCAAAAAGCTCCAAAATATACATATACCACAAACAACTAAGAAAGTAATGCCAAAGTGAAGGCAACATTAAAGTGCATTAGATAAAAATCAAATCACAGGACACAGGCAGCCAGAGCTCACTCGATTTTCTTCTTTATTTAGTCCAGTGGCTTCACCCCAAGCGGGTTTCTTCAGACTGTAATTAATTGTAAAATGCAAGGCTAAAAACTAGCATCACATACTATTTGTATGTCATAGTGAGACCAACATATATATAATATATATATATAAGATGTTACATTAAATATATTAAAAAGCAATGTATACAAAAATTTAAAAAATACATATATCTATGAGCTCCATGCAAACAATTCATCCAATATGTATTTTACATCAACTATCCACTAGATAGATGCTACACCCAAGTATAAAAAAAAAAAACATAAATATTGCATAATAAAAATATTGCAAAATAAAGACGTGTAAACTGACCAATTCAGTAACTAATTATATAAAAAAAAAATGGATGTCTCCTACTACAAGAGAGCAGTATATATATCATTTCACCACCTTCCTGAGCCTCTTTTTTTGAGAAAAGGTTGAATCTGATAATCCACTAGGTTCAGTCTCTTCTTCCCTCTCACCTCTGGAATTAGGATCTACTGTCTGTATGACTAGGAAGCTGCTAAAAGTGTGTAGTGTGGCTAATGTTCTTTGTTGGCACGTTCTTTTCATCCCTTCCCTCTGTCATCCCCGAATAGACATGCTCCCTAATCCTCTCTCTTCTCTCTTCTTGGTTTTTTCAACACATAGAACTTGAGCAATGCAACACACATAGCTAGATATACAACATTAGCAACATGCAATTGGTGGTCCTGTGTTGTTGAAAATGAAATGTGTCGAATGGGGGGGGTTAAAACTAGTGTCTGTGTTGATAAAGAAGAAGATTTTTGCAACCATTACAAGGAATGGTATTGTATGATGGTGTGAGGTACATCCTAAAACTCCTATGACATAATATCCTTTTAATTCATGCTGTTCACCTGCTAAACCTAGGTGTAGTCCTAACACATAGCATCTGTACTTATAAGAACATAGCAGTGTCAATCTATAGAATATTTATCTATAATGGCTAAAATATCAAAAATATCAAAAGTATAAAATAAAGGTATTCTCAGGCCCACAGTATTATATAATAACTTCGTAACATTATTTAGTATATAATAAAAAAAAAAATAAAATATCTATTTATTCTCATGGTCAAAACTCAATTCTCATCACCTTCAATATGTGTATGTGTAACATATATCCAAAATAAAATCTCCTATTCCTCTCTTTCCTTCCTCTTCATCCACTCCACCACCCTCTGTAGGATGAGTCTGGAGGCCTGATCTGTCTTGACTACTACATTCAAAAAAATATTTTGGGATGCATGCACTATGATTGTAATAAAAGTTTTTAAAAACATTCTTTCCTGTGGACAGAGGTATTAACTATACCATTAGATAGCCTTATGATATTGACATCTAGATGGATGTCTCACCACAAAAACCAGCCCAAACCACAAAAAAACCCTTAAGAAGAATTAGTACAGAGTGAAGAAAGTTTGAAGTTCCCAGTACTTCCTCCTCCCATTCACAATCAGCTATATCTAGGCAGGCTATAGCTGCAGTCCCATTCCACATTCCGCCATCACATTTCTTCATTTTCTTATAATGAGAAAATTTTGTAATCTAAATTCTCTCTAAAAAAGAAAAAATAACTCAAATAACTGTCTAAAACATTATTGATTTTTTCTTAATAAATATTCTTCTACTTTCAAACCTATCTTTATTAGGGAATAACAGTGAACAGGCTTTTACATCAAAATGTCACCATAAAAAATTCCATCAAAATAATTTCAAACCAAAATCAAATAAAATCCAGTCCAACAAAATAACACATGGGAATGTCATTCACATGGGAATTCACATTGCGTCTTAAATAAATGATGTTTAAAACAGGAGAATAGTTCAGTTAATAACCAACAATGGCCCAGATGGGTGGATTTGTTAAACCTTTTAAACAACCTTTTGTTACCTACCTTTGTATGGGTTTGAGTGGTGATTGGAATGGAAACCTGATAAACTGATAAAAGTCTTTCCTGACCTTCTAAGTCCTAAGCCTAGTGTGTCTGATGTCATATACTCTAAATATTTTTATTCATACTTTCATCATATTTATATCAACCTTCATATTATCAATAAGATAATAGAATATTCAATATGTTAATATAAAAAACATAAAATCCATAACTACACAAAACCCACCACTATGTAATAATAATGTAATAATGATGTCCTCCTCCCCTCTCAATCCTGGCTGCTTTTGCTTCATGGTAAGTCAGGTTCATCTTCTTTATGTTTCTTGATTCTATTATCTCTATTAGTGCTGGGTGTATAAATCACTTTCTATAAGTTTAGTAAATCATCTAAAAAAAGCTGCTCTATGTACACATTCCTGGCAAACAGCTTCATATAATAAATAGAGTCAGTGATATCTTTAGTTTTACAATTACAGAAGGATAGCCCTTGTTAAGGACTGTCTCATACCTAGTTAGTTCTCTCCTTGACATGTTAATCACTAGGGATTCCCTTTCTTTCCCCACATCTTCTTGTCAGAGAACCAATTAGTACACGTCTCATTCCTATAGAATCTTCTACATAGGTTATCTGATTCTCGAGTACTTTTTGATAACCCTAAATATTCTCAGAGGTAGTTGTCCCTAAATGCCTAATATGATCTCCTCTTAAATATCTGTAAAAGACACTGTACTAGTTCATATATTTTTGTCTTTCATAATAACTTAGATTTTCACATCCATGCATTCCCTTAGTATATTTCTGCTGTACTCTTTCCAGTTTATTCATGCTTGTTTTCCTATAGGGTTTCCATATTGTTATTCCATACTCAAGTTTGGGTCTAATGTAACTAACAAACAATGACTTCATTATGTTTGATTTCCTAGACTTTATAAATATTTTATACAACCTATAGTTCTATAACTATCATTAGCCAATTGGTTGATATGATTAGAAAAACTCATAGCTGAATCTACCCATATACCCAGGTCCTTAAATGAGTCTACAGTTTCAATCACTGTGTACTGTATTAAATATTCACCTTTCAGTTTATGTCTCCCAAATCTCATATGCTTAGTTTTTTATGTATTTATCAATATATTATTCTCCTGTGCCCAAATGGTCAATTTAGTCAAATTATTTTGCAGACATGCCTTACCTGTAACACTTGTAATCAGTTTACCCAATTTCAGGTCATCAGCGTATAGACTGTAGAACACCTCAGATGAAAAAGTAATGTCTGAAAGATACAATCTAAACAAGTAAGGGCCTAATACAGAGCCCTGTGGGACACCTTGACTATAACCAAGGATTTCACCTGTCCAGTTGGTGTGTGATACTTGCCATGTCCTATTTGTAAGCCATGCAGCTATCCATCTTATCAACAGTACATCAATACCTAGTTGTACTAATTTATTGATCAGTGTTTTGTGCATGACTCTGTCAAATGCTGAAGTTAAATTTATATAAATCACATCACAGCACAATTTTTCATTCATAGCTGTTATTATATTGTTATAGAACGTCATGTTACAGGTGGTAATAGATCTGTTTTCAACATATGCATGCTGATATATGGTTTCAAGTCCCAACTTTTCCAGTTCTGACAATAACTTATACAATATTACCTTCTCCATTATTTTTCCACAACATGAAAGTAGACTTAAGGGTCTATATGACTGGGTTTGTCCTACTCCCCTTTCCCTTAAAGACAGGTTTAATAAGTGCATGTCTCCAATCTTGAGGAATCTCCCCATATTTATATGACCTAGTGAGTAATAGATGTAATGGCAGTGTAAGTTCTTGCTTAAGTGTTCTCAAATCATTGTTACTTATTCCGTCTCCTCTCTGCACTTTGTTTGGATCCAATTTGCACAGTTCTTTTTCAATATAATCTGATTTGATTCCAGTATCTGGGGTTACCTGGATGTCACTAGGACAACTTACCACCCCTTTTGTGGAGCCAAACTGTTTTGCATAAGATTTTGTAAATAGGTTCATAGGTTCATACTAGGCTGTCTGCCCTAGGGCATTTATAAGGCTAGCCAGAGTGTGTTTGGCTTTCGCCACCCATTTTAAATTAATTTTTTCTATGCCCTTTTTCAAGGTTAGTATACTGTGCCTCTGTCTAACAGTGACACAGAAGTGATACCCGGGATAAACCTACGATCTCCCATCCACACATCAAGATTCCTCTTGAAGAGAGTCAATGAGGGACTCTGCCTAACCTAGACTGGGATTTTATTCCAGAGTGAAGGGAGCCTCTGGGTTATGAATCTGTCCCTCCAGCATGTCCTATTTATTTCAGTGCTGAGGTTCAAGTCTCTCGAGCGCGTAGCTCGATGGGATTTGGATTTTCTGAGGTGCAGCATGTCCATTAATTCCGGGTTGGACATGGCTTTATACATCAGGCACAGATCGCCTCTGAGCAGGCGGTATGCCACTGAGTAGAGCTGGAGTTTCTTTAACCGGGCAGCATATAGCATCTGTTTGAGCCCTTTGATCCTCTTGGGTGAGGTACTTTTGGGGTCTTTCCAGTTGCTGCAGGTGTCTGGTAAGGTACATCCCAAAAGGGGCATTGTACTCAATTATGGGCCTGATGAGGGATGAGTAAAGAGGCACGATGACCTCCCCTGATCTAGATGTGAATCCCTTCATGATTAGGTGGGCTAAATAAAATGTTTTTCTAACCACTTTGACCACGTGGTTGTCAAATGAGAAATTGCTATCAACATTACCACCACCTATGTGGTAATATGTGGGCACTTTGTTTTTGCCAAAGGGGATGACTATACACTTTTTGGCGTTTAGCTTGAGGCCATGGCTCTGGCACCAGTTGTCTGTTTCCATGAGGCCCTTTTGGAGGATGCTTGTGTCGGCTGGAGAGTCGATTATGGTGCCCAGTTTGCAGTCATCTGCGAACTTGGTCAGCCACAGTCCTTCCATGTTGGTCTGTACTTCCGAGAAATATATACCGAACAAGAGAGATCCCAGGACTGAGCCTTGTGGGATGCCACTTGTAACTGGTTTGGAGTCTGACATGGCTCCAGCAATTCTAACCATGTGGGTTCTGTCCTTGAGCCAGTTTGCAACCCATCTAGTGACATAGGGGTATATATTTAAGCTGGTGAGCTTATCTATAATGCCCAAGTGGGGTATTGTATCGAAGGCTTTTGCGAGGTCCAGGTAGGCTGTGTGGACCACCTTCCCCTCGTCAATGGCCTTGGTGACTGTTTCAAAGAAATCGACCAGGTTTAAGAGGCAGGATCTGCCCTTAACAAAGCCGAACTGGGTAGGATCCAGTGTCTGTAGGTCCCCAATATCTTTATTTATGAGGTCCATGATGATCCTTTCCATAGCTTTGCAGACCAAGCTAGTCAGGCTTATGGGGCGATAGTTTCCAGGATCCGTTGAGGCACCACCTTTGTGGAGAGGGACCACTGTTGCTGTACGCCACTCTTTGGGTACATATCCTGTAGTAAGGCAGAGATTGAACAGTAGTTTTATGTTTGGGTTTAGCTGTGAGTTCATGTAGGACGCAGCCCGGGACACCGTCTGGTCCCATTGATGCCTTGTTTTTTGCTTTGGAGAGGGCGGCTCTTACCTGAGCATCTGTGATGTCAGGGGGGCAGCACTCTGCCGGGATAGATATTTGCCCTTTTGGTGGGGGGGGGGGAGAAGTTTGCGCTGAACCTGTCAGCTAGGATGTTGGCAATATCTGTGGGTTCGGTGTATTTTTTGTCATTTTGGACTAATTCTGAACATATCTGGGAATTCCCACCCAGGTTCCTAACATAACTAAAGAAAGCCTTGTGATTATCCTTAGTGTCCTGTGCAATTTTTCTCTCGAAACTGGCCTTAGACGATTTTATGAGTGCCCGTAGTTTTTTGCTAATACTGATCAGAGATGCCTTCCCTTTTTGGGATTTTGCTCTATCATGTAGTAGCTTCCTCCTTCTATTGTATAGTTTGTTTATGGCTGGGGTCCACCAGACAGGACGTCTGCCTTTGGAGGATTGGGTCTTGGTTTTATTTGGGATTGCATGATCCATGCATTCCTGAAGGTGTTCATAGAATGCATTTATAAAGGATTCTACGGTCTGGGCTGTATTTTCCACAGGCCCTGGGGCTTTGAAGGATTCCACCTTGGTTTTGAGGAGTGTGAAATTTGCTTTAGAGAAGTTTTTCACTGTAGTTTTCTGGGTAGGGGGTGGGGTCGGGATGTGAATATCCAGTGAGATTAGTTTATGGTCTGATCTTACCAGTGAGGGATACACTTCTGGTCTGGAGAATAGAGTCCCCATGTTGGTGATGATCAGGTCCAGTATGTTTTCCCCTCTTGTGGGAGTGGTAACAAGTTGTTCCATAGCATTTGAGTTTATAAATTCTAGGAACCTTTGGGCTAGGGTGTTGGAGCTAGAGTAATGCTCCCAGTCTATGTTTGGGTAGTTGAAGTCGCCCAATATAATGGTGTTTGGAGAGACCTTCATATTTTCCAGTGTTCTCAGGAAGGCCAAGTGGGGTTCCTGGGTTTGGGAGGATGGTCCGTAGCAGGCTATATACTGGAAGGCAGTTTTACCCACTGTTAGTTGCACATGGATAGTCTCTGATGCTTCGTGCTGTGCCACAAACCTGGAGGTGTGGGTATCTTTGACGAATATTGATACTTCCCCTCCTTTTGGGGTTCGGTCCAAATTTTGGGGCCAAAAAGCATGGTATGAGGTATAACCTGGTATTGCTGGGGTGCTCTCGGGAGCCTTGAACCAGGTTTCTATTACTGCACAGATATTGATGTTCTCTATGCTAAGGAGAGTTTTGAGTGCATGCATCTTGAGGTTTAGACTTCTGGCATTGAGTAGCATTACTCTTAGTTTCTTATCCCTTGTGATACCTATGGAGGTGGGTTTGTCTTTTGAGCCTTGCCTAAAAAAGGCACTATGGGGGTAGTAAGAGCCTTTGCTAATATCCAAAAGCCCAGGGGTGACAGGTGCAAGCTGTCCCTAGCGAAGCATTGTGGCTTGTCGAGCATTTCATCCCAGGCTGACAGGCATTGGATCCCCTTTGAATGATACCAATACTTAAGCCAATTGTTGAAATTGATCATCTTGTCTTCATATTGTGGCATCAATCTTGGTGAGGGTAAGATGCTACTCAAGGTCAGGGTCATACCGGCCTGGGCTACATGCTCAGAGAGCTCCTCTATGTCTCTTTTCATGTAGTCCAGGTAGGTACATCTCAGGTCATTCACACCAGCATGGAGAATGACTGAGTCATATTTGTACTTGCCTTGGAGTGACCTGAGTGCATGTGGTATGTGGTGGATCCTAGCGCCCAACAGGCAGCTCACCGTGACCTTCTCCTTGCTCAGCCTGGTGAGCGGGACGTCAGTGTGCTTGACAATAGAGTCACCTATTTAAAGTTTATCAGGTGTGTTGTTTAGCCTTAAGGGCTGTGACTGTTCGGCACACTGGCTTTGTGAGCTATGTGTTGCACATGTTTTGTTTTGGGGTAGCGGTTGCTTGGGTGTCTGCTTTGGAGGTCTCTGCTGCTTAGGCAGATTTTTATTTAGAGCCTCCGAGTATGTTTTTGTGTGTTTGTGTTTGGTTTGCTGTCATGGTAGGTCTATGTGAGACTGGAATTGTAGTATCTATAATCTGTTGTGTCTGAGAATAAATTTTAGAATCTGCACACAGTTTATCAATTTGTGTATCTTTACTCCTTCCACATCTTATGTATCTATAAAAAGTTTTCCTTTTATGCTCAATATCTTTGTATACATTTTCTTCAAAATTTTCTTGATCTTATCTAACACTATCCTTAATCCGTTTGTCCAGCTCGTTTATTTCAATTTTCAAAGTTGTAGTTTGACCTCTCTTCCATTTCTTATATTTTTTGTCTCTCACCTTAATCAGGTATCTTGTTCTTAGGGAAATATACCCCCCTGATGTTATGTGCCTAGATCCTCATGTTAAAATTTTTTTGACTTTTTGCACTCAAACAATTTCTCTTTCAAAACTTTCCACATTTCATCTGCAGTTTTTCCACTGAACACCTCACTTCAGTTAGTTTTATATAGCAACTTTTTTTGGCTCCCTATAACCTGTAATTAACCTTCTGTGCATTGGCTTAGATTTCAGTTTGGCAGAATTATCTAGCAACAAATTAACCTTTATGACCCCATGATCACTGCACATCAATGGTGGTAAAACTTGACTTGAAGTTAGAGTAATTTCTTTAGGAAGACAAACAATATCTAGTATATTCCGTCCCCATGTAGGTTTTTTTACAATCCGAAGCATTTGTTGTTCCTGAATATACTCTGTGAATAATTTCTTTACTAACATTGTTGAATCAATATTATTCCAGTTTGTTTCTGGTAAATTTAAGTCCCCAGCTAATATTATTCTTCCCTCCTGTGTTTCGTGTAAGAAATGTATGAATTCCTCTTGATCATCTGCACTTGACTTTGGTGGTCTGTGCACTCCAACAATTGTTATGTGTTCCAGGGTTGTCTTTATTGTCACAGTTACATAGTGTATAGTATTGGTATTATCATTGAACATGTAATAATCACAAGTCTCATAGCTATATTTAATCCCTATCATAACACCTCCACCTGATTTTTTGTTAGAATGTTTGTTACAGTAAAAACATTTATACCCTGACAGAACTGGTTTCCAGTCATTGTTCTTTAACCATGTTTCACAAACTGTAACAACATCAATCTTGTGGGAACGTAGCAAATTTTTTAATAAAAACACTTTATTATTAATGCTCCTAGCATTAACAACCATCCCATTCTTGTCTTTTTTTCCTGTCTTAACTCTACTAGACCTCCTCTAGCAATTAGTATAAGTACTCATCTTTTCCTTGGAACTTGATATTTGGCATCCTGAAATCCTTTCTTTATGAAATTTACATGCTTATTTCTTCCCAAATGTATTTCCTATAGTGATTGTTATTGTCTCTCTGCATTTGTTAATATAATTAAATATTCTTTCCTTTTTTCTATACCTGTGAGAATGTTCACATTCCAAGATAGTATGGAAAGAGTCACCATTATAATAAGAAGTCATTACTCCCACTTATTATATATGACAGCTTTTCTAAATGTCTGTTTCCAGCCTTTGTGATGCTTCCACTAATGTTTGTCTGGTTGATCCTTTATACAATTTTTATTCTTATCTTCAGCATTGGAGCCTGTATCACATTTTACAAGGCATTTTGTTTTTAATGAAAACCCTCAAAAAAAAAAAAACCCTCTCAGAACTCCCCAATATTACCTGTTAACTTTATACAAACACAAACAACTGTGTACATCTTCTGTCCACTTATTCTTATTCCAGAAAGTCTGTACCCCAGGCAGCCTTACTTTCTGATAAGAAATCAAGACTGCTGGAAAGGTATAAGAAAGAACATGTACAAATTACCTTAGTATTACAAGCTTTGAACTATTTTGTCTATATGGATTCTTACCAGTTCTTAGTTTTGGAAAAAAACTTTAGGAGATGAAAAAAAAAAAATAAAACAAACACCTGATGCATATAGAAAAGACAAAAAAGTTGTTGCTGAAGTAACAGGTAAGAACCCTCACATTTGGTGCTGGAAGACCAGAAGGCTGTGGGTTCTAGTCCCACTCCAGGTGACTGGATTGTTGACACTGCAGTGCAGCATTAGGGGTGTTCTGTACTCCTGAGTGTGCCATCTTTTGGATGAGATATTAAACTGAGGTAATATTTGCTTCAGTAGGTGGCAGTTCAAGTGGATGTAAAATATCTCATTGCATCTCTCAAAAAGAGTAGGGGTCCTTTATTTAACACAACATAAAAACATTTACATAGTTACAGATTTTACATTTGTACTTGCACAAATACACATTTTTATCTCTTACTACTTTTAATTTTTCGTATAACATCATCCATTTATTCTTCCATAACTGACTTCCACTCATTCTTCCACAACCAGAATCTAATTTTTTAAACTAAATCTGTAGGTCAGTTTCCCATCCAACAAAAATGTAATTTATTCTTTTATTTCAAATAACATATATTGTATAAAAATAAATTCTCATCTACCCTCCACACATATTCTTTCTTCTTATACTATCCATACATAATCATTTTCACGTCTGTATTGTTTATATCATTGGCAAAGTCTTTCAGCTTTTCCTGGTTAGGGATAGCCTCAGTGGATCACTGGTCTGCAGATTCATTTCTGAAAAAAAATTTCTTCTCAGTTTTTTCAGAGTTTCATCACTCATTTACTTTTTAAAAAACATTGTGTGTTGTCTCTTCCTCCCATAAAAATAAACACACTCTTTCACCTTTCTTTTTATATGGCATATTTCAATTACTGATAACTTGTTTATTACCAGACTTCATGAAAAAGTCATGGCAGTCTACTGTCTTGTTATACCACTTTTCATT
This sequence comes from Protopterus annectens, assembly GCF_019279795.1. Classification (NCBI taxonomy): domain Eukaryota; kingdom Metazoa; phylum Chordata; order Ceratodontiformes; family Protopteridae; genus Protopterus; species Protopterus annectens. The sequence continues at coordinate 1,024,881,475 of NC_056739.1, read as the reverse complement.
ACTTTAATGGCTTTAATCACTTCTGGTAATTTTTTTCATGGATTTACATAATAATATTGTTTCAGCACATTATTCTACCATGTCCTTCTGCCTTTCTCTATATCAATAATTTTTATTTTCCATGTTAATATTTTTATTGACACACTTTATTTTTTTATTTACATGTTATTTCACTCTTTTTTATTCTCAATATTTTCCAGAAATGTTTGTACTTTTATTTAAACATTCTCACTATTAAATTCTCACTCTCTTCTTTTACCTACTTTAGTCCTCTGTACACATTTAAAGTAGCAGACTATAACACTGTATTTAGTAACCCCAGCCCCCCTTCATCTTCACTCATGTAAAACACATCTCTTTTTGCTGGGGTTAAGCTTGAACCCCATATGAAAAAAAAATTGCACAATTTCTTTTTCATATTTTTCTGAGATCATATAAACACTTGGCATGTGTACTGTTTTCTCCATGCCTAATTTACCAGATAAACCCTTTTCCTGAATGCTAATCTAAATTTTTTACACAAAAGACATATTTCTTTTACCATCCCTTCACATTAAAACAACAAAAAAGCCGGCAAGTCCAATGCTGGTAAAAACGAAAATTAAAATAAACAAGAAAAAACTGCCCTTCACATTGCATCATAACTACGTTATCTGTCACAAATTTTATTCCTAGCAAAGACGCTTCATTCATCGAAAAACACACACAACCAGTTTTCACCACATCACTCAAACCTTTACTTTTATCTGTATTTAAGGTCATTCCCTTTTTCTTTAAACATCCATTCAGACAAACCAATACTTCCTCATTCACATTTTGTTCTTATCAACTACATCATCTGTGTATGTTAAAACAACCGATATTACCAGATTATTTTGCATAACATACCTAGTATCTTTCATTTTATAAGCTGCTACTTTCACTGTTGCATTTATCACCAATGCAAACAACACTCCAGTCATGGGACATCTTTGTCTTATACCACACTTCATGCATATTTCACCCATTCACTAACACACTCATCCTGTTATTCTGATATGCTGATGTATATACTTTCCTAATTCTATTACTTATTTCATACTTTTCCGTAACATTCCACAAAGCATTATATCCCACAGTATAAAATGGCGTACTAATATCACTTACCTTAAATTTTATGTTCTCCCTTTTAATTGTAACATCATCCACAGTTTCTCTCACAACTAATAAGAATTCTTAACATTCCTTCCCTTTTATACCATATATACTTTCTTTCATGATATCTCTCAACAATCCTTCCTTCTTTTCCACTCTGTGTTATTCTCATAAAAAGTTATGATCTGTATTAGCATGATGGGTCTCAAGTCTTTCTTCCATGTAAATTGTAATATCCTTTTGCATAACTCTATAAACAAATCTTCCTTCAACCATTCATTTGGTACATTTACAAAATGTCCTCTTTGCCAGTCCATTAATTTCTTGTACTTTCCTTACACTATAATACCTACTGAGCCTAATACTGAATCAACAATTACTTTCTTAAGTACTTTATCCAGTTTACTGGCGGTAATTTCATTTTCAAAGTCTTTCTTAACTTGTTCTGGAAACTTCTTTATGTTCCTTTCTCTCTCATTTTCCATCCTTATACTCTTAGATTTATTGTCTAAATGTTGTACTGCTGTACTTATAATCTTCTCTTGTGTTATTTTTACCTCTTTTATCTTTTTCATTTCTCTCATTATACTAATTTCTTCTTTTATTTTTATACACAAATATGTATGCAGACACAGCCTCCCTTCTACCTTCTAGGTAATGTATCTTTCTAAACAGAAATGCCTTACTTTATCTTGATTTATTTTATATATTTCTTTTTCTACACTGGAATAGTGTTTTGTATCAATCTATTAATTCTCAAATACATTTCTATAAGTGCTTCCATATTTCACTTTCTCTCCCTTTCTTACATAATCTTACCATTAGAAAAACAACTCTTTTTGATACTTATTTTTAAATTCAGTCCACCACTCTCACCAGTTTTTATAGTAGTCCTTCATGGTTGTATGATCCTTCCCTACCTGAAATACTTGGCATTCTCCAGTTTCACCCCATAAGTTCTCATTTATTCTTTTTACTCCCTTTCCTGTTGTAATATACTCCTTTTTTTCATCAACTCCATCCATATTGCTAAATGATCTGAGAAACCAATGAGAACATTATCACCATTTACTACCCCAAGCCTTTTGATAATACAAAATAACCTGTTTCATATCTAAGTGTCCCCTTCTGTAAATTCATTTACTTTTGTTACACACAGCTAAATTACCACATTTTGGGTGGCGCAGTGGGGCAGTGGTTAATGTTGTCACCTCACAGCAACAGGTTCTCTGGTTCATTTCTTGGCTGGGGTGCCTTCTGTGTGGAATCTGCATATCCTGCCTTCATTTGTGTGGGTTTTCGCCATGTAATTTGGTTTCCTCCCACATTCCAAAGACATGTGTCTGGAGCATTTCTCCCTGGGCCTCCGCTGAAAATATGCTCTGTCCTAGTTGAACTTTCCCGGTCAACAAATGTTAGATAAATACATTTTATCATTTTCTGTATTTCTTTTTACATCTTGCCTTTTATTTTTATGTTGTCTTCTTAAATCACAATGAAAGGTCCCTGCAATTATAATTTTTATGTTAACCACTATATAATCTAATATTTGAAAGAGACTCTCTCTTTCCTTGCTATTGAGTAAGCATACATGGCTGTAATTCTGTAAATTTGCTCTCTCCACCTCACATCCACAACAGTTAACCTTCCCATCATTTCATCTAGTATCTTCATTGATTCTTTGTACAACACAGCCACTCCAGAACAACTTTTGCTTCCTAAGTTCATATTATATTTCCTCCCCACAATTTTTCTTTGTGTAGTTATTCTTCAGTTTTCAGGAATTTTGCATCTTCCAGCATAGTAACATCCACATCACATTTTTTATCACACTGTTTCATTATCCCCATCCTTCTTACTGTGTTAATAATACTGCTCACATTTACTGAAGGTTCTCTTTTGCTTTTCCTCATTTTAAGCTCAGGGGGAGTATTTTTTAATTTTTGTTTTCTAACTTTTACTCTTTCTCCTATTGAATAATTTTCCTGGGTTTGTGTACAAACAGTCCTTGCTCCTCAGAATCAGATTTTTCACTGGGTGTAACTACAAAAAAATTGTTAGTGTCAGTCCCTTCTCTTGACCTCTCTTACTGCATACAAACTCTCTCTTCCTTTTTCCCTTCCATATGTTTTTCTTATAGTTTCTTCTTCACACAGTCCACCTTTCCCTCATCCTCTTGTTGTCCATCCTCATGTATGCTTTCTACCTTTTCCTCTTTTTGTTAATTTCTATTTGCTGTTAACAGTCTATCCAAAAGTGCCCCTCATTTTACACAACTTGCATTTTGCCACACATCTTCTTGCTGTATGTCCTTTCTCCTCACACTGGTTGAATTGCATTTTATGACAGTCATTAACTGAGAAAAGTCCACAGAAAAAAAAACATGATTTGGGCTGTCCAATATATTTAAATGTCTCTGTATGACCAGGCACAAAAGTATTACTGCCAAGTGTTTTACTGTATTTCTTTTCACATTTCAAAACAGCTTCCAGCCTCTGCCTTCCATTCCATAAATTTTTGTCATGTCTTAACTCTCACTTGGTTATTAACAGTTCAAACAAATCCTGCATGCATTTTTAACATCATCTTCTAGTTCATCACTTCTAAACTGCAAAGTAACATTTTTTAAAACATTTTAATTACTACCAGAAAAAAATGATTTGTGTTTGCTGTCAACAGTGTGTCCAAAAGTGCCCCTCATTAGGTAAATGTCCTTTTTGTCACATCAGTCCCACAGACTCAGATGTTATGTTTTAAAACTTGTCTGTCACCATCTGCATAAAATACCAAATTTCCTGAGCTTTAAATCCCAGAACAACTACCAAATTATCCCACACATAATATCTGTCTATCACAGTCTTATTTTTTTTTCTTCTTCTCACAGCTGGCCTTCTCTTCTTTTTAAAAACAAAACAAGCAAAAAACAAGCCAAGGAACAGTGTGAGCTGTACAAACTGCTTTTAATAAAATAAGCGCTTTCGGAATAGTCAATGCTCTTCCTTCTTCAGATAACAAGTACAATGCATTCAAACAATTTATAGTAAAACACATCCCAATTAATTAGTGGAAAATTAGTCGATTAGTAATTAACATAATATAACAATCAAAACAACCAACTTCATAACCCAAACTATCATATATTTAATGCATCAACATAATACATTAAAATAATCTAAAAAATGACCTATATGCAATTTATTTAAAGCATCTCAAAAACACTACATTAATTTCTTTTAGCTAAAAGCTAGCGCTTAAGTGCTAAAAGTTTAAGAAAGCATTTAATAGAGATGCTTTCATTTAGCCCTGGGGGAATATGGGCAACACACCTAATTTGCCATAGGAGTTCCTCAATTTCCAATTTTATCTGCCATGGCCCGCCCCTCTCATCCTGTATTACTTGTTTTAATATAGTAAATTTAAAAATATGGTTGGGAAACAGATATATATGTTTTGCCAGGGCATTTGTCTTATCCCCTTTGGCTATAGCGTATTGGTGCTCGTATGTACGCTGTTTAAGTTTCCTTTCTGTCTTCCCTATGTAAAAAGCGGTGCAGTTTTGGCAGATTGCTGCATAGACAATACCCCTAGAGTCACAATTATATTTACCCTGGACTTTGTAGTTTTTACCATTTATTATAAACTGATAAGCGATGTTTAAGTGCTTACATTGTTGGCAGGTTCCACATTTAGTCGTATCCTTATTCCTAGACACAGAAGGTTTTTTATGATATTCCAGTAGTGATTTTAAGTTAAGCCCTCATCTATAAGTAATCTTTAACTGATCTCCAAGCAGACTATTCAAACTACTATCCTCAGTGATGAGAGCCCAGTTCTTATTCAAGATTTCTCTAATAAGAGCATGGTCTAGATTGTATGTACATAAGAAGCTGATGCTAAATTTATTGGTGGATCCATCAGAGACATTAGTATGTTTGTTTATAAGATTAACTTGTTCCGCTATGTTGTCCTTGGACAATAAGGGTTTAAAATACCCTGTTTGTCTTTTAGTGATAACTTCTGTAGTAATCTTTGAAATTAACATTGTAGGGTACCCTCTATTAGAAAACATATTTCCAATTACTTCACATTCATATTTCCAATTACTTCACATTCTTTCATAAAATCATTCTCATCTGAAACCATTCTAGCTGCCCTGACCATGACCCTTAACAACAGACTTCTTCTGATGGTAAGGGTGGCAGCTAGAAAAGTGAAGAAGTAAATTAGAATAAGTAGGTTTCCTAAATATGGTACTTTTAAAGGTGCCATGGTGTATGTCTTTATAGACGTGAATGTCCAAAAAATTGATATTATTGTATTGCAAATTGTAAGTGAATTTGAAAAAATCTGTTAAAGATGTAATAGAAATTACAAAATCGTGGACAATTTCACTAGGGCCATGCCAAAGTAAAAACATGTCATCTTGGTAACGAGTGTACCAAGCGACATATTTTTGGAAGAACTTGTTTTTAAATAGTAATGTCTTCTCCCAATTTGCCATGACACAATTGGCGAAGCTTCCTCCACATGGAGACCCCATGGCTACCCCAGTTTTTTGAAGATATATTTTACTTTCAAAGACCATGTAGTTGTTGTTAAGGATGATCTCTAACAGGGTCCCAACTACATAAATTATATTTTCACTAACCTTCCTTTGTACCATAAATTCCCTGATCCACTCTATACCCACAGCTTGAGGAATAACAGTGTACAAGTCCCTGACATCAGTTGTCAGGAACTTTTAGTCAGAATGGAATTGAATTTTACTAAGTTCACTTAGGAAACTCCAGGAGTCTTTACATATTTGCTGCTCATTACGTATTAAGGGTTTCAAAATTGAATCTACATATTTGGCACAACCGTACGTGATAGACCCACGGCCATCCACTATAGGTCTAAATGGAGGGTCAGCTACTCTCTTGTGGATCTTGGGTGTGCCAAACAGGGCCGGTGTTCTAGGGGCCAACATTGTCAAAAAGTTATACAAATCTATATCTATGGCCCTTTCCAACAGCAAATGAACTGGCAATTGGAACTCAGTGCTTAGGAGTGAGAGGTGTTTTTCTGAATCACTTAAAGTGCTCAGTGGATTGTCAGAGGATTGTATATTCAGGTCAGTATATTTTGGAATTTTTTCTGGCACATTAGACAAAAGCCTTTGACTCATTGAGTTTGCAGGTGACTGAAAATTAGGGAACACTGTTGTCTTCTCTGAAGACATGTGAATTACTTAGGCTTGGTTACAGTTTTCAACTGGCATAAAGATAATGTCTTGGCAGTAAATACAAATAAATATGGCATTACCAGTTTTGGGAAGCAAGTGGCCCTTGCCATGTACAAAACTGAGGGGGTAAAATTAAAGACTGTGGTAAAGGGCCTTAATGCAACTATAAATGAAGGCCTCTGCTTTGACCAGCAGGCTGCTACACTAGATCTTGTGCCACATGATATTAAAGAGGATTACAAGTCACTTTTGAACTCTGACACCAGACTTGTCTGTTCAAAGAGTAAATTTCTGCCATCTGCATTCTACTGACAAAACACCTGATACATTAGAGATGTGCAGAAAGTACTAGAAGTAATGAAGAAGGACTTGTCAACCTGTTTTCCTCATGTAGATTGAAAGAATTGTCCTTCTCATTTTCATGTAGTCTTCTGCGGGGGGGGGGTCATGATTTGTGACTTGTTTTCTAGGCCATGAAGGACCCTCTTTTCTGGCACTGTTTAGAATGAGTCAGTGAAAAGTTTAACATTTTCACGAATGTAGTCAGTCTTAAGCTGTCCATAAGCATTAATGAAAAGATGTGATATATTTATATATGATAAGCAACGACCAAACTGATAAACGAATATAGATGAAAAGCCACCAGCTAGACGAAAAATATCATTTAATAACAAACAAAACTTGTACAGCTTAAAAACGTACTTCGACAAACTTAAAACGCCAAATAGAAACACCTAAAAACAAGAATATAATTCAATGTGAGCGCTTTCATTTAAATATTTTAAACTTCCTCAGACAAAAGACATCTATTACATCACTTCCTTTTATAACCTTCACAGAAAATTGCGCCAAAATCAAATTCAAATTGGAGCATGCTCAGTAGCCAAAAAATGGGAAATAGGATTTCTAAATACAATTCAAGGAATGCGTAAACAACAATAATTAAATACTATAAAGGCAATAATAATACATTATATTATATAAAAATTTAAAAACTAATAATTTAAATCATTCTTTTTATATACATCATGAAATCACAACCTCTCCAACCCTTAACATTTATAAATTATTAAATATTAAAAATTAAATAATAAAATATCACGATTAATATATTTTCTATAATAAATTATCATATAACATATATTATATATTATTACTACATAGCTTCCTCCATATACACTCAAAATTATTAAAATACTTAAAATCAAATATTAAATTAATCTTGAATTTTATTACGAGTCAATGCTTTTAATTTTAAAAATTGGCCCTATAGAACTTCTTTCATTTAAGCCTGGCATACAATCAGCTTGTAATTTAATTTGCCAGGTAAGTTCTCTTTCTTCCAAAATTAAGTTCCACGGGGTTCTTTCTTCTATTTCCACTTGATCTATTACCATATAATTAAAATTATGATTATTACATTCATTTATATGTTTTGCTAGCGCGTTATTTAATTTTTTATTTTTTATGGCATATTCATGCTCATAAATTCTGAGTGAATATTCTCTCCGTTTTTCCTACATAAAAGGAGAAACAAGAATTACAACTTGCAAGGTAAACAACTGCTTTAGATTTACAGTTAAACTTCTTTTTAATATAATACTTCTTATCACGTATAGTGAAACTATCTCCTTCTTGAATTTTAAAGCACCATTTACATGCTCCACATCTATAGTTTCCACTCTTCACTTTTTTACACATTCCTATATTATTGTTAGATTTTAATAAATCTTTAAAACATTTCCCTTTTCTATAAACTATTTTTGGGGATTGACCTATATGGTTTTTATATTGGGTATCTCCAAATACGGTTTCCCAATTATTATAAAAAACTTCTTTTAATATTTGATAATCTTGTGAAAAAGTGATAACTAAAACTTTTGAAAATTCTTCTACTCTAATATTCTTATTTTTACTAGATGTATCTAAACTTATGATAGTCTCTCTATCGTCAAACCTACTTAAATCTACATTAGTTGCAGCATCAATAACAACTTCACTTTTACCTTGCAAAATTGGTTTAAAATGACCATTTTCTCTTTTTTGACTAACTTCTAAAATTAATTTGTTTATTAACCACATTGGATATTCCTTACTAATAAACATTCTCCTTAAATGTTCACAATCATTTAAAAAATCTGAATAGCTTGTAATAATTCGCGCAGCTCTCACCAACTGACCTTTAATTACAGATCTTTTTTGGTGCTCAGGGTGTGCACTAGTATAATGAAGGAAGCCATTAGAATATGTTTTTTTCTCCTATAAATCAAGGAAATATACACTTTTGCTTCATAATCTTTCATCAAATTAATATCTAAATAACTAATTTTATCCAAGTTAATATTCCACATAAATTTGAAAGTTTTTGGTTTCATTGATATAATTTAAAAATTTATTTTAAATATCTATATTCTCTCTCCAGACTAAACAAATATCATCCTGAAACCGATGATATGATTTAATATAATTGTTATATTTACTATTAAATATAAATGTCTGTACCCAGGACATCATAACTAAATTTGCATAAGTTCCCCCACATGATGATCCCATAGCGACCCCTTTCTTTTGGATATAATACTGATTATTAAATTTTAAATAATTATTATGTAATACTAATTCAATTAATTCAATTATAAGATTATTTAAGTCCTGTTGAACAGAAGACTTAAACAAAACTTCACTAATCCATTGAAGCCCAATATCATGGGGAATAACTGTGTATAGATCGCATACGTCTATTGTTACCAAAACATCTTTGGCATCAAACAATATTTGATTTATGTGCTCTAAGAATGTCCAAGAGTCCTTACAAATATATTCTTCTCTCATCATAACTTTTTTTAGTTCGTAATCAACATACTTAGCACATGAGGACGTAATATAATCTCTACCATCCACCAGAGGTCGCATGGGGGGATCTTCTATATTTTTATGCATTTTCGGATTACCGAAAAACACAGGAATCCTGGGTGTTAGAATATTAAGATAATTAAATAAATTAATATCTATTCGTTTATCTAAAAACATATCATTGATCTGTAAAAAAATCTTTCTATAAGCACAATTCAACTCATTTAAGGATACCTTTTCATAAGTGTCCGTATTTAAGATCAACTCCATTTTGTTATTATAAAAATCTACATTCATAATCACTGCCCCCCCCCCTTTATCTGGTTTCATAACTCTTATGTTCCCTTTCTGTAAACATTTTAAAATTTCTAATTCATCTTTACTTAAATTTGAGGGATACTCTGTTTTTTATTGATTCTATCTAAATTCCTTAACTGACTTTCGCACATCTTTTCATACATTAAAAGTTTAGGATGCAAGGGGGGATTATATATACTTGATATATTAAATTTATGTGATGCGTTATACATTGAATCTTGAAACATAAATGAAAAGTTAATCTTTCTTAAAAACAATTTCATATCAATGATAGTTGAAGTAACATCAAATGTATTAGAAGGAACAAATGAAAAGCCTTTTGACAATAAATTCGCAACTTCCTGATTAAAATCAATTTGAGTAAAATTATAAACTTTAAAGTCACCAGATTTGTTCATAATGACTTGTTGTAACTTGTTATGTAAACTCTTACTACATTGTTGCATAATTGTTTCATGTCCATTCTCATCGGTATCCAAACCATTATGCATTCTTATGTTCTCCATTTTTTGTCTTTGGGCCTGGCACCTTGAAACCCCGCCGATTGTGGATTACCATAAGGAGTTTTATTTTTAAGCCTTTCAGAGCGTCTTAGTTCAGGGTATTCATCATCATATACCAAATCATTATGTAAATTCCCTTCATATTGGCCTTCTCTTGCAGGGTCAGATCTATAAGCTTGATTTAAGGAATGAGTTTTGCTTTTCTTATTAAATCCACCTGGAGGTCTAGGATATGCTATCCCATTTGCATATTGTTTAATGTCTCTTTCAATTTTTTCTGTTTTGGCATTCTTTAATTTAATAATGTATTGATCAATACTATTATATATTCTAATTATGTCATATTGAACTGTATCCAAAGAAACATCCGCTCTAATTATTTTATCAAGTTCATCAAGTTCAGATATCAGATTATCGATTTCTATCTGATTATATTTAATCAGCATATTCAAAAGATCTTTACCACATCGATCGAACAACTGCAACAGTTCCATATGCATAGGTGAATTATAAACCACTCCCATAGGGTACCGCCATAAGCGCAACACTGTAGGGATAATATTAAGTCTGATGCATTCTTTCAGATATGCACTTTCAAGTTGCAATTTCCTACATTTCATTAATTTAATATCAAAGTCATTTAATTTATGATCAATATCATTATTAGCATTATTACCTCCTTTAGGTTGTCCAGAAAAACCAAACGATGATTCCAACCACTCATTTAGCATTGGAACAGATTTTCTCTGTCCATTTCTGTGCATAAACGACTTTTGCGCACAAAGTCCACTACTTTGCCCAAAGTTACTCGACTGCATTCCTTGATTAACAGAAACATCTTTCTCTTTTTCACCATTGTCCAAACCTGTGGCTTCCTTCCTGCCCATCTGGTTATTGAAACAAACTGGGGTGATGATAAAATCAAAACTAGTCTGTGAAGGTTGAGTTGGTGCTTCTTTTCCACGCCTATTCATACGATCATCGTCATTTTTATTTAATTTCTCATACAGAATATCCACATGCTAATTTCAAAAACAAAGCTGTTAAATTCCCAATCGACCCTTCGGTACCTTAGATGGAGTCATCTAGCTGTACGGCTGCTTCATCCAAGCAAACTGTAGACATGATAAGCAACAACCAAACTGATAAACGAATATAGATGAAAAGCCACCAGCTAGACGATAAATATAATTTAATAACAAACAAAACTTGTACAGCTTAAAAACGTACTTCGTCTAGCTGGAATAATAAGGAATATCCAATGTGGTTAATAAACAAATTAATTTTAGAAGTTAGTCAAAAAAGAGAAAATGGTCATTTTAAACCAATTTTGCAAGGTAAAAGTGAAGTTGTTATTGATGCTGCAACTAATGTAGATTTAAGTAGGTTTGACGATAAGAGAGACATAAGTTTAGATACATCTAGTAAAAATAAGAATATTAGAGTAGAAGAATTTTCAAAAGTTTTAGTTATCACTTTTTCACAAGATTATCAAATATTAAAAGAAGTTTTTTATAATAATTGGGAAACCGTATTTGGAGATACCCAATATAAAAACCATATAGGTCAATCCCCAAAAATAGTTTATAGAAAAGGGAAATGTTTTAAAGATTTATTAAAATCTAACAATAATATAGGAATGTGTAAAAAAAGTGAAGAGTGGAAACTATAGATGTGGAGCATGTAAATGGTGCTTTAAAATTCAAGAAGGAGATAGTTTCACTATACGTGATAAGAAGTATTATATTAAAAAGAAGTTTAACTGTAAATCTAAAGCAGTTGTTTACCTTGCAAGTTGTAATTCTTGTTTCTCCTTTTATGTAGGAAAAACTGAGAGAATATTCACTCAGAGAATTTATGAGCATGAATATGCCATAAAAAATTAAAAATTAAATAACGCGCTAGCAAAACATATAAATGAATGTAATAATCATAATTTTAATTATATGGTAATAGATCAAGTGGAAATAGAAGAAAGAACCCCGTGGAAATTAATTTTGGAAGAAAGAGAACTTACCTGGCAAATTAAATTACAAGCTGATTGTATGCCAGGCTTAAATGAAAGAAGTTCTATAGGGCCAATTTTTAAAATTAAAAGCATTGACTCGTAATAAAATTCAAGATTAATTTAATATTTGATTTTAAGTATTTTAATAATTTTGAGTGTATATGGAGGAAGCTATGTAGTAATAATATATAATATATGTTATATGATCATTTATTATAGAAAATATATTAATCGTGATATTTTATTATTTAATATTTAATGTTTAATAATTTATAAATGTTAAGGGTTGGAGAGGTTGTGATTTCATGATGTATATAAAAAGAATGATTTAAATTATTAGTTTTTAAATTTTTATATAATATAATGTATTATTATTGTCTTTATAGTATTTAATTATTGTTGTTTACGCATTCCTTGAATTGTATTTAGAAATCCTATTTCCCATTTTTTGGCTACTGAGCATGCTCCAATTTGAATTTGATTTTGGCGCAATTTTCTGTGAGGGTTATAAAAGGAAGTGATGTAATAGATGTCTTTTGTCTGAGGAAGTTTAAAATATTTAAACGAAAGCGCTCACATTGAATTATATTCTTGTTTTTAGGTGTTTCTATTTGGCGTTTTAAGTTTGTCGAAGTACGTTTTTAAGCTGTACAAGTTTTGTTTGTTATTAAATTATATTTATCGTCTAGCTGGTGGCTTTTCGTCTATATTCGTTTATATATTTATATATACCAGTTGCTTTAGTTATCAGTCTGCTAACTCTTCCATTTACTCGTATTTATGAGTAGGAATTTGTTTCATTTTATCTAAAAGTTAGGTACAGTATATTTTTGTCAACTTTGCCGAGTTTAAATTAATTCATATTGAAAGAGTGTAATACAGCATAGCTGCATGTTTTCACCCTTTGTGTAATGAACTAGGGCTCTTACGCATGGTCAGGTAAGGGCAATGGGTTTCCTTGACTTAACTGCAGTTTGATAATCCATTATGACTTCATTCTGTTGTATAGATTTTCCACCAGTCTCAGAAATGAATGAGCATGAAAGGTTTCTCTGCATAGAGATAAATATTGTAAAAATAGCTGGAGTTAACTTTGATTTAAAATGTGGCATGCATGTCTGTGTGTTTCAGCACTGAGAGAAAAGGAGCACTCAATTTTGGAATAGTGGGTGTGGTTTGATTGCCGTAAGGGTAACTAAGGTGTGTAATCCCAAAAACAGGAGTCTTCCTGTCCTAGCCTCATGGCTTGACACTTTTGTGGGGGGCAGCAGGGCAAGTTTAGCAGCTGTGAATTAGTAACATAAACACAGTCACAGTAAACATTAAGTTGCTTCTCGAGTTGAGTGACTTCAGCCCTAGACAGACCTGTTAAATCATATAGGTTTTCGTAGTGTAGACAACATCATACAGCTGAAAGGTGCTTCTTAAGTTGCTTTAACAATCTTGCAGTGAGCACAAGTTGTGTATACAGAGAAAGTTGTATGGATCATTGTAGGTATTCTGCCCAGTTTGCAGTTTTCTGTATGCTTTCAGAGCAGCCTTTATGTGACAGTTACATCATTACTCTTTTTATGTGAGAGAGGAAGCCATTATTTTGATAGATTTGATGCTGAAAATCTTGAGTGATTCAAATTGTCACACCCTTTACTGGCAGACGTGCTGATTATCTTTTGTTAACTATCAAGTACTCATTATTTGAGTCACATGATCATACTGGTGTACATATTCCCTTGTGCATATGTGTTAGGAATCTGACTCTGAATATATTTTCTATTTCATGTTCCTCTGAATAAGAATATCCTAAGTATACATAGTGTTAGACCCAGGACTTTGGTTACCTGGACTTTGGTTACATGAGCTGGCATATCTGATGATCCACAGTTGTTGTCTTTCGGCCACAGCGGAACTCCGGTCCACTAATGATTGGCAATAGATTTTCACGAACGCCGAGGTGCCAGCTCAACATTCAACCTTCAACAAAGGCACGCCCATTTACGCATGTCTTTCGAACGCCCACCCAACTGCGGAGAGGACATGCAGACTCCACACAGAAGGCACTCCCCACACTCCAGCCGAGAAACGAATGGGAGAACCTCTTGCTGTAGCAGCAAGCAAAGAACTTAAGTGATGGTAGAAGGCTGAGTTCCAAACATTTGACAAATTTGACAGCTGTAAAGCAGTTTAATTTGCTAGTGGAAAGTGTTTTGAAGCCAAAATATAGTAAAGATTGAAATCCAGACTTCAGTTTAGTAGCTTATCTTTGGAAAATGCCCTGTGATCAAATTCTTTCAAGGTCAGGGCAGGGGTGGTGTGTGGTACTGGCTGCTATGCTGCACCCCCCAGCCCCACCCATTGCAAAGAAAAAAGGAAGAAAAAAAATTAAACACTATGAGAATTAGAAAGTTGACTCAACTTTCATTTTTACTTCATGGTCTTTGGAAATCTGTACATGTGCAGAGTTCTGAGAAGACCCAAGACTGAAAAAAATCATATTAGTTTGTTCATTGGACTGATGCAAACTTACTCCATGAATTCATGACGGTCTTCCATCCTATTGTTGAGGATCTTAGAAATGTCCTTCACAAGGGTCTCACTGGGCTGTTGCATGAAGTAGTGAAGAGGTTTGCCTATTGGCTCAGGCTGTCTCAGGTGACTGAGACAGGGAAATAAAATGATGTCATTTTGCTTAGCCGTGGATGTGGGCATGCATAGAAACGAGTGCAGGAATAAGTTTCTTTTTTTTTATTTATTTATTTTTTTTATAAGTATGTTTTTTTTAACAGGCAAAAGGCCTGTTACTGCCAGCAATAAAGGTAAGAACTACTTCAAGTGTGTGTGTGTCTGTGTGTGTGTGTGTGTGTGTGTGTGTGTGTGTGTGTGTGTGTGTGTGTGTGTGTGTGTGTGTGTCTGTGTGTGTGTGTGTCTGTGTGTGTGTGTGTGTGTGTGTGTACGCACACAATGTGTGAGACTGTCTGTATATGTGCATGGTTGGACAAACTACTAAAGGAATTTCTGGGGGTAATAATTTACATTGGTGTCCTTGAGTAGTTGTAAATACACAGACAAACTACTGAAGTGATCTTTGAGGGCAAGATTAATTTTGGTACCATTTGAGTGCTTGTGCATACCTGGACAGACTACTGAAGTGAAGTGATCGTTGGGAGAAATAATTGATTTTGGTGTCATCTGAGTGCATCTGCATACATGGACAAATTACTGAAGGGCTTGTTTGGGAAAATAATTCATTTTGATGACATTTGAGTGCTTGTGCATACATGGACAGACTGCTGAAGGGATCACTGTGGAAATAATGTAATTTACAGCTTGTGCATACATGGTTAAACTACTGAAGGGATCTCTGTGGAAGTGATGCCATTTATAGGTTCCTAGGTTGGTACTAGGCTATCGGCCCTAGGGCCTATACAACCCTAGCCATAAGAATTCCCTGGCTGTTTGATCCCACACTATTTACTTCCCTGGACCCCTGTCTAGCAGGGCAACTGACATGATCCCTTGGGTGAATTTCCTTTCTCCCATCCAATCATCAAGGTTCTTTTTGAAGAGGGCCAAAGAGGTGCTCTGCTTGACATGTATGGGCAGTCTATTCCAGAGTCTGGGGAGTCTCTGGGTCAGGAACCTATCCCTCCAGCATGTTTTGTTTATTGTGATGACAAGGTTTAGATCCCTGGAGCGCGTGGCAAGTGTAGCATGTGTAACAGCTCTGGGTTTGACATGGCCTTGTATGTTAAGCAGAGATCGCCTTGGAGTAGACACTATGCGACAGAGTATAGCTGGAGTTTTTTAAGGCGGTCAGCATAGGGCATCTGCTTAAGGCCTGTGATTCTTTTAGTGAAGTATTTCTGCGGCCTTTCAAGTTGTTGCAGATGTCTTGAGAGGTACATACCAAATGGGGCGTTGTGTTCTATAATGGGTCTAATGAGGGATGAGTACAGTGAGACAATGACCTCCTTTTTTCCTGGATGAAAAGCCCTTAGTGATGAGGTGTGCCACATAGAAGGATTTCCTGATTGTTGTGGTGATGTGGTTATTGAAGGTGAGACCACTGTCCACCTGTGTCCCTAAGTCTCTTATCACACTTTCAGTGTTTAGTGTACTGCCACCTATGTGGTAATTCACAGGTACATGTTTTTTCCCAAAGGGGATAACTATACATTTCTTAGCATTGAGCTTGAGCCCATGGCTCTGGCACCAAGCATCTGTTTCTGTAAGGCCCTTTTGTAGAGTATCAACATCATTTGGGGATTCAATAATGGCTCCCAGTTTGCAGTCATCTGTGAACTTTGTTAGACAGTCTCTTAGTGTTGGCCTGTACTTCAGAGAAGTAGATGCCAAACGAGAGGTCCCAGGACTGAACCCTGAGGTACTCTACTTGTCACTTGTCTGGAGCTGGATTTGGAGTCAGCTACTTTTACAGTGTGGGTTCTGTCAGTAAGCCAGTTGGCAACCCATGAAGTGACGTAGGGATTAATGCCCAGCTTAGTAAGTTTATCTATGATTCCAGAGTGGGGGATGGTGTCAAAGACCTTGGCGAGGTCCAGATAGGCTGTGTGGACTGCCATATCCTCGTTCACGGCTCTGCAGACTGATTCAAAGAAGTCAGTTAGGTTCAGGAGACAAGACCGGCCCTTCACGAACCCAAACTGTTTGGGGTCCAGTGTTTTAAGGTTGCCAATGTCTTTGTTTATAAGTTCCATGATAATACGTTCCATGGCCTTGTAGATCAGGCTCGTCAGACTGATGGGGCGGTAGTTCCCAGGATCCAAGGTGGATCCCCCCTTGTGGAGTGGGATAACTGTAGCTGTGCGCCACTCAGTGGGCATGAAGCCTGAGGTGAGGGTATGATTAAACATGACACTTAGGTGTGTTGCCATCTCATTTTGTAGTTCATGTAGTACACAGCCCGGGATGTCATCTGGTCCCATGGATGCTGTATTCTTAGCTTTGGAGAGTGCATTTTTTATCTGTGTGGCCATTATTACTGGAATTTGGCAATCTTCTAGTATTGAGATGGGCCATTTAGGGGGTGAGAGGGGGGGGTGAAGTTGGCACTGAATCGATCTGCCAGGATATTGGCAATATCTGTGAGATCAGTATATTTTTGCCATTCTGTTGTAACTCAGAGCAGATCTGAGCATTGCCATTTAGATTCTTGACATAGTTATAGAATGCCTTGTGGTTGTCTTTGGAATCTTTGGCAATTTTATTTTCGTAACTAGCTTTGGATGATTTTATGAGGGATCTCAGCTTCTTTCTGAGGCTGGTAAGGGAGTTTTTTTGCATCTTGGGATTTTTCTCTTTTCTGCAACCGTTTCTTCCTTTTGTTGTAAAGTTTGTTTATGGCAGGGGACCACCAGATTGGCTTCCTTTTTTTGGAGGAGAGCATCTTGGTTCTATTTGGGATGGCACGATTCATGCATGAGTGGATGTGCTTGTAAAGTGCCTTAGTGTAGGACTCAGCAGTCGAGCTTTCCATTCCCGTCTGCATGGGTGTCATGAAGTTTGAAACTTCTGACATGAGTAGCATGAAGTTGGCTTTGGAGAAGTTTTTTATGGCGGTTTCCTTACTTGGGGGGTGGGGGTGGGATGTGGATGTTAAGGGTGATTAGCTTATGGTCTGATCTGACCAACATGGGGGTGACCATAGGTGTGGAGCATCGATTTCCCATGTTGGTAATGACCAGGTCTAGGATATTGGAGCCCCTGGTGGGACTGTGGATTAGTTGATCCAGGGCATTGGAATTTATGGATTCCAAGAACCGTTGGGCAAAGATGTTGGTACACGAGTAGTTTTCTCAGTTAATGGCAGGGTAGTTGAAATCACCCAGTATTAGGGTGTTTGGTTGTATATTAATATTTTCCAGTATGTTTAGAAAGGTGTAGTGAGAATCTTGGGGCATGGTGGGGGATCTGTAGCAAGCTACAATTTGGATTGCAGTCTTACCTAGTGTTAGTTGCACCTGCAGAATTTCAGATGCATTGTGTTGGGCAACTAACCTGGTGGTGTGAATATCCTTGGTGAATTTGGACACTCCTCCACCTTTAGCATTTCGATCCTGGTTTGGTGGCCGAAAAGTGTGGTAAGAATTGTAGCCTGGTATTGCTGGCGTACTCTCTGGCGCCTTGAACCAGGTCTCAGTTACTGCACATATATCGATGTTCTCCATTTTTAGGAATGCCTTGAGAGGGTGCATTTTGAGGTTTAGACTTCTAGCATTGAATAGCATTACCTTCAGATTTTGCATGCTTGTACCTGTTACAGTGGTGGTTTTGTCCTTTGAACTTTGTCTAAAAAAGGCACTATAGGGGTGGCAAGAGCCTTTGCCAGTAACCTGAATCCCAGGGGCGACAGGGGCAGACCATCTCTGGCAAAGCATCGTGGTCTGTCGATCATGTCGTTCCAGGCAGATAGATACTGGATCCCCTTTGAATGACACCAGAAGCTTAGCCAATTGTGGAAGTCAATCATTTTGTCCTTATATTGTGGTATCATTCTGTGCAAAGGCAGGATGCTACTCAGGGCTAGGATCATACCTGCCTTCACATGATCCTAGAGCTCTTCCACGTCTCTTTTCATGTAGTCCAGGGAGGTACGTCTCAAGTCATTCACTCCAACATGGACAATGACAGAGTCATATTTGTACTTGTTGTGGATTGACTTGAGCGCATGAGTTATGTGACGGAGCCTGGCACCCGAGAGGCAGCTCACTGTAATTTTCTCCTTGTTCAGCCTGGTGAGTGGGACATCAGTGTGCCTGACTATAGAGTCACCTTTGACTAAAATGTTAGGTACGTTGTCTTGCCTTAGGGGCTGTTGCTGGGTGGCTCACTGGTGGTGTGAGCTATGTGATACTTTGGTTGTGATTGGTGTTTGTTTGCGTTTCAGCTTTGGAGGTCTTTGTTGCTTGGGCAGGTTACAGTTAAGGGCCTCCATATATGTGGATTTAGTGTTGCTATGTGTGGGTGTTGGTGGTGTGAGTTTAGAAGGGCTATGTGTTGCTTGAGGTGTAGTGCAGGTGTTAACCTTCTCATCTTGACTGTCTAGCACAGTCTTGGGTGGAGAGAGATTTGCTGCTTGTACATACATGGTTAAACTGTTGAAGCTATCAATGGGGAAATTGATGTAATTAAAGTGCTTGTGCATACATGGTTAAACTACTGCAGGGATCGATGGGTACATGGTGTCATTTAAGTGTTGGTGCATACATACTTAAAATACTGAAGGGATAGCTTGTGAAATTGTCATTTAAGTGCTTGTGCATTCATAGTTAAACTACTGAAGGGATCGCTGTGGAAATATTTACTGCTTTTGTATACATGGTAGAACTACTGAAGGAATTGATGGAGAAATGGTGCCATTTGCAACTTGTGCATACATGGTTGAATTACTGAAGGGATTGCTGGTTGGGACTATGTCATTTAAGTGCTTGTGCATTCATGGTTAAACTACTGAAGCGATGGCTTTGGAAATTGTGATTTACGTATACATGGTTAAACTACTGAAAGGATCAATTGGTAAATTGGTATCATTTAGTGCTTGTGCATACATGGTTAAACTACTGAAGGTTTCAGTGGGGAAATTATCATTTACTTCTTGTGAATACATAGTTAAACTACTGAGGCAGAGTTTAACCACCTCCCTTCCCTTCACTCCTCCTCTTGTGGGTATCTGCTGATCGTTACTGTCCCCTCTGTTGAATGGTTGAGTGCTCTGGATACTACTATAATCCGTACAACCTGAACTGTATTAAGGTTTTGTCCCTGTATACCATTGAGTCATTTTTAAGCATTTAATACTACCAAGGTCCTTCTTGAATATTAACTGATATGGAGAATGCTCCCCACTCCGGCTTATTTCTACTCTGAATGTATTGTTTAGGTTTTCATAAAATTTAGAGCTTTCACATTTTAACACTGGAACATGTTCTGATATCTCACTGCCAGCTGAGACAAGCTGAAAGAGTGCAAGACAGCATGTTGTCATTGTAGATGTTTAAGACAATTTCAGTGTGAAAAAAAAGAAAAGAAAAAAAAAATTCAGTGTGCAAATATGCCAGCTTTTCCTTTTTTGGAATGGCTATGCCTTGGATAAGGATCATTGTTAGTAACTTGCAAGTTCATCTGTAGGTTCATAGGTACTTGCTAAGCTATTGATCTGTGAGTATTTTACAAAGCCTACCCGTACATTCCCATCTTAGTTTTTAGCCCTTACATTTACATACAAATAATCCAGAGGTGGGTAGAACAAGGAAATGTTGAAATATTTACTTGTTACCCCTATCCATGAGAGACACAGGAGCTAAACTAGGGGTGAATTTGCAGATGTTCTTCCTGTTTGCAGTCCTGACAGTTGAGATTTCCTGCCGTGAAAGCCCTCGGCTGGCCCGACTACCAAAGAAACTTATTTTGCATCCCAGGCTGGCAGATGCCCTAACCAACGTCAGTATGCTCAGGTAAAAAGGGAGCCAGCTTGACTTACCACTTCAGTCTTTTCTTGCCGCTGGACCCGAAGTAGATTTCAAGTGTCGGTCAGTCCGCACCAGAGAGATGTTGTACTCACACTACCGCTGGGCTTATGAATGTGTAGTAGTTCTGACAGGATTCAGTCTTTTGAATCTGTGTATGTGAGGCAGAAGTTGCCGCTTAATGACCTATATGTTACTGAATAGAGGGGCAAGGCTTTAAGATGGTCTACATAGTTTTTGTGACTTAGGCCCATGATTTTTTTGGGTGAGAAAATGTTGTGGTCACATCAGCTGTGGTAAGTATTTCGACAGGTACATACTAAATGGGGCATTAAATTCAATGATAGGCCTAATGAAAGCCAGGCACAGTAGAATTATTACATCCCTGGACCTGATGCTGTACATTTAGATATAAGCTATGCAATGAGAAAGGACATCCTTACAGTAGTGGATACATAGAGATCAATGAAGAGTTCACTGTCAGCATAGGTTCCCAGATCCCTGATTAGAAGATTGACTTTCAGGAGTGTGTTGTCAATGTGATACTCACAAGATAGTCATGGTTACTGAAGAATATGATTATACATTTCTTGACATTTTTTTTTTTTTTTTTTTTTTTTGTCCATGGTTTTGACACAACCTGTTGGTTTAGGAAAGGCCCTCTTGGAGGATTTTGGTGTCCTCTGGGGAGTTTATGATGGCAACAATTTTAAAGTTGTCTGCAGGTGTGGTCAGTCATAAACCTTTAACATTTGTTTTGACATCCAAGAAGTAAATATGAAAAAGGAGTGCCACAAGGACTGGGCCGTGGGTTACACAGCTAGTGACAGATCTTTTGGAGGAGGTAGTGCTACCCACCCTAATTTCCTGGGTTCAGTTTGTGAGGGATTTACATTTAGCTGGAAGAGTTTATCTGCAATACCTGAATATTGGATGGTGTTGAATACCCTTGTGAGATTTAGGTATGCAGTGTGCACTGATTTGCCCTCATCCATTGCTTCAGTAATCTTACTGAAGAAGCCGACCATGTTAAGTAGTCAAGACTTCCCCTTTGCAAATCTGAACTGGCTTGGGTAGAGAGTTTGTATATTACTTATTTCCTTATTTATTAATTTCATAATGTTCCTTTCCATAACCTTACTGATGAAGATGGTTAGGCATAGGCATCTATAATTACCCAGGTTTGTTGACACCACATGGTTGTGCATGGGGATGACTGTTGCTGTCCTCCAGTCATCCAGCACAAAGCCTATTTGGCAGCTGATACTAAATAACTTTTTCAGATGGTCTTACAAGTCACTTTTCAAGCTAACCAATAGTCATCCCAGTATGTTATCCTGCACCACAGAAGTAGCATTCTTGGCTGTGGATAGTTCTTTAAGGACTTGTTTTTGAGAGCTTTGGGGTGGGGTGGTAGATGCAGTTATGAAATCTGGAAATAAAGGAGGAGGGGGAATGATGTTTGATCTAAATTTGTCTGCTGTTAAATTGGTTATGTCCTCTGGTTCTGAGTATGTGATATCCTTTACTATTAGCTCTGTGCAGTGCTGGATATTGTTTCTGAGATTTCTAATATAGTTAAAGAAGGCTTTATGGTTATCCTTCACTGGGGTGGCTGTTTTTACCTCATATCAGGTTTGCTTGATTTGATTAAGGTCTGGAGTATCTTGTTTAGTTTAACAAGTGTGTTATTAGCATCTTGACAGTACTTTTTTTGTTTGCACTGAGTTCTTTTCTTTTATTATAGAGCTTGTGTGTATTAGTATTGGGAGATTATTTTTAAATTTGTTATCTTATTTACTTCTGAGGGAGACAACCAAATGTATGCAACTATGTACATGTGCATAGAATTTAGTGGTAAAAGTTTATGTGTAAGTAGATTGGTCATCAGGATGGAGGAGATTTTGAACTTAACCAGGTCATCACTTAGATTTAGTAGATTAGCCTTAGCATAGTCTTTAAATACTAGGGTACTGGTAGATGCTTCTTGTTCCAGTCTTAAGGTGAATGTGACTGAACTGTGCTCTTATTGGACTAGGAAGAATTTACAGTCGGTAAGGTGGAAAGCTACCCCATATTGGTAAGGATCAAGTTTAGGATTTTGTTGCCCCTGGTTGCTGTGTAGACTAATTGGCCTAGAGAGTTTGTTTTGCTGAAGTCTAGAAATTTCTAGGTATACATGTTTGAGAATTTATACATATCACAGTAAGTGGAGGGGTAGTTGAAGTCTCCTAGGAGAATGGTGTTTGCCTTAATATGGGCTAACGTGGACATAGAAGGGGTCCCATAGTTGGGTCTGTATTATTTCTTTGGCAGCTTAGGTTGTCGAATGATTAATGATTCATACCTAAGCATCGACGTTTCAAAATCACGAATGGCCATATAAGCAAATTATTTCCTCGGGAAAGAATTTGCTAGGCCATCCGGAAATAAAATTAACTTTTCAACCTAAATATAGTGGGGGGGGGCTGTGCCCCCTCACACACACCCCCCCAACTAAATATACCAATTCCAAGATCGCTCTACGTTTGGGAAAGGAAAAATCCCCGATAATGGCCAAGCAAATTCTTTACCGAGGAAAGAATTGCTTATATGGCCGTTCGCGATTTTGAAACTTCATTGCTTAGGTGTCGACCATTGAGCATTCGACAACCTAAACTGTAAAAGAAATAATATGGACCCCCATAGTTTGTTGTAAGACATTCCTTGTTATTTAGATAGCTTTAGCCTACTATTGATGATGATGGTTTGAAGTTCCAGTAATATGGCTTGGTATATGTGAATTTATTTCTCATTATACTTCAAGGTTACATCAAGTACATATTCTTTGGACATTGTGTACAATCTTTGAATGTCTGTAAACTATATTTAGACTGCAATGTATACATTATTAATGCTTTATTGTGTAATTTTTGTTTCTTCCAGATATTATTTTTAGGTCATGCAATCCTGTAGTGTTCAGTTTCTATAATTTCCTCCGCACCCACCCATTGATCCGAAGACAGTTAACGTCAGCGGATGGCACATCAACCATCTCAGGGCTTAAAACGGAGAGCAGCTTTATAGATGAAATAAATCTCATTGAAAGAAAGCTGTTTTTTACTACTGCCAATGCTCACTTTAAGGTCGGATGCCCTGTATTAGCTCTTGAAGTACTTTCTAAAATTCCAAAGGTCACCAAGTCTAAAATGCCCTCTGAACAGAGCATGTATACTAAAGATTCTAGTGTTATAAACCACATCTCTCCACCTCAGAGAGTGGAAAATGGTTTGGAATATAATGGTCTTGACTGGTCACAGAATATTGCCTCTGCAAATGATTTTGGCTTAACAAGCAACTTTAGTGTAGACTGGAGTCAGGTGTCAGTGACTTTAAATGATGAACCTTTAAAACTTGATTGGGAAGATGATGCAGGAGGTTTGACAGACGAGGAAGAAGATGATGTTGGGTTAACTATGAAGGAAGCCATATCTGAGGAAAAAGGTAAGGTACAGAAGGAAACTGGTTCTCAGTCACTCATAACCCCTGCATCACAGGGAGTGGTGTCTTCTTCAGAGTACGATGTTGATGTAATTGCCGAACAGCTAAAATTCAGAGCTTGCCTGAAGATATTAATGACTGAACTCAGAACATTAGCTACAGGTTATGAAGTAGATGGTGGAAAACTTCGATTTCAGTTATATAACTGGCTTGAAAAAGAAATTGCTAGTTTGCATCAAATCTGCAACCACAAAGCAGAAAGCAAGACCTATGCTGTGGAGTTCACCAAAGAAGAGGACTTGGATAGTTTTGATCAAGAAGAGGACATGGAAAAACTGGATCCTGGTTCCTATGAGCGCCATCAGATTGAGCGTCGGAGGTTGCAGGCTAAGCAGGAACATGCAGAAAAACGAAAATGGTGGTTGCAGAAGAACCAGGCTCTTCTCAGAGTTTTTCTGAGCTACTGTAGCTTACATGGAGCTCAAGGTGGTGGCCTTGCTTCAGTGAGAATGGAGCTAAAATTTTTGTTGCAGGAGTCTCAGCAGGTAAGAAATTTTGCTTGTAATCATTTTGCAGTAAAATGGCAGCAGGGAAGAGTTAATTTTGTGGGGACTTACATATGTCAGATGTGGACTGGATCATTCCATCTTTATTTTCAGCTACAATAAGAAAGACCAGAACTAGACTTGATGTTTTTGTTTTTTATATGTTGGTTTCATGAACTGTCTTCTGGTAAATTGGTGGTGATAGGCCTGGTGTGAAGTACCATGGATGTTGCTGTTCATATCTGGGTTACAGGAGCATAATTAATGGGTATGACTCATAAGTACTGCTGTAGCATTCAAACAGGGATAAGTGTGTAGTGTTCTTGGATTGCAGGGATGCAACACCTCCAAATCTGTGAATTTTCATGCCCGTTATCACCTCCTCCTCTTCCTCCCAACAGTTAAATATTAGTTAAAGTGGTATTGTTCTGAGACTGGTTTTGCTAACAGATGTACCAACCAGTAAAAAAGTCAGCTTTAGATGGTAGGGATTCCAGTTTTAAGATCCTTGAGCCATCAAGTCCAGTCTTCTACTGTGATCTTATCCTCATTAGAAAGAGCATGAAATTAAGCAACCAGGCACATTCAGGATCATAGCTGCATCTGGTGGGCTGTAACAAATAAATCAACATATATTTTGAAATTATAAAGGACTGGTAGACACATGATAGGGTCATGAAAATTGTTAATGTTTCTATTGGGCTTCAATAGAAATGAGTGTTTCTTTGTAATTCTGATTCTATTATACCCAAGGCAAGTATACTCAGATTAGTGGCAGCACCTGAGTGGGCTGATTAAGCAACAGATTAACCTGAAAGAGCACCAAAGACCACAGAGTCAGAATGATTTTGTAATGAAATGAGAGAGATAAGGACAGTGAGAGAGAGAGAGATTGAAACAATTGTTAGATATGAAAGATAAGTAATGAGTATTAATGTGCTGGGTAGGATGGGAGAATATCACAACTTCAGACTGAGAATTGTTTAGAATGCCTAAGCCTGAGGCATCCCTTTCATTCCCATCTTTCTGCTGCATTCGTAATCCACATCTGATCAGCATACCTTAAGTCTTTCACTGCAATTCTGTTGATTTTATGCACACCTAAATACGTTTGGTTATAAGTCATTCTCAGGTAGTTGAATGATTAGTCAAAAAATGTGAACACAAGACCAAGAATCACCAAAATCCACGGCCACAGTACCCAAATCTCCAAAAAATGTGGTTAGAAGCAGTAGGTTAAGAACAGCACATTTATTGATACGTAATCTGAATCACACCAAACAGCAGCAAACAATAAACCAAGCGCTTTCGCTCGGTTATTACCGAGCTTCTTCAAGGTTAAAAAATCTTTTGTGTAGTCAGCCATGTTAAATACTAAATGCAACATCACATGACATACCCCCCCATGTGAATCATCCCTAATCAGTTTCTTAAAATACAGTGTGTATAAACTTTCCTTAAATATTAAATATATGTTCCAATCCAAAAGTCAAACTCAACTTTAAATCCAGTAATGCCAAAAATGAAAATATATAATATATTACAACACATGTAAAAACACATAAAAAATAATAAAATAAATGGTAATGAAATTAATAAACATGACCGTAATAAATGTTAAACTAAACCATGAAAGTAAATAAATGTAACATCTTCATTACCAATACAGCACATGGTAACCAAACTAAGGCATTCGGCTGAACTGCAAGTACATCCAATACCAGTATGTTTAATGGGGAAATTTAAGCAGTCTACAAGAACCCCTATTGTAATCGTGCCCTTCTTAATTTGAGCACACTGTTTATATTCAAGGCGTCATTCATGCCCGGTGGTCTAATTGCGTCCAGTCTAAGCTGCCAAAACAGTTCCCGATACTCCAACCTAGCTTCCCAGTTCCCTCCCCGTGGGTCGGGTGTCACTTGTTCTAGAATTGTAACCTTAATTTGCATATTTTCACATAATTGTGAATGCTTAAAAAAGGCATTGGTCACTACCCTTACTAATATCATATTGATGTTCATAGACTCTTTTTCTAAAAAGCCTTTCTGTCTTGCCTACATAAAAACTGTGACAATGTAGGCAGATTCCCAGGTATACCACTCCTTTGGTGGCACAATTAAAGTATTGTTTAAACTTATATCTAAAATTTCTGGAAGGGATAGAAATAACATCTTTATTCAACATGAAGGCACATTGGTTACATGAACCACATCTATGGGTACCCTTCTTCATTCTAGTGGACTTATTCTTAACAGCCTTATTTTTCTCAAAAAATTCTTTCAAATTCGTTCCTCTTTTTCTAACGAAACCTGGCACTGAAGGGATGAGATGTTTTATATCTTTATTCACTGAAATAATGGGCCAATACTTTAAGATGACCTGTTCTATTACCTGAGAGTCTGAAGAATATGTATATGCAAAACTATTTTTAAATTTGGAGGTGTTGTTGTCTATCACCAACTCCGTACTGGCTGTCCCGGTACCTAATAAAGGGTAATACCTAGATTCCCTATTATCAGTAACTTCCTGGGCCAATCCATCAATCAAGTTGACTGGGTATCCTTTTTCTATAAATAAGCCACAGAGTGTGTTGGCTTCCTCCAAAAAATATTCAAAAGTGCTACACATTCTCAAGGCTCTAATCATTTGGCCCTTAACTATCCCTTTTTTCTGGTAAAAAGGGTGCCCGCTACAAAAATGAAGGTACGCGTTAGAAAAGGTAGTCTTCCTAAAAAGTTTGGAATGAAAACAGCTGTTTGCGTAGTCCTTAATTAATGTTACATCCAAATAATGTAGAACATCTTGATCAATGTTGTGAGTGAATCTAAGAAAATCAGTACATCCGTTGATGTGTTCCAAAAATCCATTCAGGTCATAAATAGAACCATTCCATAGTAGGCAAATATCGTCTAAATATCTGGTATAATGTGTAATGAACTTTTTCCATGGTGTATTGAACACAAATTCCTGCTCCCAATGGTAGAGTACACAATTGGCGTATAGCGAAGCACAGCATGCTCCCATCGCCACGCCTTTCTTTTGGCGAAAAAACTCTCCATTAAAGTAAATAAAATTGTTTGTCAAATCTGTGTCCATTAAGTCCACCACTAAATTGATGACGTTGCTAGCCAACGTGCCATCAAGCGTAAGGGTTTGCCTAAACCATTCAAGTCCTACTATGTGAGGGATACTTGGAAATAGGTCTATAATATCGATGGTTACCATGTATAGCTCTGGACTAAACATCTGTCGGTTAATAACTTTTAAGAAATGCCAGGAGTCTTTGCAAATATGTGTAATTGGTGTTAAGACTCTTTTGGCTATGTAATCTATAAATTTTGCTAAGGGCTCCGTAATACTGCCTGCCCCAGAAACAATGGGCCTAAATCTTAGAGGGGCTAGGCCTTTATGTGTTTTCAGAATACCAAATATTATTGGTACCCTTGGCTTCATAACATGAAAATAGTTGTATAGCTGCTCATTAATAGTGCCTTGCAAGAGGTGGTCGTATAATTAATAACTCATTTAGGCATAAGCTAAATTAATTTCATTAAGGGACACCAGTTCATATTGTTCAACATCCTGCAACACCTGTAGGATGAAATCGTAATCTAGCTGGTACATTAGCACCACACCCCCTGCTTTGTCAGGTTTCATAACCCGGCATTTTTTCTGCTTTAAATTCTCAATCAACTGGAATTCTTCGTTACTGAGGTTCAATGGGCACTTGTTTTTCTTGTTTTTACCAGCTGTTCTAATTTCTCTCTCTACCATTTCCTCAAATATCTTAAGAGATCGGTGTGTGGGGGGGTTAAAGGTGCTAGTTCTGGTGAGATCTGAATGGATATTAGGTTGACCCTTAAAAAATATTGAAAGGTTTAGCTGCCTAATGAACAATTTAAAATCTATCAATGTGTTAGTGGTGTCAAAGGGACTAGATGGGACAAAGGTACAACCTTTTGAAAATAAAGTAAAATGCTCATCTGTGAGCAAGCAGTCAGTGAAGTTGTAAATTGTAAAATTATCTTTTCTGAAAATAATTTTCTTGGTAGGGGCCTCATCTATTGTTAATGATAAAACATTAACAAGTGGTTCTATTTCTGTATACGATTCCAACCTTGTTTCTGATGTCCCATCCCCCTCACTCCCCTGTTGGGAGGGTGCTGAAAATCCTGGTATGACTGTTTCCTGCCCCTCTTAGCAATTCTTTCACTCCTCCTGGGTGGTTCATTGTCAACCCTAACACCCTTATTGTTACATTCCACCATGTTATCCCCTTCCACAAACACAGTGTCATAGTTGTTTCTCCAACCACCATTTCTGTAAATAGGGTAGGCTAAGCCTTGCTGGTATTCGTGCATATCCCTGTCAAGTTTCTTAATTTTCCTATTTAAAACTTTTAAACAGTGTTGGTCAACCTCATAAAAAACATTGTCATAGCTTCTTTTAACACTTCCAAAATTCACATCATTAGTAACATTTTGGTTAAGAGCGGTCAGCTCCTTCAATAAGAGTTCAGCCTTGGATTGGTACTCCACAGTCATTAGTTTCAATATTTCTCTACCCGCGTTGTTAAAAATGTCACATAACTTGTCATACAATTCAGTCCCTGGGTGCACACAGTTAGGAAATTTAAATAAACGAAGACCTTTGGGAACCCTGTTAACCTGTATGCATTCATTTAAGTAGTCTATCTCCAACTGGTTGTTTTTAAGCGCATGTAACTTGTCTCTAAACAAGTTAAAGTTATTCTCAATGTTTCTGTTAAAATTGGAGTCTACAGTACCTTGCTGAAAATGGAACTGCTTTTCAGTCCATGCTCCAAAGTTAAAATCCTTGTTTGTGTCCCTTGTATTGTCGTCTCTTCTCTGTTTACCACTAGCAACATTTTTAGTGGAAGACGTACCACGTTGTGATTTGTCTCGCAAATGGTTACCGGAACTGACGTCATCCACCCTGCCATTCATAGCAGTTGGTGAAGAGGAAGTGACCCTATTGCGCTTATCAGAAAACTGCAACTGGTTGCCAGGCGACCCAAAACTCTGTTCAGCATTTTTTCTTTCAGTTGTTTAGTAAGTTCAGTTAACAGGTTCAAAACCTGTGTAAATTCGGCGCGGGTCACCGGAGCGTTGTCAGTATCTTCTCTCAGTATCGCTGGGGTCTCCATAAAGTTGGTAGAATTGGTTCCTTCAGCCATGGAAAAAATAAACTCTGAATGTCAAAAAATGTGAACACAAGACCAAGAATCACCAAAATCCACGGCCACAGTACCCAAATCTCCAAAAAATGTGGTTAGAAGCAGTAGGTTAAGAACAGCACAATTATGATTAGAATAGAAGGGGTTTCTTCAGATTGTGTAGTCTGTCCTATTTTTACAATTCTACTGAATGTGTATTCTAGTCCTGTACTGTACTTTTGTAGTCATTACTTATCTTTTAATTCTTCACAAACGCAAAGGAGCCTCCAGTGCAAAGAAACTAAGGCCAAAATGAAATGCACCAGTGCCACAAGCCACATGACCCATCTCTCAAGAATTCCACAAAATAATGAAATAAGTAACAACTTTATTAGAGTTAAGACCTTTTGCCTAAAAAAAATCTGAATTTCATCATTGTGAGGGAATACCAAAGGATTTTGGATCTCATGGCATCTAGGATTTTCATGATACCCTGGCAAGATACTATGTGAGACAGATACAATGGTATCTGAAATCTCTTTGGTCACTGCATCAGAACCCTTTCTTTTTTTCAAGTCACAGTCCTGTGGTTTGTCAGAAGAGAAATTGTTTGATGGAGACAGCAGATATCCTTAAATCCAGATCTCCCCTTCTTTCTCACTGCTCCAAAGCAGTCAGTCATCACAGACACTGTAGACTTTGTTTGGAGTGCAGTTTCAGGAGGGTAAAAGTGCAGGGTTGTGGGACACCAAGAACAGACACAAGCACATAAATATCTAGGAGATGCTTGTTCTGACCAGGGCACTCAATTCTCCTAACCATCCAGGTCCATCCAGGACCTCTTCAAAATGGATTTAGACAATACCACAGTCATGTGGTACATCAGCAAGCAAGGGGGAACCAGGTTGTACCCCCTTTGCAGACTAGCCTTGTTAGCTTAGGATATAGCTTCACAGCACAATCTCATTCTGCAGGCATCCTACATTCCATCAGAGCAAAACTGTGTGGCAGACAAGCTGAGCGAAACAAGGGCAGACCCTCACAAATGGAATCTAGATGAGGTGGTGTACCAACATTTGATCCATCTGTGGAGAGTTCCTCAAGTAAGACCTTTCTGCCACCTTTTTAAACAGACAGCTGGCAAGATTCTGTTCCCGGACTCTATGCAAGAAGGTCTGGAAGGCAGATGACTTTTCTTTTCTTTGGACAGGAATGTTCCTGTATGCTGTTCCACCCTTTCCACTATTATCCAGGGTACGTCTAATGATTCAGAAGGAATCCCCCAAGATTTTTATGGTAACACCCTTCTGGCCTAGGCAGATGTGATTCTCCCTTCTTTTGGAAATGGTCAGGGGCAATTACCACAAGCTTCTTCACAGACTGGATCTACTCACACAAGAATAGGAGTGGTTTGATATACTCCAACATCAATCATTTTTAATTGACTGGCTGGATGATAAGAGCTTAATTCCTTTTAGGCACTTGTGTACTGAGGAAATGCAGCAGCTATTAATGGAGGCAAGAAGCCTGCTACTAGAAAATCCTATATTAGCAAATGGAAAATATTTTCTAGTTGGTGCCAACAACATAACCAACACCCATTCAGGGCTAGTTGTTCTCTGGTTTTACAGTAGTTGTGTGAGTTACTGTTCTATATCCTTTCTTATTCCTCTATCAAGGCTCATTTATCAGCTGGTTAAGCATGTCTGCCTGTAGATCCTCCTCTTTCAAGGCAGTGTCCTGCCAAAATGTTCTTGAAAGGGGTTTTGCTTAAGAGGCCACCAAGTAAACCGGTGCCTCTTTGAGATCTTAATTTTGTGTTAGAGAAGCTAACATTTACTCCAGTTGAACCAGCTAACCTGGCTGACTTGCTGAAACTTCTGCTGGTTTGTGGATGCCAGGGTAGGGAACAGCTAACAGGAACATGGAGGGTATTCTGTTCCTTAGAAAATCAATAGATGTACTTGAAAATGCCAGATATCACACAGAGACTTAAATGATAATTGCATGTACTGTTTAGGTCAAGATCATAATGCTAGTGAATGTCAGATTTGTAAGAAATGTCGATGTAAGGCACTTAAGATGGGTCATGACACCCTTTAGGCTTAGCTGATGCAGAAGGGAACTCATGGACATTTTTGATAAAAACACCTTGTCTGTCACGTTACAGCAGGTTGCTGGCTAGGGCATTGCTCCAAGCAGGGAAAAAAACAAGAGAAGGGCAGCCTAAAGGAGAAGTCCAGTGAGACTCCTGAATCAGACCATTTGCTGAGGAAACTATGTCCAAGGATGTCAGCTCATTGGAGGCTGTCAGACAGTTTCCAGCTCTGACATCTGCAAAATAGCTATGATTTCTGGTGATATTAACTCAGAATCCATAAGATCACTGTCCCTCAGCATGTCCTACTGCATGTTAGATGCAACTAGGAAACAGGTGGCCAACAACAGACAGACCTTGGCCATGAATGGCACTATACCATTAAGCAAGGGAAGGATGGTGTCCCCTTAGCTATTACTGATGAAGGTAAGTGTGCTCAGAAGAAATCTGAATCCTTGTTCAGAAATCCCCAGCAGTTATTTGCAACTCTAAGGCAGAAACTTCAGAGGCCAAGGCCCCTGCCAAACTTAAGCTGCTACCTCCCAAAACCACCCAGCTTGTCTCAAAAGAATGGGTAAAGCGGGCTTCATAGGTTCATAAGTGCATAAGGCTAATGACCACAGGGGCCCTTATAAACCTAGCCATACAGCCCAAATGTGACAGAAAAAAATTGGATTCATATATATTGGGTAATTTGCTGACTACCTGTGTCCATCAAAGACATAGGTGCCAGACCAGGGATGAATTTCCGATTACCCATCCATTCATCCAGGTTGTACTTAAATAGGGATAGGGAGGAACTTAGGGTTTCTTTCATTTCTTAAAAGCCTGCAGCTTGTGTCTAGCCAACCCTCTTGGTCAGCAGTCCTAACAAAGCTAAAACAAGAAGCCTCTCCAATGTGAAACTGACTTGTTTCTTGTGTAGTGGAGGAGGTGTATCTGGATCATGCATTTTGGATGTTCTCTCTCTTGTTCTTTGACACAGCTGAGAAGATAGCCTGGCCTCTGACTCACATATATAGGCCTTGTCATTTGGGGATAGCCCCTTCCTGATGGGGGAATATTTCCAATGGTAAACTTATGAGGTTTTAGCCTTTCCAGAAAAGGACTGTAGATCTTGTATGGCTGGACCTCCCAAACTGGTAGCTGTCCTTCCAGCCCAAGAAGCTCTCCTGGTTAATTTTGATGCTACCACCCTGGCACCAGCCTTTCAACACTCTACCAACTCCAAAAGTTGACAGTGGATTTGGATGTTCTTCATTCCACATTGCTGCAGTCCTAACTATTGGGTAGTCCGCTGTCCAGTCGGCCCGAATACCAAAGTATATGGCTGACGTCGGTCAGGGCGCATTAGACTGACGTCAGTACGTCAGGGTACTAATGCGCATGACCGACGTCATATCCTCAGTCTTTTTTGCCGCATGGTCCGATGCAGAAGCAGTTTTGCGAGTGCAGGTTGGCGTTCTGAAATTTTCTGAAGTCGGAGTTTCAGACCGAATCAAAGTTGGCTAAGTACCCGTTGGGAACATTTTGGTTTTTCTTGCCTCAGTATTTAACCGGATGTCAGAAAAAGTGAATAACTGTATTTCTTGTGGGAAACAGATACCTCATAGGGATTACCATACCTTGTGTATACCTTGTTTAGGGCCTGAGCACGGCGTTGTTGGATGCCGCTCTTGTGCTAGATTTAACAAACGCACTATTAAGAGAAGGTTAGACTGTGCCAGGTTAGTGTTTGGGAAGCGTTGCAATTATAAAATGCCGTCGGATGCTCCGGCGCCCGCTTCGTCCAAAAAGCGCAAGGACAAAACAGCGAAGCCTAGGGTTGATGAACCGGCAGTCCCGGACGTCGGTTCTTTAGAAGGCTCAGTGGAGCCAGAGGTTTTGCCAGGAGTTTCTTTGGAGTCTCAGGCAGAGACTTTACTGTTACAGGATGTGCCTTCTCAGGAGGTAGGCCAGGCTGAGGGGCTTCTCAGGTAACTGTTCTTCCCTCTCTTCCCAAGGTAGTTAGAGCCTCTCCTTCTGTTTCCAAAACTTCTTTGAGAGGTAGGCCAAGTTTAGCTTCAGTGGGGGCTTCTCCTAGCACTTCAGGTTCTGTGCCTAAGAAACATATGCTTAAAATGGCAGAAGATTTGATTACTATGATTAGAGGTTCTATGCCCCCTCCTGATAAGAGGCCTAGGGTGGAACCTGAGTTTGAGAGTTTTGAACAGTGTTCAGAGGCTTCTGAGTCTTCTGCGGAAGACTTGCAGGAGTATCCTCCTTATTCTGATTCTGATGTGGATGATTCCACTCCTACAGCTTCTCCTCCTGAGGATTTCTCATTTTCAGAGACTCTGCATTCCATGAGGGAGCACTTTAAATGGGAAGGCCAAGATTACTCTGATTCCAGGAAAAGGCTTAGGGAATTCTTGTTTTACCCCAGCATAGGCCCTTAGCTATACCTCCTGTGTTGAATGTGGTGGAAGATGTTTTTGCAGAGGCTTCCCTGAACCCTGATTCTTTGCCTCCTTCTCCTGTTAAACCTGATAGGTACTATAGGGTGCCTGAAGCTCATAAGTATCTTTTTAAGAGTCCTAGGGCAGACCCGGAAACTGTTTCTCAGGGACCTAAAGGTGTTAAGGCCTCTGTTGTTAAAAACCCTGTTCCCACTGATAAAGAGGCAAGGGCTTTGGATAGATGGGGAAAGAAAGTGTATACTTCTTCCACTTTAGCCATGAGGGCGTTGAATTGTCAGTTTCACATGCTAAAATATCAAAATTATCTCCTTTCACAATTGAAATCTAAGGTGGATGCTTTGGCGGAAGGTATTGAGTGTAAAGAGTTGCTGGATTTAGTTCATGTGTCTGAACAAGTGGGTAAGCATTCTTTGCAATGTGGTTTTGATGCTGTACAGGCCTCCTCGAGGGTGGCTGCCACTAGTTCTGTTCTGCGCAGGCATGCCTGGTTGAGGGATCAGAATTTAGCTGAGCATGTTAAGACAAGGATTTTGGATGCTCCTTTACAGTCTGATGTGTTGTTTGGTTCGCCTGTGGAAGCAGTTTTAAAGAAAATGGAGGACAAAGCTAAGTCTATGCAAACTGTTAAAGATTTTTGCAGGTGCAGCCACCAAGTTTAGTAGAAATTGGCCTACTAAGGGATGGACATATCCTGCTTATGATTCCCAGTCTAGGGGTAGGTCTAGACGTGGTAGGGGCAGAGCTCAAGGTTCTTTTAGGCCTAGAACAGGAAGTTCACCTGCTCAGACTTCTGGTGAGGGCAGGGGTCAGTCCTTTCGTAAACAGACCCAATGACCTGCCTTTTCAGCTGCCAGTAGATTCTCGTCTGGCAGCTCCTTTGGGAGGAAGACTGTCTCTTTTCAAAGAAAATTGGGATTTAATTACTCAAGACAGATGGGTGTTGGATATCATTCACCACGGTTACAGGTTTTATTTCCATACATTGCCCCTTTCAAAGGCATGCCAGACGTTCCTCCTCCACAAAGGAAAGAGGCTCACAAGCAAATTTCTCTGTTACTCCAAATAGGGGCCATTCAGCCAGTCCCTGTATCAGAAAGGGGCCTAGGATTTTATTCTCGCCTGTTCCTAGTACCAAAGAAGGGGAACACGTGGAGACCAATTTTGGATTTATCTATCCTCAACACTTATCTGGACATTCCCAAGTTCAAGATGTTGACGTTACAACAGCTTTTACCTCTGCTGGGCAAAGATCACTGGATGGTAACTTTAGATCTCAAGGAAGCTTACCTTCATGTGCCTATAAGACTAAGTTGCAGGAAGTATCTGCGTTTCGAGCTGGAAATTCTCATTATCAGTTCTCTGCATTGCCCTTTGGCTTATCTACTGCCCAGAGTATTCACAAAGGTTCTGGCTCCAGTGATAGCTTACTTCAGGCTAAAAGGAATTCAAATCTATCCTTACTTGGACGACTGCCTGATTCTGGCTCAAGAAACGGAAGACCTTCTACAGCATCTGGAATATGTTATAGCAGTGCTAAGATGCCTAGGGTATTCTGTGAACGAAATAAAGTCCAGTCTAGTACCCTCTCAAGACATGTGCTTTCTGGGTGTGAGACTGAATACAGCAGCCCAGATGGCCTTTTAACCCCGGACAAACAAAAGAGTCTATCCCTTTACTTCCATCAACTATCTCATCAGTCCGTGCTGACTGCAAGGACAGTCCTTCAAGCATTAGGGTTCATGGCATCTTGTATTCTGGTGCTTCCCAATGCCAAACTGCATATGAGGAAGCTGCAATGGTATCTCAAAAATGTATGGACACAGCACTGCCAGGATTCGGACACTGTCATTCAAATAATACCTTGCCTTCAAAAAGAATTTTTGTGGTGGGCTCAGGAATGTCACCTAAACAAGGGACTCTCTGTGACCCGGCCAGAGGCGAGTCAGATTTTTACGACAGATGCCTCGGACATTGCTTGGGGAGCTCATCTAAATGGAAAGTGGATACAAGACAAGTGGCCTGCCAGACTACAGCATCTACATATCAACATGAAGGAGATGTTAGCAGTCCAGTTTGCATTAATGGCTTTCAAGGAGTTACTTCTTCCAGGGCAGGTGTTGATTCTAACAGACAACACAACTGTCATGTGGTACATCAACAAACAAGGGGGAACACATTCTTATCCTCTATGCAGGCAAGCAATGATTTTATGGGAGACTGCGCTCAGCTTGCAACTAACTCTTCAGGCAAGGTTTCTGCCGGAGCACAGAACTCCTTAGCAGATGTGTTAAGCAGACAAATCATGGATCCCCACGAGTGGAAACTGGATCTTCATGTATTTCAGAAATTGACAGTGTCATGGGGAACTCCAGACATAGATCTGTTCGCTTCTCCACTAAACCACCAGCTGCCAAAGTTTTGCACAAAGGGGTTTCATCACACAGCTTGGAAAGTGGATGCTCTTTCTTTCAGTTGGAAAAATCTTCATGTGTATGCCTTTCCACCTCTGCCTCTTCTTCCAAAGGTGCTCTTAAAGGTCAGACAAGACAAGCCAAGGATGATTTTAATAGCTCCAGATTGGCCTCGGCAACACTGGTACCCACTACTAAGGAGTCTGGTAAGGAAGCCTCCATGGCCTTTACCTTTGATTCCACATCTGTTATCTCAGAAGGACGGTCATCTGCTCAATGTCAAGCTTCACTCTCTTCATCTAACAGCCTGGCATATTCTGTGTTGAAACACAGCAGGTCTCAACTTCCTCAACAAGTTTTAAATGTGATTATGGAAGCTAGAAGACCTAGTACAAGGAAAGTGTACGCAGAAAAATGGAAGAGATTTTTATTTTGGAGTACAGCAAAGAATTTGGAGGTTTCTGAGCCTAATTTGAGTGTGGCTCTTCAATATCTTACTGAGTTATTGGACAAAAGTTTGTCCTTCTCTTCCATTAAGATTCATGCTGCAGCAATTTCAGCTCACTATGATTGTGACCCACCATTGTTTTCGCATCCTTTGTTCAAGCAGTTTCTTAGAGGGGCAAAGAATATAAGACCCCACGTAGAGCTCCTACTCCTGCTTGGGATCTCAATTTTGTGTTGGAAAAACTTACTCTACAACCTTTTGAGCCTGCGGCTACTGCTGAATTGAAATACTTGTCATGGAAGACTGCTTTTCTGTTGGCTATTACTTCTGCAAGAAGGGTGTCTGAGTTGCAGGCCCTTATGGCAGTAGAGCCCTTTTTGATTTTCCATAAGGATAGGGTATCATTACGTACTAATCCTTCCTTTATGCCTAAGGTGGTTTCTAGTGTGGCTTTAAACCAAACTATTCATTTGCCTACTTTTATGCAGACCCCCAAAATAAAGGGGAAAAGATTTTGCACACTTTAGATGTACACAGGCAATTGCGTTATTATTTAAGCAGGACTAAGGATTTTAGGCAGTCTCAGCAGTTGTTTGTTTCTTTTGCTTTGGGTTCGCAGGGCAAGCCTGTGTCAAAACAAACTATTTCTAGGTGGATTGGGTTTTGCATTGCATTTTGTTATTCCCATCATGGCAAGGAGTTTCCAGCTGGGATTAGGCCTCATTCCACTAGGGCTACTGCCACTTCAACAGCATTTCTAAGGGGGGTGGCAACTAAGGATATTTTGGAGGCAGCTACTTGGAGTTCAGTGCATACTTTCTCTAAGCATTATCACCTTCCTCTCTACTCTAAGTCTAGGGCTGGTTTTGCCACAGCTATTTTGCAAGGCATGTTGTCAGCTCCTGCTTCTTTATGATTTGCCAGCCTCCCTTACCTCTGCTTTGGGATTCTACCCAATAGTTAGGACTGCAGCAATGTGGAATGAAGAACATAGTACAGTTTTGTACCTACCATAAATGTAGATGTTCGAGGATCCACATTGCTGCAGTCCACCCTCCCTCCTTCCCTCTGTGTTTAGGGGTGGTTGTGTAGGTGAGGTTATATGCTGATAATTTTGTATATATTGTACATATTTTTGGTGCAGGTATATTGGGCCTTGTCTTTTTAGGGTCTTCTGACATCTGGGGCAAGAAAAGACTGAGGATATGACGTCGGTCATGCGCATTAGTACCCTGACGTACTGACGTCAGTCTAATGCGCCCTGACCGACGTCAGCCATATACTTTGGTATTCGGGCCGACTGGACAGCGGACTACCCAATAGTTAGGACTGCAGCAATGTGGATCCTCGAACATCTACATTTATGGTAGGTACAAAACTGTACTTTCTGAGCCTTGGAACCGAGACGGACGTTTACTTTAGCTCAGACTCTCCAAACTCTCGAGCCAGGCTCTACCCATAATGTTGCTCTCAGAAATTACCTCGGATCTCGTTTGCCATTTCACAGACCAGACCAGAACCCCCAACTGTCCCGAATTACTCGTTTTTTACCGAGTTTTGGGGTCCAAATGAAGGGGTGCCACGATTCCCGATTGGCACCCCTTCATTTCCGATTTCTTTGCCTTATTTTTTTATTTTTTTTTATTTCCACGCTGACGGAGCTGACATCATCACGTCAGCGATGATGTCAGCTCCATCAGCACTAACAGCCAGTCGGAACTGAGCTCCTTGAGCTCGCGTCATCATTTCCGGCTGGCTGCAAGCAGTTGCTGCATTTGAAAAGCTTGCCGCCAAATCGCCAATCCTGTTCAAACAACGCTTAGCTGCCGCCTGCCTGCCATTCGTTTGGACTGGGACTTTATCACTTGTATTGCCCAAGAAAGAAAGCTGCAGTCTGCCGTTCGTGCTGGGCGCCTGGGACTATCTGAGAAAATATGCTGCTGCTCTTACTGTATGATTTAAGCTGTTGCCTGCCCAAGAAAGCTCTGCCATTCAGGACTGGTATTAGGTAAGGAGGAACAGGAACTAGCTGCCATTCGTTTCCTGTTTATTTTAAATGCGAGGGCCGAGGACTGCTGCCATTATTCTTAAGCTGCTGTAGGGAGCTGCCATTCATTTGAACAAAGTGTGTGTGTGTTTGTGTGTGAAGTGTGAACAGGAACCAGCTGCCATTTGTTTTCTACTGTTTAATTTAAATGCGAGGATTGCTGCCATTATTCTTAAGCTGCTGTATTAGGAGCTGCCATTCATTTGAACAAAGTGTGTGTGTGAGAGCTATGGTGAGAAGTGAGAACTGAATTCAATAAATGAAACAAAGTGTGTGTGTGAGAGCTATGGTGAGAAGTGAGAACTGAATTCAATAAATGATAGCCATTCAGTTTCAGTCTTCCTATTGTTTAAACTGCTGATTTAGCATAGTGGTATGTTGCACTAACTGTAGTGTGTGTGTATAGTGTTCTGGGTTCAAGTCAACACTTGCCAGTAACATGCATGGGGGTAACACGTTTTATTCTAGCAACTTTCCAGAGTTATACAAGCAGTGTTTAAAATGTGTCCCTGTTTTTTAAAATGTGTCCCTGGTTTTTGAACTTTTGCCCCCCCCCCCCCCCCCCCCCCGAAAAAAAACCCTGAAATTGAAAGTGTGAGAAGCTGTGCAAGATGCCTATGGCTTACTCTACTGTCATTCTATTTATATTGTGTGTGTGGAAGTAGACTTTTTATGATGGAAATGTTCTGAATTGGGCAGTTTTGTCATTATTGGTTCATGCATTTTGTTTCATTGCCTACAGTATGGCCTACTGGAAAAAATGTTCTTTCAGACAATACATTTAAAATGTGCTCTAACAAGTGTGCTGTATTATACAAGGAATATAACTTAATAAAGTCAGGAAGGTGTATCAAATGAAAGAACATGTATGTGTGCAAGGGGCCAATGATTTTAAAACGGCCCAAAGGTAATCTTTATCCCTTATTGGCCAGATGTATTTTCTTTGGATGTGGTGCAGGTTTCAATACTGTTTCAATGAATGTGATTTTCAAGAGCAGAGAAGTTTTAATACCAAGTGGTTTCAGTACTGTTTCAATGAATGTGATTTTCAAGAGCAGAAAAGTTTTAATACCAAGTCTATTTTCATTGTGAAACAGTATTGCTTTATTTATCAGATGTCTGTTAGTGTTACTGCATTGATGATGTGCCTCAAAATGTAAAAATAAAATCCAAATCTTTATTATAGAAGTAAAGCAGTATGCAGTTGCACACATTAGTGTTTATGGTAAATGGGGCGAAATAGCCAGATAATGAGACATTGGAATGGCTGCAGGGGGACTCTGGTCTGGTGTCATATTTTGGTTGTCTGTTCTTCAGTTTGTGTTTGAAAGTTGGTATCCCACAATTCCATTGGAGTGGGTGGGGTTACATAATTATGTATGCAAATGAGATGTTAATCAGCGTACAGATTTGTACCTATTTTTCATGGCCCTTGTCCAGATTTCTGATGTTTCCAGGTTGAGAGGTATGGACCAGACACATTCATTCATTCTCTTGAGCCTTGGCTTAGTGTTTCTTGTGAGTATTTTCTAATTTTTACATTTCCTTCTTCCATAATGTTTCCCTTTATAACTCTTTATAATTCTTTGTACCTTTGAAGGTATTCTTTCATACCATTGTTGGTATTTTTTCTCTCCTACTAATTTTCAAAATATATATATATATATATATATATATATATATATATATATATATATATATATATCTTTCCTTAGCTGTATTTCTTCACCCTGTTCCATAGTGTGACTACTTTCCAGCAATCATGGTGGAACAGCAAGAAAAACTTTCTCCTTCTAAGCCCTCTAAGGTGTAAAAAATGTGAGGGCAAAATGCCCAACTCAGACGGGCATACCCTGTGTTTGTACTGCTTGAGGAAAATACACTTACAGGAAAACTGTGCGATTTGTCATGGGTTTTCAACCCGTACTTTTACTGAAAGAAAAAATAAGCCAATTTTGAAAGGGCTGCTTAAGACTGGATTTGAGGAGGCCATTTCTAAGTACAGAACTGAAGCTAGTACTTCATCATCATCATCTTCTTCAAAGAAAAGGCCTTCCTCAGTTCCAAAGTCTTCGGAACCGTCATGGAAAATAGCTAAACCTTCCTCAGTACCGAAGAGTTCATCAGCACCAGAAAATTTGACTGCAACTGCATTGACTACTACTACTACTACTACTAAATTGCCTTTGGAGCCAACAGCTTCTTCTTCGGTACCTACTGATACATCAGTACTGAAGCAATTGGGGGCTGCCTCTACTCCCAGTAATGTCCTAGTCCCAATCTGTGGACCTGTTTAAAGACAGTCTTTTTGGAAAAGTGAGACCCCTCTAAATCTCCTTCCACTGCATCTGTTTGATCTACTAAGAGTGTCTCAGAGACAGACAACATGAGACTGTTGGATCAGGTAGTGGTTCTGAGGGGATTGTCCTCAGTTCTGAGCCACACTGGCATCTTAACCATTCATTCTATCACTCCCCCATACCCACCTCCTCCAACTTTTGGCACTGGAGACCTTCCAGGATCGAGACTCACTGGTCAGGTCCGAGATGCATGGTACCTTTTTAGCCCCTTACCATCTATGTCTCTCGGTGCCTTAGCCTTTGTAGCGTCGACCCAGGATTCTGTTCAGGAGGGTGTCACCTCTGTGCAGGGTGTGACCCCGGTTCCAAAGGAGTCTATTTAGGTTCCAGGCTCCCACCCCTCTATGAGGGGGGGGAGCCTTCCGGATTATGGAGAGGGCATTGTCAATTGGAGACTCACAGTCCATGCCATCATGGACAGATTTCGGTATTCCCTCAACTTGAGCTACCATTAATCTCATCCCCAGAACAGAGGGCACAAAAGTCTCAGGTAACACCTACCTTGGTAGTCTCTTCTTCGAATACTTCCCCGGATCACACCCCCCCCCCGAGGAAATCCCTGCGAAAAGAAAGTTCAAGAGGAAGCACTTAGACTCCCTGTAAAAGTCTTTCACTGAAGATACTAATTTCGATGAAGTGGAAGGTTTCCCTAGGTCACCCCATGATGAAGTTTCCTTTGGGGACATCCTAGAAATCCTGAAACAGAGGGGTGGCTG
This sequence comes from Protopterus annectens, assembly GCF_019279795.1. Taxonomy (NCBI): domain Eukaryota; kingdom Metazoa; phylum Chordata; order Ceratodontiformes; family Protopteridae; genus Protopterus; species Protopterus annectens. The sequence continues at coordinate 1,024,839,212 of NC_056739.1, read as the reverse complement.
GTCCTCCTCCTGACCTTCCTCCAAGGAATCAGTATACCTAGAGGCTTTTCATGCTTAACTCTCTACTTCTTGGATCTCTCCGCCCACTGATAATCTCATTACAATAGATTGCTCAGCGGGCGTGTAAGATGCCCGATGCCATAGAACCAATCCCTAAAAGACCTGATTGAGTATTGTCAGCCCCTAAAGAAGAACCACATTGGGCCAAAGGTATTCCCAAGGAACCACATTGGGCCAAAGGTATTCCCGTTGATGCCATGGTGGTAGCAGCAGCCACCAAAAGGAACTTGCTGAAGAAAGTCCTACTATCCATCCTCCTAACAAGGAATCTAGGACTTTTGATAGACTCAAGAAGCACGTTTATGCTTCGATGACCTTCACTCTAAGGTCCTTGAATTATATGGTGCACTTTACAAGACTACAGAGGGATCTGATGAAGGAGGCCTCAGATACCCTTGAAGGAGAAGTAGCTGGAGGGGTAAAAGATAAAGTTACTTCTCAGCTTGCAACCCTAGAAGCAATTTCTAACTCATCCATGAGACTCATTGCCCATGCAGCTGAAGGGACGATTGGCTAGTGGGTTCAGGCATAGCCATGAGAAAGCATTCCTGGATGTGCTTGTGTGACTTTATTGAGCCATTTAAAGTGTCATTTGTCAATGCACCATTTGACAGATTGTCCCTTTTTGGTCCCAAGGTAAAGGATACCCTAGCCAGATATAAAAAGGATGGTAAGACCCTTTCTGCCATTGGCATACATTTCTCCACTCCTCCAGGAACCAGAGAAGTTGAAGACTGTGGTTTAGAAAATGCAAAGGGCCTTTCCAGGATTCAGGAGGCAAAGACTTATCCGAGGGGAGAGAGGAAGCAATGAAAGATGCTGACCTAGAGGCAGAACTGCAATGCAAAATCAGGGATCCAGAGAAACCTTCTCTGGAGCTTCCTACTAGCACCCCTGAATGAGTGCCCAATTGTCCGCCTCTGGTGACAAGTCGGGGGATGTTTTTTCTGCACCAATCTGCCTGGCAAATATTAACAACAGACAAATGGGTGCAGGGCATTATATCCAGAGGTTACAAAATTCCCCTATCACAACCTCCCAATTCCTAGAAAAAACTTGCAGATGTGCCACCCAGTCTCAGGGAAGCAGCAGTTCTAGAAATTCAAAGACTGCTAAACAAAAGAGTCATCCAGAAAGTCCCACCAGACCAGAAAGGATCCGGATTTTACTTGAGATTCTTTTTAGTGCCCAAGAAAACAGGGGACTGGAGACTCATCTTGTATCTCAGCCAATTCAACAAGGCAGTTCAACAAACCAAATTCTGGATGGTCACGGTTCAGTCAATACTTCCATTCTTGGAAAAAGATGAGTGGATGTGCTCTGTAGACCTCCAAGATGCTTATTACCACATAAAAATTAGAGAGAGCTCCAGGAGGTTTTTGCACTTCCAGCTGGTAGCCAGTCATTTCCAATTCAGAGCAATGCACGTTGGACTCACCACAGCCACCAGGGTGTTTACCAAATGCATGGTAGTGGTAGCAGCTCATCTACGACTGCAAGGTTTTTGAGTATTTCCATATCTCAACGACTGGCTCCTCTGCTCTACCAACAGGCGTCAGATAGAATGGGCAAGAGATTACACCATACATCTCTGTTCATCGCTAGGAATAACTGTAAATTTCAAAAAGACCAAATTTCAACCCATTCAACATCTGGACTTCACTGGAATTCGCTTAGATACTGTCTCGGGAATTGCATCTCTCCCTCTAAAAAGGCTACAGCGTATACCCAGGTTGATCAATTACAACACAACAACAAAGTTCCAGCAAAGTTAGTTCTTCAAACATAGGTTCCATGCCATCAGCAACCACCCTAGTTCCCTTGTTGAGCTACTACACGCAGATGTTGCAAAGGCTATTAGCGTCCCAGTGGTCTCTCATACACCAACCAATGTCACAGCCAGTTCTCATTACCAATCGCTGCAAACATAACCTGATGTAGTGGCTACACTCAAATCACATTCTGTTTGGGTATTAATTCATTCTTCCCCAGCCCCAAGCCATAGTGACCATGAATGCTTCCCAGACATGGTGGGGGGGGGGCATTATCTGGGAAGGACAGTCCAAGGCATGTGGTCCCAGTTGGAGGCCGACTTGCACATCAATGTACTAGAGATAAGGGCAGTGCTATTAGCGTTGCAAGCATTCCAGGATGTCCTCCCTCTAGGGACAGTAGTGATTAAGACGCACAACATGACAGTAGTCTCGTACATAAAGAAACAAGGGGGAACCAATTCTTACCCATTGTGTCGAGAAGCACTCAAAGTTTGGCAGTAGACAATTTCTTCCAACCGCTTTCTCACAGCAATGCACATTCTGGAGAGCTCCAAAGTGATAGTGTTCAAATTGAGCAGGAGTGGTCTGTCAATCCAGCAGTGGCAAACAACATTTTTCACCACTGGGGCCAACATTGCTGCTTTCTCTTTGCTTCACCTGTAAACAATAAGCACAGAAGTTACTTTTCCTTAATCCCACTCAGGAGGAGTCGCCCACAGATGGTCTTCTCCACAATTGGCCTCCCAGTCTGCTTTATGCCTTTCGCCCAATTCCTCTCATTTCACAGATGTTCATCGTGTTTCACTGTTGCAGTCATTACACTTGGCTTATCCTGCTGGCAGGCTACCTGCAGTCGGCCTGAATTCCAAAGTCCTGGTCTGGCATCGGTTGCTGTTGCCTCTTCCCTGACGTCAGTGCACCAGGGGTATAAAAGATGCAGCCGACGCCATTTTCTTCAGTCTTTCTTGCCGCATGGTGCCCAAAGCAAAAGCAGTTCGCAAGTGCCGGTCGGCCGACTCCTGAGCTTTTCAAAATCTAATTTCAGATCCAAAGTCTTCATTAAAGCTAAGTACCCCGTTGGGGAAACTTTTTTCTTGCTCCAGACCGATGTCAGAAAAAGTTAACAATTGTATTTCTTGTGGGAAGCAAATACCTCATAAGGATTTTCATTCTTACTGTATTCCTTGCCTAGGCCCTGACCACGACATTGCTAGCTGTCGGTTTTGTGCTAGATTTAACCAATGCGCTATTAAGCATTGGTACGATTTTGCCTTTCATTACTTTGGTCGAAGATTTAATTATATAATGCCATTGGAACAGCCGATGACCAGAGATTATGAAAAGCGCAAGGAAAAGGACAGACATCCGAGGTCCAAAACCGATGACGAGGCCTCCGCTAGGCCAGTCGCCGGTTCTCAGTGAGGTGCTTTCGCAGCCCCTGATGCCCGCTACCTCAGAGCCACAGGCCACTTCTGACTCCCATGTGGAGCCAACTAGGCCTCTGGATACTCAAGGTATTGGACACTCGGAAACTATTCCCTCAGATGGGTCTGGAGCCACTGCGCAGGCATCGGCTTCTGAGGGTGTTTTCAGACCTACACAGTTACATGTCAAGCCAACCTCAGCTTCAAAGGCAAAGACTAAAACAGCTCTAAAGACAAAGAAACAAGTACAGCATTCTCCTGGACAGACTTCCATGCCTAAGAAACAGATGCTTAAAATGGCCGAATACCTAATTACTTTGATCAGGGGTTCCCATCCCCCTCCTGATAAGAGGCCTAGGCAAGAGACAGAATATGACTCTTCTGATCAGGTTTTCATTTCCTCTGACTCCTCTTCTGAACAGGGATACTCTCTTCCTCCCTATGAGGATTCTGATGCTGAAGAATCTATTCCTTCAGCCTCTCCTCCTGAGGATTATTCTTTTGGGGAAACCCTGCATACCATGAGGGAGCATTTTCACTGGGAGAGCAAGATTACTCCGAAACTAAGAAAAGGCTCAGAGACTTTCTTTTACTACCTCAGCACAGATCTCTTGCTATTCCACCTGTTCTAGACATTGTAGATGATGTATTTTCAGAGTCCGGCCTGTCTCCTGACTTTTTACCCCCTGCACCTGTTAAGCCAGACAGATACTACAGGGTTCCAGACTCATAAATTTCTATATAAAAACCCTGCTGCTGACCCAGAAACTATATCTCAGAGTCCCAAAGGGGTCAAGGCTTCCATTGCAAAAAAAACCTGTCCCCTCTGATAGGGATTCTAGGGCACTGGACAGATGGGGGGCAAATGTTTACACTTCTGCTACCTTGGCTGTAAGGGCTTTAAATTGTCAGTTTCATATGCTTAAATATCAGCAATACTTAATGTCACTGCTAAAATGGAAAATGTTGACAAATTCTGAATGTTCTTTTTTTTCAAAACAGGTTTATTGTTTTAACATATAAGAGAAATATCATAACAATTTTATACAAGTAATTAAAAATAGGTATTATTATAATATTCAACAAAACAACTAAAGTATTTACAAAGACATCCACTACAATCAGATCAATTAATTAAACTAAAATACCATGCTATTGAAATTAAAATTTTTTTAACAAATTTTGTAAATTATCCCATACAATATAATAAGATGTTTTTCTATTTGTTCTTGTCCTAATTGTGTTTATTTCCATATGGCACACTATATTCATAACATTTTTAAATTCATTGAACGAAGGAGGTGTATCTGAAATCCAATTTCTAGTTATTATTTTCCTAGCCACTGCTAGAATAGACCATAACAAGGGAAGCTTAACCTTTTAACACTTTGAGGTACAGGTGTGTTGAATAATATAAGAGATTTAGAAATAATGAAATTATCTGTAAAAGAGCCTGCAAAAATTCATTAATTGACTTCCAGTATTCTTTCAATTTTATACAGTCATAAAACATATGAGCCCAGTCAGCATTAATTTCTACATTACATCTTTTACATAAATTATCTTTATTATTTATTTTATTCATCATCAAAGGTGTATAAAAAGATCTATGTAAAAATGTCCATGTATAAAGTCTCCAGACAATGGAAGACGTAGTTCTATAAGCAGATTCCAATATATATTGTTTATCTTGTTGATTTGGTGGGTCGCCATTAATAGAAGTGAAATAATTCCAGTATGATTCTACACTGTAAAAAGTTTCTTGTCTGATAATTTTATGTATGTATGAAAGTTTACCTTTATCAGAAACTTTATGTTGTAAATTTAATATCAAGTAATCAATCAGTGTTGGAATAGATTCTTTAACTGTTATAGACATTAGATCTATTTTATTAATGAGATGTTGTCTAAAGGTCTGAACCTCTAACCAGCAAGTTTCTCTTAGATCAAATTCTTGTTTTAAGAAATCTAGATTTAACTTTATTATCAGATATCAACTGATACCAGTACTTTAGATCATTATCTATAGCTAAATGATTTCCTTCAGAAGTAGATGACAAAAGCATACCCTGAGTATACATTATAGGGAATACAATAAAATTCCATTCCCTATACTTAGGGTGCATGAATATAAAGTTACGATAACTAATGATAATATTTAATGGGTAACAAACCATATGTTTAGGTGTAATAGGTGAAGTACAAAATTCCTTTAGTAACCATAACATGGAGTTATTTACAATCATATTTTTATGTGTTAAGGAGATTTTCATGAAGTGCATACTAATTAGCTCCCAATAATCTTTCCATTTTGTGACATATGACTGATCTATTAATAAAGTAATAACTTTTACAATAGAAGAGATAGTATATAAATTAAAGTCTGGAAAAGAAATACCCCCTTGAGACCAGCCATTAGTATGTTTCTTTAATGCAATCCTAGGCCTATTAGGTGCCCATAGGAAATTTAACATTAGTGTATTCAGTTTCTTGATAATTATTTTTGTAGGTGGAAGTATTATTGATTGTATTAAGTATAAAATCTTGGGGAATATTATCATTTTAATAATTGTAAGTCTCTCCTCCATAGTAAAAAACATATTATTCCAGGTATTAAAAAGATTTTGTATATTAAGAAAACAGGTATTATAATTATTATATATAATAGATTTAATATCTTTAGATAGTATTGAATTGGGTACATATTTAGTAAAATCACTAATGAGAATATTTTTTCGTGTATATATAGGTAGTATTTTATTTTTTTCTTCATTGAATATTAAACCAGAAATACTTTTAAAATTCATCATGTTATCAAATAGAGACTGCATAGAAGAATTAGATCCTGCTGATGTAATTAGAACATCATCTGCAAAAAGTTGAATTTTGGATGTTGTATTTTCATCTATTTCAAAACCCTCTATGTCAGTACTGTTTCTGATCAAATTAGCCCAAGGCTCCATTACTAAATTGAATAATAGTGGAGAAAGTGGACATCCTTGTTTTGTACCTTTAAGAATGGGTATTTTTTGTGAAACATATGTTCCTACCTTAATATAAGCCAACGTTCCTTTGTATAAATGCTCAATTAGATTTACAAATGCATCTGAGAAGTTTGTGCACTTCATTAAGGTAAACAGATAGTCCCAACTTACTGAATCAAATGCTGAACTTATATCAAGACTAATAAGTGTTAAATCTTTCTTTTTCCTATTTGCAAAATCTATTAATGTTAAAGATCTTCTTATATTATCAAAAGTATTTCTATTTACAATGAAGCCTGTCTGATCTATATCTATAATGCCGGGAATGATTGTCTTCAATCTATCAGCAAAAATACTCATAAACATTTTATAATCAACATTAAGTAATGAGATGGGCCGATATGAAGAACATCTAGTTGGATCTTTATTAGGTTTTAAAATTGGAAATAAATGTATATTGCCAAGATGGGGGTTATTAACTCAGTTTGGGCCAAAATAAAAACCTTATGTATTAATGAATATGTACTTTTAGAAAGGATTTTATATATATCTGGTATAATACCATCATTACCCAGTGCTTTGTTTGATTTAAGCTTATTTATTTGTGTAATAACTTCTGTATATGAAATATTCTTATCCAATAGTTTAATCTGTTGTTTATTAAGCTTTTTATTCATGTTTGTGGTTATAAACTCCTTTATTTTATCTTTAGGTTCCATGTTAATGTTATTATGGTTAATTTTGTGAAAGTGATTTCTAAATTCATCTAGTATTTCTGGTATACTAGAAACATTCTTCTTTTTCCTTAGAGAAAAGATTTCTTTGATATGGTTTTGTTTATTCAACCTTTTTGTTTTATTTTTAAGTCTATGTAAGTATTTGGGGCTTATTGAATAAGACAAAACTTGTATTTCTCTAAAGTTATTTTAACTTTATGAGTTAAAATTTCTTTGTATTTCTCATTTAGTTTGTTTATTTCTTCAATAACTTTCTTGTCCATAATATTTTCTGTATTATTATGTTTATAAGAGTCTAATTTACTTTGAATATCTAACAATTCCTTGTCCCAAGATTTCCTTTTATTATTATACCATCTGATACTTTGTCCATATAGATATGATTTTAAGGCATCCCAAACATAAACAATGGAGACTTCAGGAGTATTATTTATGTCTAAAAAATGTTTTACTTCTGAGAGTATATATTCTTTATAGTCTTTTAGTTGAGTTAAGTATGCTGGTATCCTTTTGATCTGAACATTATGAGTATTTTTATCATGAATTCAAAACAATTGAATTATGATCAGATATAGGACATGAAATGATTTTGGAATTAATTAAATCTGTTACCATCTGGTTAGAAATAAAGACCCTATCTATTTTTGAATAAGTTTTGTATCTGTTAGAAAAAAGGTGTATGGTAATGATTTTGAATCTATCTGATTATTAATATCATTCAAATGATAAGAATTAGCAAAATCATTTAAATGTTTTGCATTAGATGTAATTCTTCTTTTCCTATAGTGGTAGTATCACTTTCATGTAGTATACAATTAAAGTCACCAGCTAAAATAATATCTCCTATAGAGAATGATATGATCTTATCAAGATGATGTTTCACTGTATTAATACCAATTCCAGGTATCCAATATACATTAATTAAAGTGTAAGTCTTCCCATTAATTTGTATTGTAACCATACAAAACATTCCTTTGTCATCCTGATAAGACTTAATGGTTTTAGGAATGGGCATACTTTTATTCCATAAAATAGCCACTCCTCTTTTTTCTGAGTGTGCTCTGAACTAACCAATACTGTATATTTGTTTGTGGCTAGTTTATCAATATCTTTTTTCAAGAGATGGGTTTCTTGCAGGAAGACTAAGTTGGCCTTATGTAAATTAATGTATCTAATTAGGCTTGCCCTTTTACATGGATTATTCAATCCATTAATGTTTAAAGAAATTCCTTTTAAAGATGTCATTTGGCATTTTAAAACTTAAGAATCTTATGATCAAAATAACAAATAACAAGATAAGTAATGTTACATCTCCTCCTTTAGGTGTACCTTTAAATATAGCTGTATTTATTGAATCTCTTATGGGATTTCGTATAGGATTCAATTTTGTTTGTAGTGATAATGAATGTACAAAATATATTGTGGATGTCAAAACTATATACAAATAACAATGAACAAGTGAAAATAATGTAAGGATTAAACCTTGCATCCAGCCTGGAGTTATTAACTCCAACTTAGAGTAGTATTTACCACTCAAGTTAACCCCCTACCCTAAGCAGCAGTACCTCAGCTACCACCTTATCAATTTAATACTAGTTATATTTAACTAAGGTTAACAGTTTTCAATTCAATTATCTAGCAAGACAAAACTACACATTTGGTAAAACAGCATCATATAAACTAAAATAAACCTTTTTTTTTTAAAAAACTGTTCATACTACTATATACATCCATGTAATATAAAACACTTGTATTCAAATAGCATTCAAATAATATTGATGTTAGAAATCAAGAGGAGAGAAAAATAAGTTCTAACATTCATTCAAATCAAAAACTTTGGCTAATATGATTCAGACATTACATATATTAAGATGCATCTATTTTCTGTCATGTAAATGCAATTAACAGCTTCCAAAAAAAAAACTTGAATTGCTTGTATATGAGCATTTACTCAAACTCATTATTGTCAATAGAATAAAATATTGTATTCATAGAAATTGTTATAAATCATACTGCATAGTTATGCAGATTCTCAGAAACACTTATATACATATACACACACACACACACATATATATATATATATATATATATATATATATATATATATATATATACACATACACACACATACACACACACATACATATATATATATATATATATATATATATATATATATACACACACACACATACACATATACATATATATATATATATATATATATATATATATACATATGCATATACACATACACACACACACACACACACAGACACACACACACACACACACATACATACATATATATATATATATATATATATATATATATATATATATGATCTCACTGAGTTGTGTCCTTGTCAAGCACTATCTTACTTGCTGTCCCTACAATAAATCTGTCTGCTTTATACAAAATAATGCACAGCAAACACATTTTAGTAACCAGATTTTACAACCATGCTATACTACTGCTTTAAAATATAACACATGACAATTTCTTCCAGAATAGAGTTATAAAATTATTTATGCTTGTCAATCAGATGAATTAAATGAGTTATAGTAATGTATATGTTTGGAACATAAGTTTTTAACACAGATTATTAAGCTGCTAAGTAGATTTTCAAAAACACTTGAATAAATGTTTCATTTTCTATGCCTTCTAAAATAAGACATTTACTTACTACAAGAAACTGTATCATTTAAACTCATTATAACTGACATATTTTATGAATTATAACATAGATATTTAAGTAATTGTATAAAATAACTCACATTTAGATGTTAAAGAGTTCATTTTCCTTCACATAGTCGCATTTGTATCATTTCTATTTCCTGGTAGAGTGACTTTCCTGAATCTGTGATGTGTCGGTGTGATATCTAGGTCAAAGGTGAGACTGGCTGCTTTCAGCTTCTCTGTGAGAATTCTGAGAGTTGAAGCTTTTGAAGTAGCTCATGGACACTGTGCATGAGACAGCCCACATCCCAGATTGTCTCTCAACATTTTGGCGGGAAACTTATTAAAAACTAGTGACAAACATTCATTTAGCAGTGTAAATGCATCTAAACATGACAAAATGTTCACAAAGTATTTTACAGGTTATTACAGCCTCTATGTAAGTGAAATTAAGCCGAAAATTATTGATAAGTAATAAAACTCAATATTTTTGTCCCAACTCAATTTTTATGCAAATCTTATTATTTACTGTGTGTATATGATCAAAAGCATTTCTATATATTAATAAAGAAAAGAAAAAGAGAGTAGAAAGTAAAAGGGTGTAAGGTAGAAATAAAAAAAAATGTAAGAGAAAGCTATAAGAAGTATATACAATGGAATATTACTTACTGTTTATATTAATAGAGTTAAAAATAAAACATATTATTTACTATTATTTAGTTCTAATTATTATTAGTTAAAGCATGACAGATTATTTACAAACAAGCATAAGCAGTATAATCAAGAAAGTATAATTAGGAATAGCATTTGAAGAACATATAAACTTTTTACAAGGAATAAATATGTTATCATTCTATTAATCATATTTTCATTACTCTTCTCTCCCTGCCCCCCCCACCCTTTACCCACTACATAATCTAAATAGAATGTCATTGTTTAAACAAAGAAAAGAAGAAAAGGAGAAGAAGAAAAAAGATAAAGAAAAAAATGTATCAAATTACTGACCTTACTTCTCCTTTTCAGAAAGAGAAACAAGTTGAATCACAGCTTGCCATTAAATCTCCAGATATTTTGACTAGTTATGAAACAAAACATTTCTTTGCACACAGAGAATAACTTTGATTAAATCTTTTTCAAAATATTTGTGGCTTCTTGGAAATGCAGGAACTATATTTAAAAAGATTAATAATGAAATAAAATGATGAGAGAGAAAAAAAACATAGAACAAATCATTTGTTTTTTAGTCTCTTCTTCTTCTCTGAAGTCTTCCACGAAGTTTCAGTTGCCAGTCTCTTTAATGAAGGACTAGCCCATTCCATTTCCTCTATTTTATCCAAAATCTTATTTTTTTTGATAAACAGTAAAGCAGAGTCTAAGTCTTCGAAAATTTTAGGACCATCAGGAAGGAAGATTTTAAGCTTGGCAGGAAACAAGGTATGTTTTAAACTGTGCTTTTTTAAGCTCCCTTATTAGTGGCAGAAAAACTTTTCTTTTAGCTATTACCATGGAAGAATAGTCATTGTCAAAACGCACAGTTGTCTCATTAATCTTAACAGGAGCTTTAGCCCAAGCAGATTTGAGAACCATCTCTTTATCAAAAGATGATAGAAATCTAACTATAACTGATCTAGGATAGTTTTTGTTAGAGTTAGAATTAGCTATAGATCTATGTGCTCTTTCGATACCAAAAGAGAATGCTTCTGGTAAGTCTAAAGTTTTAGGGAGCCATGTTGTTAAAAAGAAGTAATATTGTTACCTTCAATATTTTCTGGCAGTCCAAAAATCCTAATGTTATTAAGCCTAGATCTATTTTCCAGGTCATCCAGCTTTGTTTGTAAATGTGTATTTTGTTTCAGCAGAAACTCAATGTTGATTTCCTCTTCTTGTATTCTATTTTCCATGTCATTCACAGCTTCTTCTATGCCTGTCATCTGGATCTTCTGTTGTTGCAGGTCTATGTGTAACAAGTCTATTTGTTTTGTAGTTTTTTCTATGAAGGTGTCTATTTTAGTATCCATTTTATCCATCTTAGCAGTAAGTTGCTGGATTATAATTATCAGAAACTGAAGTTCTTTCTTGATGCTGGAGTCTTGAGAATTTGTCTTACTGGAACTCATTTCAGACTGATAAACTGACAGGAAAATTTCCAAAGTGATTTCTGACAGGAATATTGTTAAGATTTCCTTTCTTTTTTAGATATAGTTCAAGAACTATATAAAACCAACATATTTAGAAAGAAAATTACTTCAAAAATTAATTTTTTAAGTAATTAATTCCTGTCAGTGTAATGAAATTGGTGGAGCTGAAGAAATCTGCTGCTATCCTGTGTTCATCCTTGGCCACGCCCCCTAAATTCTGAATGTTCTGATAACAAGGAAATGCAGGATTTATTGCATGCAGCTGAACAAGTGGGAAAGCATACTTTGCAATGTGATTTTGATTCACTGGAGGCCTCTTGCAGGGCCGCTGTTACGGGTTCTGTCATTAGAAGGCATGCTTGGTTAAAGGAACAGAATCTGCCTGATCATGTTAAAGCAAAATTATTGGATGCTCCATTACAGCATGATACTTTGTTTGGTGTTAAGGCAGAAGAGGTGTTGAAGAAAATGGAGGATAAAGCGAAATCTATGCAGACAGTTAAGGATTTCCTACAGGTACAGCCACCCAGATTTAGCAGGAACTGGCCTTCTAAGAATTGGTCCTTTCCAGTGTCAGAGAGGCCACAAAGAGGCAGATACAGATGCCCTAGAGGCAGATCCCAGCCCCAAGGCTCATACAGGCCTAAACAATGGGGTGCTTCTACCTACAAAAGCGGAGAAGACAAATCACAGCCATATAGGAAACAGTCCCAATGACTTTCCTCTGCCAATGCCAAGCACTTATCTTTTGGCAGCACCCTTAGGGAGAAAACTAGCACTTTTTTCACAAAATTGGCACATGATCACCCAGGACAAATGGGTCTTGAATATAGTGTCTCAGGGCTACAGGTTCCACTTCCACACTCTTCCAAAGGCAAAAGGTATGCCAGACTTGCCACACAATCAATGGGCAGAGGCACAAAAGCATGTTTCATCCCTCATGGACATGAGGGCTGTTCAGCGAGTACCACAGCAAGAGCAGGGACAAGGATTTTACTCAAGACTTTTCTTGGTACCCAGAAAGGACAAAGCCTGGAGACCAATACTGGACCTGTCTATTCTAAATGCTTTTCTAGATGTTCCAAAATTCAGAATGTTGACTCTGCAGCAGCTTCTGCCCATGCTGGGCAAGAAGGCTTGGCTTATAACTTTGGACCTCAAAGAGGCATACCTGCATGTCCCAGTCAGACAGTCTTGCAGAAGATACCTCAGATTCATAGCTGGCTCAAGGCACTACCAATTCTCTGCACTGCCCTTTGGCGTATCTACTGTGCCCAGGGTCTTCACAAAATGCCTGGCACCAGTAATTGCATTTTGCAGACAAAGAGGAATCCAAATATATCCTTACTTGGACGACTGCGGTATTCAAGCAGAGAACAAGGACATTCTACTGAAGCATCTGGCATTTGTAAAAAGATTACTAATTTACCTAGGGTACACAGTGAATGAAAAGAAATCAAAACTGGTAGCCTCTCAAGAGATAATATTCCTGGGTGCAAGCTTAAATACAACTGCCCAGATGGCTTATCTCATGCCAGACAAACAAAGGCAACTGACTTCTTACTTCGAAATGATGGCAACAAAGACCCAGTTATCTGCAAGAAAAATTCTGCAGGCTTTGGGCTTCATGGCATCCTGCATTCTGATAATTCCATATGCAAGACTGCATATGAGGAAACTACAGTGGTATCTAAAAAGTGTTTGTACTCAACATGCCACAGGCTGGAAACATTAATTACCCTCATTCCCTGCCTGCAACAGGAGTTTCGATGGTGGGTGCAGGCCTGTCACCACAACAAGGGACAGCCATTCACTTTACCCACAGCCAGGCAGACACTAACAACAGATGCATCAGATTATGTCTGGGGGGCCCACATGGCAGGAAAATGTATTCAGGGCACATGGCCTGCAAGCAAAATGCATCTTCATATCAATCAAAAAGAGATGCTAGCTGTACAGAATGCCCTGACAGCCTTCAAGGATCTACTTCATCCAGGACAACTGCTGATAAAGAAGGACAATACTACAGTCATGTGGTACATAAACAAGCAAGGAGGCACACATTCCTACCCCCTCTGCAGACAAGCCATGACTCTGTGGAACACAGCATTGACTTATCAAGTACACCTGCAGGCACAATTCCTGCCAGGAAAGACAAATACTCTGGCAGACGAACTAAGCAGAAACCTCATGGATCCTCACAAGTGGAAACTAGATCCACAAATCTTCAGCATGATAACAAGGAAATGGGGATGCCCAGACATAGATCTATTTGCCTCCCCTCACAACTGCCAACTACAGAGATTCTGCACAAGGACTTATCACAAATAAGCATGGAAAGTGGATCCCCTATCATTCAGCTGGAAAACCCTTACAGTATATGCCTTTCCTCCACTGCCTCTCCTCCCTAAGGTACTCCTAAAGGTCAGACAAGAGAAGCCAAAAATGATACTGTTTATCCCAGACTGTCCTCGCCAGTACTGGTGCCCAATCCTAAAGAGCCTGTCTCAAGGCCCAACCTGGACATTACCTCAGATTCCTCATTTACTGACCCAGCAAAACAATCATATCCTGCACAGCCAACTCAGAACCCTAAATCTGGCTGCATGGCGGATAATGTAACCATTCAGAACACACCTCTCTCTTAAGCAGTTATGGATGTTATTTTGGAGGCCAGGAGGCCCAGCACCAGAAAATCTTATGCAGAAAAATGGAAGAGATTCTGTGCTTGGAACCAGGCACAAGGAATGGACACGCTTGTACCAAATGTTCCTCAGATTTTACAATACCTAACTGAGATGCTGGACAAAGGCCTATCCTTCTCATCAATTAAGATCCATGCCTCTGCCATTTCTGCTCATTACAGTACGGACCCACCTATTTTTTCACATCCACTGCTAAGGCAGCACCTCAGAGGGGCCAAAAAAATAAGACCTCCAAGGAGAGCTCCAATACCTGCATGGGACCTCAATTTTGTCTTGGAAAAGCTCACACTGCCTCCTTTTGAGCCAGCCAATAGAGCTGAGAGAAAAATACTTATCATGGAAAACAGTTCTGCTCCTAGCAATAACTTCAGCAAGAACAGTCTCAGAGTTGCAGGCACTAATGGCTGTGGAACCTTTTATTATTTTCCATCCGGACAGGGTTTCTCTAAGGACAAACACAACATTTATGCCTAAGGTAGTGTCCAGTGCGGCTCTTAAGCAAACCATTCATTTGCCTACCTTTTATCCAAACCCACAGAATAAGGGGGAGAGACTTCAGCATTCTTTGGACATACACATACAGCTATGCTTCTACTTGGACAAAACTAAAGCTTTCAGAAAGACTGAGCAACTCTTAGTGGCATATGCTGCAGGATCACAAGGAAAAGCTATTTCACAGCAGACTATTTCAAAATGGATAGGCCACTGCATTCGTTTCTGCTATTCACAGCATGGCAAATCAGTGCCTAAGGGCATTAGGCCACATTCAGCCAGAGCAGCAGCCTTCCTCAGAGGAGTACCAACCATGGACATTTTGGAGGCTGCAACTTGGACTTCAGTGCACACTTTTACAAAGCACTACCACTTGCCTCTACTCTAAATCCAGAGCAGGCTTTGCCACTGCAGTTCTGCAGGGCCTCATAGCCACTCCTAATTCTATTCAGGCCCAACCACCCAACCTCAGCTTTGGGATTCAACCCAAGTGTAATGACTGCAACAGTGAAACATGATGAACATAGTAGTTGTGTACCTACCATAAATGTAGATGTTTGAGTGTATTCACTGTTGCAGTCCAGGTTACCCTCCCACCATCCCCCTTTCACTGCTGGGACTTATCTGTACATCTCTATTCTATACAACCTATGTGGTGTATTTGCTTGTAGATGAAGGTAATGTTTATGTTAGTGCATGCATTTTTATGAGCAGAATTTTTAGCCTACCCTTTTGGAGGCACCTGACATCTGGGGCAAGAAAAACTGAAGAAAATGGTATCGGCTGCATCATTTATACCCCTGGCGCACTGACGTCAGGGAAGAGGCGACAGCAACCGACACCGGACCAGGACTTTGGAATTCAGGCCGACTGCGGGTAGCCTGCCAACAGGATAACCCAAGTGTAATGACTGCAACAGTGAATACACTCGAACATCTACATTTATGGTAGGTACACAACTGTACTTTCCTCATTAATCCTCATTGCCCCTGTCTGGCCTCGGCAAGTTTGGTTTCCCTTCCTGTGGCCTCATTTGAATCGGAAACCGTGGATTCTGGACCCAATTCCAGATCTACTGTCTCACCCAGAGGACGTGGTGCATCTGAATCTCCAAAACCTCAAGCTCACTGCGTGGCTTCTCCAGTTCCCATGATTGCCAGGCATCCTTCTCTTTCCTCATCTGTCCAGCAAATTATTATCGCTCATCACAAATCGTCTACAAGAAGATTATACCAAAGTAAATGGGAGAAATTTGCTAGATGGGCTTAAGACAATGAAATAGGTCCCAATTCCAGTCCTATCCACAAAGTATTATATTTTTTAGCTTTGTTTTACCAGTCTGGTTCCTCTAAATCAATAATTAAAGTGCACCTAGCTGCAATTTCAAACTTTCAGGTAGGACTGGAAGGCGGCTCTCTAATGTCACACAAATTGTGTAAAGCATTCATAAAAGGCCTCTTAATGCTAAGACCTCTTTTTAAAGAACATATTCCACCTTGGGATCTAACTATGGTTCTTCAGGCCATGACCAGAAACCCCTTTGAACCATCAGCAACTTGTGACTTAAAACATCTGTCTTGGAAAACTTTATCTTTGGTGGCTGTCACTTCTGCAAGTAGATTTTCGGAACTTCAAGCTCTGTAATGTGAACCTCCATACTTAATTTTTCATAAGGATAGAGTTGCGATTTGAACTAATCCTTCCTTTTTGCCCAAGATGGTATCAGAGACTAATATTAATCAGACTCTGCAGTTACCAGTCTTTTTCCCTAATTTTTCAAACAAGAGAGAATATGCTCTCCATTTACTTGACGTGCCTAGACAACTGCGTTTTCATCTTTAGAGTTCTAAAGTATTTAGGAAATCAAACCAACTTTTTGTGGCGTTTTCTTCTCCCATCTAGGTAACCCAGTTTCTAAAGTTGCATCACATTCATCTATCATTCTAAGGGGCTTCAAGTCCCAAAAACAGTTCAAACCCATTCTACAAGAGCAGTAGCTACGTCTGCAGTTTTTCATGCCAGAGCTTCTCTAGACGACATTTGTGCAGCAGCCACTTGGTCTTCTCATCATACCTTTATCATTCATTACAAATTGGATCAGGTCTCAAGGGGACGAGCATCCTTTGGCTCTATGGTGCTGAGGAATATTCTTCCGTGAGACCTCCCAAGGCTAAAGTAGCTGGGGACTCTGTCCCACTATCAAGTATTGGGTGAAGATTAACAACATCATATAAAAAAGTTATGTCTTACCTTAACTTTCCATCTGCGTTGTCTATCTTCACCAATCCTTGACATCCCCATCCCCACCCTCCGTCCCCCTTCCTGAGATTCTTAGTAGACTGAACTTAGCCCTTGACTAGTTTACCTGTAAGGACATCAATTTGGTCTCTGTTAACTTAACTGTCATGTATCCATGACCTTTTACATCTGTCTGCCACTCTTTGGCAGACTCAATCTGGGGTAATTTCTGAGAGGAGCATTATGGGTAGAGCCTGGCTCGAGAGTTTGGAGAGCATGTGCTAAAGTAAATGTCCGTCTCCGTTCTGTGGCTAGGAACCCAGCCCACTGTCAAAGATTGGTGAAGATCAACAACACAGATGGAACGTTATGGTAAGACATAACTTTTTTTTTTTTTTTTATTCAAAAAAGGCTATCCCTTGTCGCAAGGAAGGACGGTCCCAGAAGAACAATGTTAGCTATTTCAATACTAAAAAAATCTAAAAGTGCCAAAATTTAAACACATAAAGATAGAGTAGAACATCAATGTACTGCTGCAGTTATTTTTAAGTATGGAAATGCATTCATTATAACTGTTCTGCATCTCTGCAAACACTGATGCTGACATTATCTAACAGTTCTCAGAACACTACATTGGTGTAAGTGTAAATAAAATAAATATAACATGTAAAAAAAATTAGCAGATATACTACCTGCCCACTTAACTAATTCAATCCTACAAGAAACAGACTCACATTTTGAATTTAAGAACTGTACGCATACATTCTGACTATCATTAACCGCAAAACAGAGGTAGTGACTGCAGCTCAATGACTTTCTTGGATGAAAGTACAAATATCCAGAAGACACTTGTTAAAATGGCTAACACCTTTATATTTATGATGTAATAATCATCAAAAGAAAGAAATTTTCAAAGGGTTTATTTATCAGTTAGAGTGAGGCACTTCTCAGACATGTCGTGGATACCAAAGACACATCATACAGGGGTAAAAGAATGACAAATGTTGAGAATTTACATATTGTTTGCATAACAGACCTGTACTGGGAAGTAAAAGAGGTGATAGTGAGTCTCATATGTTGTTTGTGGTGAAACAAAGAAGTGGGTAATACTGTGTAAACCTAGTTACCCTTATTTTACCCCGTATTCTCTATGCATTTTATATAGTTCCTTCTGTTTTTGATGTGAATATTACAGTATATAAAGGAAATGTACTGGCTGGCTTTTAGTTCACATGGTTAGTAAAAGTGTCAACATAGCTGTCTTCATCTTTGTGAGACATACAGGAGACCTGTCTCTTGATTAAGCACATTGTAAGGTAACACATGCATCATGGATAGCATTACTTTATATTCTGACAGGGTGAGTTGAAAGTGGCCAGTGATCTTTTTGGCCTAGTGGCAGAGCCTGAAATTGTGTACATTTTGGTGTAGTCATATCAGAAACATAATGTCTGGAAAATAGCTTTGGTCTGAGGTTAAGGACTGAGTGAACTGGAGTAAACTGATTTACAAATTCATAATCTGATGTCTATCCTGTCCTGTTATTTAGGAAAGGTAAACACATTAACTAGTTTGTCCTATATGAGTGGGTACTAAGCTGTAAAACCATACTAGTGTATAGTTAAATTATGATGGGGATAGGAAGCACTGGAGAATTGGATGAGTGAATGACTGAAAGAAGAAAGCAGTAGTGCAGAGAAACAAAATGATGTGGTAAACACAAATATATGTCGATACCAAATGTAGTTAAAGGAACTAGATTAAAATACTTAACTTCTTAATGAAATATTTTTATAGTTTCATGTTGTGATAGATGTTTTGTGGATTTCATAATTTCAGCAGTTGAGAAAATGACTCATTGATATATAAAACTTGTTTTGAAAGTAATAAATTTGCTTAGTCTTTTTCTCTGCCTGTATGAAATATTAGGTAAATATTTTATATTAATGCACATCAATGTGTTTATTTTTTATAGGAAACTACTGTAAAACAACTTCAGTCCCCTCTTCCTTTGCCAACAACACTGCCTTTGATTTCTGCAAGTATTGCACCAACAAAAACAGTAATAGCCAATCCAGTACGACACCTGTGCAATCACACCCATGATATCCTGTTCAGCATTTTACAAATGAGATCTCCTCCTCATCCTGATATTAATGATGAAAGGGTAAGTCCGAGTACTTCTCTATCATACAGGGCAGCAGCATTTTATGGAAGGCAATGTCTTTCAGCTTTTCCCGGTTAGGGGTTGCCACAGCAGAACTCTGGTCCGCTAATGATTGGCAGTAGATTTTTACATGCTGGCTTGCCGGGCCTAACGCACAACCTTCAACGAAGGAACGCCCATTCACGCATGTCGCCACACAGAAGATGCTCCAACTGAGAATCGAACGGGCAACATCTTAACTGTGAGGCGACATACTCCTTGTAATTCTTTCTCTGATATCATATACTTGTGTTTCTGTTCCATTTGGCATGTAGTAGCATACAGATTCAACATTTCTTCTGGGAAGTAATAAGGTAATGCATTTTACAGCACTTTTTGATGATTTTTTCTGGCTTTTTCAACCCGTTGGTGATTATCAAGCTCTGTCCTGATTGCTCAGTTGGCCCATTTTTCCCCTGAGCTCTACAGGCCTTTGACTTGCCCAGGATGTGAGGGATGAGCCACAGCAAGGCTACTGTCATCTGCTTGGAGAATCATGTGATTCATTTAAGCCCTTACTGTTTCCCATTGTGAGTATATGTATTGTTCAAAGTGATAATGTGCAGTGGTTGTGTATGAGTGGTGTGTCTCTACTCCTGCAAGACGCATCCTCTCAACTGCATGGCCCCCTCATAAGCAAAGCTCCAGTGGTGATTCGCACTCTCCACCAGAGAATTAGCTTGGAGTCTGCAGTTCTTGGCACATGATCCACATCTTCCCCAAAGATCATCTAGAGGCTGTTCTTTTTCATTCCTATCCCTCTGCCTGCTATCTGCTTCAACTCCCAGGCCAGTAACTCACCTCTGGTCAGCAGGGTCATAGTAAGCAGTTTGCCCACCTGCACCATGATTGGTGCACTTTCTAATGTTAGTTAACTTGCAGCCTACCGTCAAACCCAAATTGTATTTAAAATACATGTATATTAATCAGTATAAATTGTAATAACTGTCAGTGTGTTCAAAATAATTGTTTCGTACTGTAATTACCTTATGCATTTACTGTTTTTGCGCTGAAATACTGTATGCAATTTTTCATTATATTTGCTTTTAATTTCGTGTTTGCCTTGTCAAGCCCAGGTCATGGCTGAAAAGGGTCAACAGATCAGCACCCTTAACTGGTCAAAGAACAGTAAAGACATAAATACATTGCAGAAGCTTCCTGTCAGAAACGTGAAGCTCAGTTCTTTACCGTACTTTGAAAAATAGACTGCATTTTGAGCAAATAATATCAGATTTGGAAACTGGCTGATGTATCTTTAAAATATGTTTTTTTTCAGCAGGTATTTTCCCTCCTATACCTCTTCCCCTGCCGTCTGTTTGTGCTTTTTCACACCCCTGTTACTTATATGGAGAACATACAGTTCAACTGACAACACAATGATAAACACTGTTTGTTTATTGTCAAATGAGACATTTAATCAATAGTTTATAGTTATTTTTTTTTAAATCTGATATTTCATTTATGGATTTTTTATCTTTGTTATGGATTTCAACAGTTAGGGATTTGTTGAACTGCAGTTGCTTTTCACTTTCACTGTTTTAGGGATCAAGGTTTAGTAACATAGGAGTGAGACAGAATTTCAGTGTTCTTAGGCCTTTCTAAGGAGTTCTGTAACTGTGAAGTTAGCATATTTAAATAAGGGAGTGTTGGAAGTTTTATCCCTTGCAAAAAGCATTGTTCTTGTTTGTTAGTTCTTCTATCTGCTTTTCCCGGTTAAGGGTCACCACAGCGGAACTCTGGTCCGCTAATGATTGGCAGTAGATTTTTATGGTGCCGAGGTGCCAGCCCGATGCCCAGCCTTCAATGAAGACACCCCCTTTCACGCATGTCTTTCAAATGCCACTCGACCATGGGGAGGACATGCAGACTCCACACAGAAGGCACTCCAGCTGAGAATCGAACGGGAGAACCTCTTGCTGTGAGGCAACAATGCTACCTCTGCACCACCGCGGCTTAGTGTTTCCATTGAAACTGCATTATCCTGTTGACTTGTGCAGTTTTGTTCTTCTTCATTCATTGCTGTCAGGTTTATTTTCATGTGCTTCAGTTTTGTCATGTGAATTCAGTTACATTGCTTATCTATATCTATTCTATATGTATATGGGTTTATGTCATATAACTGATATTCACTTTGTCTGATGTAAATTTTACCAAAAAAAAATGGACTTGCCAAACAAAGTGAAATTACTCAACAGTGTTTTTGCAGGGAGGCAAGCCCCCAACACCTTTGCACTCACTCAAACTTAAATATGCAAACTCCATGAGCTCACAATGCCAGAAAAAAGGGAAATTTTCACTCTCTCTGGTATGGCACAATTTTGAAAAAAAAAATCCTCTCTCTCCATTCATGTTTTTCAAACTACATTTCTTTCTCTAACCTTAATTCAAACAAAATGAATTTGAAAACAAGGTATTCTGACCAACTATGTAAAATCCATATATACATACACACACACACACACACACACAAATATAAATATATAATTGAAAACATATATCAAAGTTCATTTACCCAGTATATTCGTTTGAGCATCAAATCATCATCACTAACATAATATTGAAACAGAACATTTTAAACAATCTCTTAAACACACACATGGATATGCACTCATCAAGTGGCACAGTTCACAAAGAGCAGTAAAGTACAATCAGCTCATTCATTGATCATAGAAATAAGCAGGTGTTGCACACACGTGCATGTTTCAGACATACATTTGAAACTTATCATGCTTTACCTGGGGTGGCTCTTCCCTTATGTCCCCTGACTTATTTATTGCTAGCTCCATAGTTGCACAATCATGACCAAAGAGAATTTAGTAACCCATTGTCAATATAATCTCTTGACCAAATTAGCTTGTGTTGTGTATGTATGTATGTATAAACTCTCAGTGCTGCTGCGAAAAAAACATTATGGTTCTTAGTATTTCAACAGACACCAAACTGCAGATATTTTCAGCATTTAAATGTCATAATGTTAAGTTGTCAATCTCGCCTTCATTCTTGCTGGATGGGTTCGGAGTCGATCCTCGGCTCCGACTCGGCCACTCTAAAAGCTCGAGAGCTAGTTCCACCAGCTCGAGGCTCCCCTATATCCCACAATGCTAGGCGGTAACTCCCAGATCTCGTTTGCCGCTACAGCGATCGAGGTGTGTTCCTACCGGCTCAGGTTAGTTTTTTGGTAAAGAACTAGTTTCTTAGCCTTTTTTCCCCTTTAAAGTTAGTTTTTCTTATAAATAGTGTTTTAAATTAGTTTATCCCATTTCTGTTAACTTTCCATCCCCTTTTTTCCACAAAATCTATAGATTTTTCCCTCGGGCCCTAGGCCCAGTCCCTCCCTTCCTATAGTGAGTGACTGTGTTTTATAGGGATTTTTACTTCTAACTACTATAATTTGTTTAAATTAGTTTTTAATTTACCCCTAAGTGTAATCGGTGTGTGTGAGTGCTTGTGTGTTACACTTTCCCTTAGATATGTCTAAGGAATCAAAGGTCTCAGGCTTTAAGAAGTGTGACTCGTGCTGTCAGAAGATGTCTCTGACAGACGGTCACACTTCTTGCGTGTACTGCCTGGGACCTTTGCACCTGCAGGACTCATGTGCTGTTTGCCATGGCTTCAGCCCTAGAGTCCTGCAGGAGCGAAAAAATAAACTTATTTTAAGGGGCTTACTTAAGCCTGAGGGTCCCTCGACTCAGTCATCGGGGAAGCCCTCTAAGCCTTCTAGACCTTTGGCTCCAGCCTCTGAGCCGTCTTCTGGAGGTCCTAAAGCTGTTCGAACATCGGCTCCGGCTGGAGCCGATGGAACTCGAATACAAGCCCCTACGGTGTCCTCGGCTCCGGCCGGAGCCGAGGAAGACATTACTCTGTCAGCTCCGATTATTTTATCGGAACCGACATCCAGAAAGAGGTCCCGATCTCCATCTATTGGCTCCATTCATTTGGCTCCAGCATCACCCTTGCTGTCTGAACAGAGCCATAGATCCCACTCTTCTAGGTCTTCCAGGTTATCGGACCATGACCTTCAGAGAGTAGTGAGTCGATTTCTTAAGTCCGAGGCATTAGCCCAGATGCTTCAAAGTCCGACTCAACAGTCGAGACCTATTCCTACCACTCAAACTATTCCTCCTCTGACTCTTTTGAGTTTGGAGCCAGGGCGGCTCAGACCCGAGACTGTGGTGGCGTCGGAACCAATACCTTTGTCTTCAGTTCCGTCGTCTGCTCCGATGTCTTCCTTGGAAGAATCTTGGCGCCGGACTTCCCTCGTCGGCTCCGAGGGGGCGAGTGGCATCGGACCCTTGTCCGACCCCGCTCCCATTTTGGATCTCAGCAACTTGAGCAAGTTTGTCAAGAAAACAAAGTTCCGGATGGTCACGCTGCAGTCCATTCTTCCCCTTTTGAGGCGGGACAGCTGGATGTGCTCTATAGATCTTCAGGATACGTACTATCACATCAAGATGAGTCGATGCTCCAGGAGGTTTCTCCGCTTCAGGCTGGGAACCAGTCATTTTCAATTCAGAGCCCTGCCCTTTGGTCTCACTACAGCCCCCCGAGTGTTTACCAAATGCATGGCAGTGGTAGCCTCTCATCTGAGACGACAAGGATTCCAGGTGTTTCCTTATTTAGACGACTGGCTCCTTACAGCCCCCACCAAGCATCTTTTACTCCTCGCCAGAGACTACACTTTTCGCACATATCAGGCGCTAGGCATTTCAATAAACTATGAAAAGTCTGTCTTGTCGCCTTGTCGTGTTATTACTTTCATAGGCGCAAATCTAGACACAGTCAAGATGTCACCCAGACTCACAGAGCAGAGGATAGCAGACATACACAAACAGGTCTTTCTTCTCTTGCAGAGCAACAAGGTCAAAGCCAGACGGATGCTGAAAGTCTTGGGGATCATGGTGGCGGCCATCCCTCTCCTACCATTAGCTCGCTTCCATATGAGGATTTTGCAATGGATGCTCTTCACACAATGGTCTTACCAAAGCCTCCCAATGTCCCATCCTATTCGGATAACTCAATCGTGCAAGAGTCATCTCTCTTGGTGGATCACATCTCCTCAGCTCCTCCTAGGGAGACCTTTCGTCCCTCCCCCTCCGGTTGCTACAGTGACAACGGACGCCTCCCTGATCGGGTGGGGGGGGGGGCATTTCCAGGGCAGGACAGTCCAGGGCATGTGGCAACCGTTCCAGTGCCACTTGCACATAAACGTCCTAGAGATGAGAGCAGTGCTTCTAGCATTGCAAGCCCTACAAGACTCTCTTCCCAAGGGAACTATAGCAGTCCAAACAGACAACATGTCTGTAGTGTGGTACATCAACAAACAAGGCGGAACCAGATTGTGGCAATGGGCAATTTCTTTCCAGCGATTTCTGTTAGCAACGCACATCCCCGGGAAGTCCAATGTGATTGCAGACAAATTGAGCAGAGCTATTCTCATGCCTCACGAGTGGTCTCTGAACAATTCAGTGTTGGAGAAAGTTTTTCAAAAGTGGGGCAGGCCTTGCTGTGACCTTTTTGCTACTCCCCAAAACAGCAAGTGCGACGATTTTTTCACCCTCTTTCCCCAACCAGGCCACCCCAGCAGAGACGCTCTAGTACACGTTTGGCCTCTGGGACTTCTGTATGCCTTTCCTCCATTCCCACTGATATCCCAGCTGATACAGAAAGCCATCGCTCAGGAAGCTTCTATGATCCTCATTGCCCCTTACTGGCCTCGACAAATTTGGTTCCCCTTTCTCCACCGTTATCTGTTGGAACAACCTTGGCATCTGGACCCAGTTCCAGACCTCTTGACCCATCAGTCGGGTCAGTTGCACCACTCCCTTCCCTCTCTGAACCTCACAGCATGGTTCCTCCAATTCCGACCTTAGCCAGGCTTCCTTTGATATCTCACTCAGTTAGAGATATCTTGATTGCCTCTCATAAATCTTCCACTCGGAAGATTTATCATAGCAAGTGGAAACGTTTTTCCTATTGGGCGCAGTCAAAGAATATAGATCCTTTTACTGCTTCTATTCAAACAGTTCTAGACTTTCTAGCCGAACTTTTCCATGCAGGTTCGTCCCCATCTACCATTAGAGTTCAATTGGCTGCAATTTCGAACTTTCATGTTGGAGTCTCAGAGTCCTCTATTATGTCTCACAAACTCTGTAAGGCCTTTTTAAAGGGAGTCTTTCTACTCAAACCACCCATCAGAGATCTTCCTCCTCAATGGGATCTCAATTTGGTTCTGGCATCCTTAATTCTTCCCCCCTTTGAACCTGCGGCTTCATGTTCTATAAAATTACTTTCGTGGAAGACGCTCTTTTTAGTAGCTATCACCTCAGCTAGAAGAGTCTCTGAACTTCATGCTCTGTGTAGTCGACCCCCTTATCTAGTATTTCATAAAGACAGGGTGTCCTTGCATACTAACCCGTCTTTTTTGCCCAAAGTAGCTTCATTGGCAAATTTGAATCAAACCATTAAGCTTCCTGTTTTCTTCCCAGATTATTCTAATAGGTCAGAACAAAAGTTACACTGTTTAGATATTCATCGCCAACTTAGGTTCTATTTAGACAGGACCAAACAATTCAGGAAATCTGACCAACTGTTTGTTTCTTATGCAGAAGGTAAAATGGGCCTTCCAGTCTCTAAAGTTTCTCTCTCTAGATGGCTTACTTCGTTGATTACCCTAGTGTATGAGATAAGACATCAACGGTTGCCATCCAAACCCAGGGCTCATTCAACTAGAGCTTTAGCCACTTCTGTAGCTTTCCAAGATAGGCTGCCTATTGATTCGATTTGTTCTGCAGCTACTTGGGCTTCTCCCCATACCTTCATTTCTCATTATAAGTTGGACTTGGCCTCTAGAGATCGAGCCAACTTTGGTTCCACTGTACTCAAGAGTCTGTTCCGATAGGCCACCCTGGACAAGGTGCTAGGGACGCGGTCCCATCCAGCAAGAATGAAGGCGAGATTGACAACTTAACATTTAGAAGTTATGTACCTACCATAACGTTCCATGTTAGTTGTCTTCTTCTCGCCTTCTTTCTTGCGTCCCACCCTCCTTCCCCCTAGCCAGGGCAGACCTAGAAGAGTTTTTTTCTTTGTTCCTTATGGAATTTTATTGCTGGCCTTAGCTTTCAAATGAGATCTGAGGAGTTACCGCCTAGCATTGTGGGATATAGGGGAGCCTCGAGCTGGTGGAACTAGCTCTCGAGCTTTTAGAGTGGCCGAGTCGGAGCCGAGGATCGGCTCCGAACCCATCCAGCAAGAAAGAAGGCGAGAAGAAGACAACTAACATGGAATGTTATGGTAGGTACATAACTTCTAATTTTGCTTTGAAAGATTCTCTTTATTGAGTAACATCTGAGATCTTCCCAACAGCCTATTATTTGCACATTCCATATATTAGCTTATTATGTAGCTCAGAGCATGTCATAGCATCACACAAAGCAGGCTAACAGGGGTATGCCTGACTCTGCACTCCCTAGTTCTCACTTATAACTCATCAAGTTTGGATCTGTCATCTGTGTTATGGTATTCTTTGTAGGAATGTTTACCCATCTGATGCTACAAAAAAGTAAATGTCTCTAATCATGCCTACAAACATCATGTCAGTAATCAGGATCTTTAGATGTTTTGCCTTTATTCTGGGAAAAGAGAAGAACATTCCAAAGTGCCCATATGTCTGATAGGGTTGCCACCCCTCCGTTTCTTTTCCGGACTATCCGGAAATAAAACTGATTCTCCAGTACTCCGGAAAAGGAAACAGACTATCAGAGTTTGTAAATCGGCTGATTTACTATGCTTTTTTACAGAAAAGCATAGTAAATCAGCCGAAAACAGGCAGCAGGAATGGAAAAAGAGGGCGTTTCCACCCCTGTGATGTCATCATGGTGTCACAAAATGGGCAGGATGTGGGTGGGGGGGAGGAGGTGGGGTGGGCGGGGTTACACATGATGCGAGGGGTGTGGCTTTACTCCAGTTTTAAGGTGGCATCCCTAATGTCCGAGTTTCAAACTCGCACTTCATCACACAGAGGAGGAGGAGTTAAAAGCCTATGTCTAACTGAGGAGGATTGCTGCAGTATAAAAGCTTCAGCTAAATCCTTCTGTACTAAAGTCCACTATCGTGAAAGCCTCCACAATTCCACTTTTTGCTGGATATGAGTTATACTCATCAGTGGTGGCCAAGAAGGTGGCAGAAAAGTTGTCTCCCAGCATCCTCACTGAGGACTGAATCCAGTGATCTGAGGCACTGCAGCTTCCATGCAGTAGTATAAAAACGAACTTGATCTTGAAAATGATTTCTTAACCAGAGGATTTTAATCAAACATGTTACATATGATCCTGGATGCCATTAGAGATTATAAAACTAACAATAACCCTATGTGGAATAGGCATTTTGATAAAATTATGCAACAAGGGCACCCTAACCCAAAAGAAGAGGAAAATAGACAGCTGCATTCTAACTTACACCTGGGATTTCACTACAATTAAAACCATTATCAAGGAGAACTAGGCCATCCTCATTGACAGCAGCTTGTAAGGGTTTTAGGCGATCTCCCTACTTTTGTGTATAAAAAGAGCAGAAGCATACCTAGCTATGTGGAAAAGAAAAATAAGGAATGCCAGGATGACACGAGGACTAAAATCTGTGGGCCACCTGACTGCACTTTCTGTGAATACTTGATGGAGCGCAACACATTTGAGTGCCAATATCTTAAAAGATGGTGAAATCTTCACCAGGTGGTAACTGTAACACTGAAAAAGGTTGTATATGGGGTCATGTGCAATGACTGCCCTGCATTATATGTGGGTAAGACTATGAATAAACTGAAAAGGATGATTTCAGGTCATCCTTCTGATATCAGATGTAAATACAAGAGGAATGCCTTATCCAAACAATTATTAGAACACCCCAGACATTCTGGCTTTAAATTTGTCATTCTGGACTGTGTGGAGATGGATGAGCTTGAAGGGGACATCATTGGTGTTTTGGAGAAAAAAGAATTATGCTGGCAGTTGAAATTAAATACATTAAGAAAACCAGGACTTAACTATTATTGCTCTATTAAGAGTGTATTGAATTTATGTAAGTTGCCACACAATCTGTAAAGGTTTTTAGGGAATTTTTTGAGGAAATATTTTTAGTATTAAAATATACTTTGTTTGTGTCTTTCGGCTTTTCCTGGTTAGGGGTCGCCACAGCGGAACTCCAGTCCGCTAATAATTGGCAGTTGATTTTTACGTACCGGCTTGCCAAGCCTGATGCACAACCTTCAATGAAGGTATGCCCATTCACGCATGTCTCCACGCAGAAGATGCTCTAGCTGAGAATCGAACCAGACAGCATCTTACTGTAAGGCGACAACGCTACCGCAGCACCACCACAGCGGTAATATTAAAATATACTAAATAATAAAAATTATGTGCAGAATGTATATAAATGTATACATATTTAGTTACTTTAACCACAGTTCTGCTTTGGTTAGATTTATTGCATCACACCAGAGCTTTAAACAGTAAATTCAAAACACATTTTTATCATGTTGCTATTACCATGTAGTATTGGTATAATTCCCCCATTTACCATACTGGTAGACATTCATGCACACTCATGCCCACACCTGCACACTTTTGTACATTACTGGTTTACTTCAGCCACTGTTTTCTGCATTTTTTGTATGTTTTTCTACTAGTTTTCATTGTATAAACATGTTTTGGGGCTGTACACCTGAAAACTGTCATGACAATTTTTTTTAAAGCACTGACATTTTTTTTCTGAGCTGTTAATTACTTAGTTTTTTATGCACACTAATACACATGGCTGGATATTTACTAGATGATGTTATTAAGACAAATACATTTTTATATTTATAGTGTTCTAGTTAAGAGTATGTTTATGGTTAGATAGTTATATGTTTTTTCTTGATTTTAGAACATCACAGACCTGATGACGGATTTATTGCAATAGGTAGCCAAATGCAATTTTAGTTAAAAGTCTTTTTATGTGTATTTTATGCTTTTCTTAATACCTGATTTTGGAATGTGGGTTACAAATAGATAGGCAGTGTTTTCCTTAACTAGGATTTAGTTTGATCTAATCAGTAGTAGTGGGTGAGGGTGAGTACTTGTTCTAAAATGCATTTTTATGGCCCTGTTTGTACTGTTTGCCGTGAATTGTCTGGTTTAAAATTAAACTATATGTACATTTTGCACACCTACTTTTAAGTGTATAAAAGCTGATGATGTTTAACATTGTTAAAAGATTTCTGATTTGTTGTTACTGAGGATCACTTGTCTGTGGCAAATAAAGACTTGTTGCTTTAGAACACTACCAGGATTTCATTTGTTTGTGTCTTTCGACTTTTCCCGGTTAGGGATTTCATTATTTTTAGAAGTTATTGTGACTGAGCTCATCAATTAAGTTGTAAGACCACTAGTTTCTTTGTATTTTATTCCATGCAGTAGTACAAACCTGGCTGTCTTCAGTAAAGAGGACATTGCATATCCTGTTGTGTAGGCTGAGGTTGCTCTAAGGCTTGGGCAATTTTCTCATTGTTCATCCCACCAGTCCTTAAATATCTAGAAAGAGTTTAGAAGGTTCCCAGTGACTTCCTACATTTTATGGGACCCATAGTTTCTCCCATGAGTCCTTAAGTGTCTGGCAAGATGTTAGAAGGTTCTCAGTGGCTCCCCACATTTTATGGGAGCTGTGGTCCGTCCCATAAACTTGGAGTTTGTCGTACTGTTCAGTGCATGGTGAGATATGAACAGGCAAGTTCAGGGAAACACCATCAACGTTTATGAACTGATACTAGAATTGCTTTCTGCACAGACCTTTTGTAAGCTAGTGTTAGCTTTGATGGGTGCTTTCCATCATACTAAGGGCTGTCACTCATTCCCTAACCTGCAGTCAGTTTGAATTTCATATCAGAGGTGGGAGTGAATGCAGTTTGAAACCACTAGGTTCTAGTTTTTTAAACTGTTTCCCTTTTTCTCTAATTTTTCCTGGGTTGGACAGTTGGAGGGGTGTGATGTCTCTGTCTCTGGAGATAGATAAGGATGATAACTTGTTACATCCTTCAACCCCCCCCCCCAAAAAAAAGAGCCCTTCTTTGAAGAATCTGTCAGGATCATGATGTGAACTTATCTGCAGTTCCTTTTTGTCCCTCCCCCCAAGGAGATGTCATATTTGCCTTGGGAAGAAGATGGTGATCCCCAGGTAATCCCTCCTTTGGACTTTGTCCTGGAAGATGCTTTGTTATGAAGTATCCTTAATCAAGCATCTGTGCAGTCTCCTCAGGCTAGCATAGTTTCTAGAGGCAGCATTGTGCCAACTTAGTAGTGGACAGGAAGTCTAAGGTTACAGAGTAGTTCAGCAGGACACACTTATTCTGGGATCTATTACTCTACAAAATGCTTTCATAATGATATCTTTACTAGGCTTCCAAGTTGCCTCCTTTAACACTGAATGCATTGTTTTTTATGCCTGGGGCAGCAGCCTTTTGTTTTTGCTGGTGTTGGGTTAGTAGCACCCACTTTTCACCTTTGCAAAAAAGCTATATCTGACCATTCTGCATGTGTCCTTTTGGGGAGAAGTCCTTCCTGAGCAGATTTCTCAAGAAGTAATTGAGGATGTGAGACTTCCAAGATGGCTGTACACTGAGTAACATATTAATTTCAGCTCTTCCAGTCTGAAACCAGAAACTCAGAAAACACAGCCAGTGAATTTGTCTTTTTAAGTAAATTTCAGTCACTGGCTAGTAAGTGTACTGCTTGGATGCCAACATAGAAGAAATTTATAGAACCTGGAAGAAAATCAACTACAAAGGTTGAGGAGAAAAACAGCTGGGAAGAATCCTGAAGCTATTCAGCAAAAAGCAGTTCAAGTTCCATCTATGGTGTAAGACATGATGTCCAGTTAACTAGAGGAAAAAATAAGTCAAATGTGCACAGAGCTGATTCAAATGAAACACGAAGTACTTCAACTCAATTTACAAATGGATGGAAAAAACGGAAGAAGCTTTAAAAAGATATTCAGATGAGCTGATAAAACTGCAAAAGTCAGAGGTTGAAATGAAGAAAAGAGAGACTGAGTATGAGATTGCATAAGAAGAGATGTTTCAAAAAATGGTAGATTCAGAGGACAGCGCACATAGGGATAACCTGAGATTTTCAGCTGTACCAGAAAAACTGGAAGGAACAGACTATGTTAATTTTATGATAGCACAAATAAGCATTTGGAATGGTGTTCTACAGCAGGAGTTATTAATTGAAAGGGCACATTGTGTGCATGCTCCAAACCTTGCTATGAGAAAGCAGCCATGACCTCTAGTGGTAAAGATGCAATCCTACCAGCTGAAAGAGTTGATTCTGACAAGAAGAAGGACAAAAAACTAAATGTTGGAGACAATAGTGTGTTTGTGGGAAGTGATTACATAGCTTTCACCAGGCAGAAAAGTAGATTTATTGCAGCAGTCAGGGAATGTTGAGAGACAGAAGTGAGATTCAAGCTGCTGATTCCAGCTATCTGCAGAATATTTTTTTCCTGGAGGATCAAAGTATTTTTTATGCAGAACAGGCTAAGGAGGAAACACAAAAGTTTGCCAAAGGAAAAACTGAGATATACAGAAGGGGGCTCTGCTTCTTATTCTTCTGATAATAAAGATAATGGGAGAGACTTTGCCAGTGAACCTTATTCCAGTTTTCCAAAGGCAAATGCTTGAAAGGCAGACAAGAGCACCTAACTTGATAAGAAGAACCAGGAGTACATTGGAAATGAACCAGATACTAGAGTTGGGAGATGGAGATCAAGAGGAAGAAAACCAGCAACTCCAAAATTAATGAGTAAATGTGGGCTCACAAAGCTTCAGTCACATTTGTGAAATGTGGCTGAACAAGAAAACTTAAAAATATTGTTTTTTTTTTTACTTTGTTAAACTTGTAAGGGACTGCAAAGAATATGCCCCACTTCATGTCATTAATGTTTGAAAGAAAATTAAGGAAAGGAGAAGAGGAAGGAAAGAGATAAATATAAGTAAAACAATTTTAAAAATATATATTTTTATAAAACATGACATATAATGAATGTTATACAGTAAAGCATTTTCAGTTATTTTTGTGTGTTATAGGGATGCTAAAGTAAACAAGTGCCCTTTTTCCCATTCTTCTTTCTTTCTTCTTGTTTAGTTTTAAGAAATGTTGACACTGCAATGTAAAAAGAGAAGAAGCCTGGGTAAAAGGCTGTTGATAACAGGCTGTAATCTTGGGTTGTTGAGGTGATAGGTTGTGAAAGTATACAGATATGAGTAAAACTGATATGCTTTTTCTTAATTTGGTATAGGGGAATGACTAGATTAAGGTGCATGTCTTAATGCAATAACAAGTTTAAAGTGGAAGCAAATAAATAAAAGAACCCTAAATGTAATGAAAAGTTTTTCTTTATCAAATAAATGTTCACAGTGCAACACAAGACGCTTGTAGCTGAAGACAACTATGTATCTGGTTCTCATGTTTCTCTGACTAGAGGGCAATAAAAACAAAATACTTATTTCTTTTGTTTGTTAAAAGATAATGTTTTCTGAAAGCATTAAAGTTAATTTCTACATCTGGGAGAAAAATAAAGATAAGACAGGAATAGACAGCACTTAGCATGGATAACCGTAACTATAGGTCAGTTAAAGCCTGCAAGTATAGCTGTCAGTCTGGGACAGTTGTTCCTATTAGGAGGGCTAAACTTCATTATTTGAAGATGTACATAGTTGTGTGTGTTTGTAATAAGTTAACACAATATGGGGTATAATAGGGGCATGTTTTTTGATGGTTTTCATTAAAACAAAAAGTCTTGTAAGATGTGACATAAGTTCAAATAGATATGAAAAAAATCAACTATGTAAAGGATCGACCTGCCAAATATTAGTGTATGCATGTAACAAAAGCTAGAATTAAACATTTTAAAAAAGTTGATCTGAAGTTGTAGTCCTCATTTGCTCTTCAGTCTGTGGGTACTCGGATCTGGGAAGGATGCAACTCAGCCACATTTCCAGCATCTGATCCGAGCTCCAAGCTCCTCCCTTACCCATAATGCCCCTGTCTCCATCCTGTCTTCAGATCTCATTTGCCATGCTAGCGGTTGCATTGTGGTCTGGGCTTTAAGCATCTGTTTTAGGTAAGTTTTGTAGCTTATTGGGTCGTAACTATTTATCTTCTCACTTTTCTGTCTTCCCTTGTCATTTTTCCGTCTTTCTAATTTAGTGCTCAGGTGTCAGGTACTTTTTTATATAAAAAAAATTTTCTCGATTTTCCTTCCCTTTGGACAGAACTTATTGGACCAAGGAATCCCCGGTTGATGCCATGGTGGTGACAGAGGCCACCAAGAAGGAGCTCACTCAAGAGAGCTCCACGGTCCATCCTCCAGACTGAGGGTCCAGGACGATGGACCATTTTGGGAAGCGGGTATACGCTTCAGTCACGTTCTCGGTACATGTGCCGAACTACATGGCACATATTAGACTTCATTGAGACCTAATTAGAGATCACCAACTCTACCCCAGGGTCCATATCGGCAGAGGATAAAAAGGTTTTCTCCTCTTAGACGGCCACCCTCACTTCGATTGCCAACACCTTTATGCGGCTTCTCTCTCATGCTACCGAGGGTGCTGCTAGAGCTGCCGGGGCAGGCATTGCCAACAGGCGTCACACCTGGCTCTGACCCTGTGACTTCTCAGAGCCCTTTAAGGCATCCTTTACTAATGCTCCATATGAAAGTTCCACCCTCTTTGGAAAGTTGGTATGTGATACTCTAGTCCAGAGTCAGAAATACGGGAAGACTCTGCTGTTGCAATCCACTTCTTGACCCCTCAATGAACCTTTTCAAGGAATCAGCGAAGGGCAAAGATGATGTGGTTCTAGAAGTCTCAGATCTATTCCCAGGATGCCCAGGACTTGCCTTCCCTCAGAGACAGTGGGGGGATTTGACAGATGCCACCCCTAAGGCAGAGGGGGTCTGAGGAAAAAGGGGTCTAGAGATTATTTCTTTGACAGACCTGCACAGCAGCCGTGAAGGCCTGCCCAGCTGCTTGTCTCTGGAGGCAGTTGAGGGCTGAATTTTGCTATACCCAATTGCCTGGGAGTTCATCACAGACAATCACTGGGTGTTGCAGATCATATCCAGAGAATATTCAGTCCCCCTCATTCAAGCACCTCCCCCTCCCAGAGGAGACAGCCATGGAAGTTGCCAAACTGCTAGAAAAGCGAGTCATCCAGCCCATCCCTTCAGACCAGTCCGGATTAGGCATCTATTCCAGATTCTTTTTAGTGCCAAAGAAGACAGGGGGACTTAAAACCCATTCTGGATCTTTCCACCTTAAATCTGTCTGTTGCCAAGACAAAATTCCAGATGGTCACCCTCCAATCTATCCTGCCCTTCCTGCAGGAGAATGACTGGATGTGCTCTGTCAACCTTCAGGATGCATACTACTGCATCAAAATGAACAGATGCTCTCGGAGGTTCCTCTGCTTCCAGCTGGGGGCCAATCATTACCAGTTCAGAGCGCTACCCTTTGGTCTCACCACAGTCCCCAGGCTCTTCAACAAAGTGATGGCAGTGGTAGCAGCTCACTGGCAGTAGGGCTTCCAGGTCTTCCCCCCACCTAGACGATTGGCTTTTTTCTGCCCCCTCCCCCCCAGGCATTTGACTTTGCCAAGCCAGGGATTCCCTTCTACATACAGCCCAACCAGTTGGGCATAACCATAAATCTCAACAAATCCCTACTGACTCCGGTTCAAGTTCTGGATTTTATTGGAGCTTGGTTGGACACAATTCAGACCAAGGTATTTCTAACCAAAGACAGACTCCAGTCCCTAAAACAACAGGTTTTTATGTATCCTTTAAGCTCAGTCGCTGACAGCAGAATTGGCCTTACGGCTGTTGGGGTCCACTGTGGCCACAATCACCCTCGTACCTATGGCTTGGTTGCACATGAGGGTACTTCAGTGGACCCATGTGGTTCAGTGGTCCCTGCTAGACCTCTCATTGCCCACCATATTTGCATATCTCAGCCATGCAGGGATTCTCTCCTATGGTGGATTCGATCCCCAGATCTTCTTCGGGGTCATGCATTTATTCTTCCTTCCCCTTTGGCCATGATGACCACGGATGCTTCCCTACTCAGGTGAAGGTGCATTGTTTGGGAAGGACAGTCCAAGGCACACGGTCTCTCCATAAGACTCGATTGCATATCAACATCCTGGAGATGAGGGAAGTGCTCCTAGCATTGCAAGCTCTCCATGCCCATCTTCCTCTAGGGATGATTACCATCCAGACAGATAATATGTCTGTAGTCTGGTACATCAACAAGCAGTGGGGAACCAGGTCCTATCCCCTGTGTTGCAAAGCCATGAGAGTGCAGGAATGGGTGATCTCTACCAGTCGTTTGCTGGTGGCAATGCACATTCCTTGGAGGTCCAGCATTCCAGCGGATAGGCTCAGCAGGTCTATCCTGACACCTTACAAGTGGTCTCCGAATCCTTCAGTAGCGAAACAGATCTTTCTTAAGTGGAGTCAACCTTGCTGCGATCTCTTCGCCTCTCCTTCTAATGCGAAGTGCAGCAAGATTTTCGATGTTCATGTTTCACTGTTGCAGTCATCACATTTGGGTTATCCCTGCCAGGGTAGCTCTCGGCCGGCACGAATACCAGAGACTTAGTATTTCTGTGTCATTTGCTGTCGCTTAAGGACTGACGTCAGGTCGTCAGTGATATAAAGTAAGGGAGCCAACGCCATTACATCAATCTTTCTTGCCATGGAGCCTGAAGCAGGAGCATTTCACATGAGTGCCAGTCGGCCGCTACCTGAGTTTTCATTTCTGAATTGAAGTTGAAGTCTTCTAACGCTAAGTACCCCATTGGGGATCCTTTTTTCTGGCACTAACCGATGTCAGAAAAAGTTAATTATCTCGCCTGTGGAACGCAAATACCACACTGAGACTTCCAGTCTTACTGCGTCACTTGTCTAGGCCCAGATCATAACCTCCCCCATTGTCGCTTCTGTGCTTTTTTCAGTGCCAGAACTCTCTGTCATTGGGCCCTTATTGTAGCCAGATATTTTTGTTTACAGTCCTCAAATTCTGACATGGAATCGGTAAGCCATCCAACAGCAGATCATCAAACAAAACCATAAAGATAAAGAGGAAAATCCCAGGATGCAAAAAACTCCCTTACTAGCCTCAGTAAGAAACTGAGATGCCTCATAAAATCCTCCAAAGCTAGTTACGAAAATAAAATTGCCAAAGATTCCAAAGACAACCACAAAGCATTCTATAATTATGTCAAGAATCTAAATGGCAATGCTCAGATCTGCTCTGAGCTAAAACAGAATGGCATTAAATATACTGATCCGAAGGATCTTGCCAATATCCTGGCAGATCGATTCAGTGCCAACTTCACCCCACTCTCACCCCTAAATGGCTCATCTCAATACCGGAAGATTGCCAAAATCCAGTAATAACGGCCACACAGGTACAAAACGCACTCTGTAAAGCCAAGAATACAGCATCCATGGGACCAGATGACATCCCGGGCTGTGTACTGCATGAACTACAATATGAACTGGCACCTCACGTAAGTGTCATGTTTAATCATAGCCTCACCTCAGGTTTCGTGCCCACTGACTGGTGCAGAGCTACAGTTATCCCAATCCACAAGGGGGGATCCACCTTGGATCCCGGAAACTACCATCCCATCAGTCTGACAAGCCTTATCTGCAAGGCCATGGAGCGTATTATCATGGAACTTATAAACAAAGACATTGGCAACCTTCAAACACTGGACCCCACCCAGTTTGGGTTTGTGAAGGGTCGATCTTATCTCCTGAACCTGATTGACTTCTTTGAATCAGTCTCCAGAGCCATGGACAAGGGTAAGGTGGTCCACACAGCCTATCTAGACCTTGCCAAGGCCTTTGACACCATCCCCCACTCTGGAATCATAGATAAACTTACTGAGTTGGGCATTAATCCCTATGTCACCCAGTGGGTTGCTAAATGGCTTACTGATAGAACCCACACTGTAAAAGTAGCCGACTCCAAATCCAGCTCCAGACAAGTGACAAGTGGAGTACCTCAGGGTTCAGTCCTGGGGCCACTCTTGTTTGGCATCTACTTCTCTGAAGTACAGGTCAACACTAAGGGACTCTGGCTAAGAAAGTTTGCAGATGACTGCAAACTGGGAGCCATTATTGAATCCCCAAATGATGTGGATACTCTACAAAAGGGCCTTACAGAAACAGATGCTTGGTGCCAGAGCCATGGGCTTAAGCTCAATGCCAAGAAATGTATTGTTATCCCTTTGGGAAAAACATATATCCATGAATTACCATATAGGTGGCAGTACACTAAACACAGAAAGTGTGATAAGAGACTTAGGGACACAGGTGGACAGTGGTCTCACCTTCGATAACCACATCGCCACAACAGTCAGGAAATCCTTCTATGTGGCACACCTCATCACAAAGGGCTTTTCATCCAGAAAAAGGAGGTCATTGTCCCACTGTACTCATCCCTCATTAGACCCATTATAGAATACAATGCCCCATTTGGTATGTACATCTCAAGACATCTGCAACAACTGGAAAGGCCTCAGAAATACCTCACTAAAAGAATCACAGGCCTAAAGCAGATGCCCCACGCTGACCGCCTTAAAAAACTCCAGCTATACTCTGTCGCATATCGTCTACTCAGAGGCGATCTCTGCTTAACATACAAGGCCATGTCAAACCCAGAGCTGTTGGACATGCTACACTTAAAGAAATCCCAATCCCTCAGAGCTACACGCTCCAGGGATCTAAACCTTGTCATCACAATAAACAAAACATGTTGGAGGGATAGGTTCCTGACCCAGGGACTCCCCAGACTCTGGAATAGATTGCCCATACATGTCAGGCAGAGTGCCTCTTTGGACCTCTTCAAGAGGAACCTTGACGATTGGATGGGAGAAAGGAAATTCACCCCAGGGATCACGTCAGTCGCCCTGCTAGACAGGGGTCCAGGAAAGTAAATAATGTGGGAAGAAATAGCCAGGGAATTGTTATGGCTAGGCTTGTATAGGCCCTAGGGCTGATAGCCTAGTACCAACCTATGAACCTATGAACCTATGACAGAGACAAACCGCACAGGTCCAAACCTACCGACGACGTTTCTGTTAAGCTAGTTGTCAGTCCTCCGGTACTCAATGAGGTGCTTTCGCAGCCCCTGATGCCCGCTTCAGTTGATTCACAGGCTGCTACCGAGACCCTTTCGGAGTCTGGTATGCCGCAAAACTCTTCTTCGTCTTAGGATCCTGTGGTTGTCTCTACCTTGGATGGGTCCGGAGCTGCTGAGCAGGCACTGGCTTTCAAAAAAGACCTTTGCACCACCAAATCTCGACACAACCCACGTCTTCTTTCGCGACTACCGTTCTTTTGAAAACAACTGAGTTCCTTAGGCCCAGGGTTTGAACCACACCCAAGAAACCGACTACCCACTCTCAGGTGCCCACCTGCTACCTTGCCTCAGTCTCAAATTCTTAAAATGGTGGAAGACCTTATCATACTGATCAGGGGAAGCCAAGCTACCCCCCTCAGAAAGGAAAAGAGATCTGTCCCCAGTAGTTTTGTATGAACAAGAGTCAGATGAATCTGATGCTTCTGACTATGAAGACGTGCAACCCCTCTCCACTTATGAGGATTCTGATGCAGAGAAATCCATTCCTTCAGCCCCAGATGGCATCCTTCCCCAGAGGATTTTTCCTTTGAGGAAACCCAACATACTTTAAGGGAGCATTTCCAGTGGGAGAGTCAGGACTACCCTCAGTCTAAAAAGAGACTCAGGGAATTCCTAGATCTTTCACAACACAGACCCTTGGCCATCCCCCCCAGTCCTGGATGTGGTGGATGATGTTTTTCTTGAATCCAGCTTGACTCCTGATGCCCTACCTCCTGCTCCCAGAAAACCAGACAGGTACTACAGAGTCCCTGACTCTCACAAATATCTTTTTAAAAATCCAGCAGCTGACCCTGAGGTCATTTTTCAAGGGCCAAAAGGGATTAAAGCAACCTCTGCTAAGAATCTAACCCCCTCAGACAGGGATTCCCGAGCATTGGACAGATGGGGTAAAAAAGTATACACCTCAGCTACTCTTGCTATCAGGCACTAAATTGTCAGTTCCCTATGCTTAAATATCAGCAACATACATTGGAACCCCTTAAACAAAAAATGTTTTACTTTCCTGGTTGGGCAGAATCTAAAGATTTACAAGACTTAATGCATTCTGCAAGTCAAGTAATTAAACACACTTCACATTGCGGTTTTGATGCCCTAGAAGCTTCTTGCAGGGAAACGGTCACTGGATCTGTCATTAGAAGACATGCATGGCTTAATGAACAATCCCTGCAAGACTATGTCAAATCTAAATTGTTGGATGCCCCCTTGCACAAAGATAACTTATTTGGCAATAAGGCAGCAGAGGTCTTAAAAAATATGGAAGAAAAAGCAAAATCTATGCAAACAGTTAAAGATTTCTTACAGGCCCATCCCCCTAGGTTCAATAGGCATTTTCCCAACAAGAACTGGTCTATTCCTACTCTGAGTAAACAGGCCCAGCCTAGG
The DNA here is from genome assembly GCF_019279795.1 of Protopterus annectens. Lineage (NCBI taxonomy): Eukaryota > Metazoa > Chordata > Ceratodontiformes > Protopteridae > Protopterus > Protopterus annectens. The sequence continues at coordinate 1,024,799,141 of NC_056739.1, read as the reverse complement.
CCCCGTGGAAACAGACCCCCAGACAGCAGCCCCAGAGAATGCAGAGATCTAAGCAGTTGACTACCTCCACTTCCAAACCAGGGAGTTCTAATCCACCCCCTTATGGTAATAACACACAATGACTCCCCCCCTCCTGACCTTCCCTCTGTCCACCTTCACTTACCCCTTGGAGGAATATTCACCTTTCACTCAAGCACCTAGGCAAGCATTACCAATGACCAATGGGTTCTGAACACTGTGCTCACGGATACAAATTCTCCTTTCACACCCTTCCAACCCCAAAAGGGTTCCCAGATTTACCACCAAATCAGTGGGCAGAGGCACAAAAGCAAATCCATTCCCTGCTATCTTTGAAGTCATGCAGAACAGATAGGCCAATGCTTCTACTCCAAACTTTTTCTGGTGCCCAGAAAAGAGGGCACCTGGCACCCAATCCTTGATCTAGCCATTCTAAACACCTTCCTGGTGATCCCAAAATTCAAAATGCTCACCCTCCAGCAGCTGTCCAAGGATGCTTGGCTAGCCACCCTGGATCTAAAAGTAGCCTACCTCCATATTCCTATCACAGAATCCTGCATGAAATATCTCCACTTCAGGACAGGATCTCAACACTTTCAGTTCTCTGCGCATCCCTTTGGCTTATCTACTGCTTCGAGAGTTTTCATAATATACCTGGCTCTAGCCATTGCCTTTTGCAGATAAAGAAATATTCAAATTTACCTCTACTTAGACGACTGCCTTATTCAGGCAGACAGGCAGAAAAAGCTGCTCAAGCACCTGGCCTTTGTAAAGACACTACTAACCTCTCAAGGGTACACAATCAATGAAAAGAAATCAAAACAGGTGCCCACCCAATGGATAATCTTCCTGGGAGCAAATCTGGACACAACATCCTAGATGGCATACCTTACACCAGGGAAACGCATTTTCCTGACAGCTTACTTCTCTCATCTGGCCACCAGGCCCCAACTTTCTGCAAGGAAAATCCTGCAAGCTCTGAGGTTCATGGCATCTTGCATACTCCTCATTCCATATGCCAGACTGCATGTGAGGAAACTTCAGTGGTACCTAAAGAGCCTTTTCTGTCAACACTCTCAAGACCTGGAAACTCTTCTGCCTATAATTCCTTGCCTCAGAATGGAATTTCTTTGGTGGGCAACAGCATGCTCCTACAACAAGGGACTGCCCTTCTCCCCACAACCCCCCACTCAGACCCTCACCACAGACACATCAGACTATGCTTGGGGTGCACACCTGGGTGGCAGGTGCATACAGGGCTAATGGAGCCCACAGCAAATCCCTCTGCACATCAGTCAAAAAGAGATGATGGCTGTGCAGCACACCTTGGTAGCTTTCAAACCCTTTCTCTCTCCAGGGTTTGGCCTTATCAAAACAGACAACACCACTGTGATGTATCAACAAGCAGGGAGGGACTCACTCCTACCCTTTGGCTCACAGCCTCTTCCATGCAACTACACCTGTTAGCACAATACCTACCAGGGTCTGCCAACTCCCTGGCAGACCACTTAAGCAGAAACCTTCTGGACCCACACAAGTGGCAGCTCAACAGAAGTACCTTTACCCTAATAACTCAGAACTGGGGAACACCGAAGGTCGCCCTCTTTGCCTCCCACATCAACCATCATCTCAGCAAATTCTGCACCAGGGAGCATCACTGCATGGATTGGAAAGTGAATGCCCTGTCCTTACCCTGGTGGGTCAGCCTCTCGATCTATGCCTTTCCTCCCCTACCTCTCATCCCCAGCGTACTGCTCAAAATAAGGGAGGAAAAACCAAGGACCATTCTTATAGCTCCAGACTGGTGCCAACAGCACTGGTACCCCTTGCTGTGCAGCTTGTCCCCACTGCCTCCATGGCATCTTCCTCAGATTCCAAACCTCCTAACCCAGATGAAAGGGGAATTCATGCATCCCCAATTGCAGACACTCAATTTGGCAGCTTGGCTTATTCCCTAACTCTGAACTAATGTGCCATCCTCAGTAAACAGGTTCTGGATGTTATCCATGAGGCCAGATGCCCTAGCACCAGAAAGTCTTATGCAGCTAAATGTAAAAGGTTCTGCACCTGGATCCAGGCTAAGAGGGGCCAATAGGGCACAGCCCTCATTCTCTCTCATCCTGGATTACTTAGCTGACCTACTACCTAGTGGCCTCTCTTTCTCCTCTATAAATATTCATGCCTGTGCTATTTCTGCTCATTTTCGCACTGAGCAGCCCCTTTTCTCACACCCTTTGATCAAACAGTTCCTCGGAGGGGCTAGCAACTTGAGGCCCTCCAGATGTGCACCAACACCAGCTTGGGACCTTAACTTTGTGTTGGAAAGCTCACCCTGCCTCCTTTTGAACCAGCTTCTTCTGCAGATCTAAAATTTCTCTCCTGGAAGGCAACCTTTCTTCTGGCCATCACTTCAGCCAGACGAGTCTCTGAGCTGCAAGTACTCATGGCTGTAGAATCCTTCATCATATTCCATGCAGACCAGGTATCCTTCAGAACTAACCCATCCTTCATGCCCAAGGTGGTGTCCAGTGTGGCTCTCAACCAATCCATTAATATGTACACCTTCTTTCCTAATCCCCAGAGCAAGGGGGAAAGGATTCTTCACTCTCTAGATGTGCACAGACAGCTCAGATGCTATCTGGACAGGACTAAATCCTTCAGAAAGTCTGATCAATTGCTGGTTAGCTTTGCTACAGGGGCAGAAGGCAAAGCCATCTCCAAGCAAACCATTTCCAAATGGATAGCACACTGCATCCATTTTTGCTACACACAGCAAGGTAAGCCTCCCCCCCAAGGGGGTCAGGACACACTCCACCAGAGCAGCCTTCACCTCTGCAGCTTTCCTCAGAGGAGTCCCCAGCAGGGACACCCTGGAGGCTGCCACCTGGACACCTGTTCACACTTTTACCAAGCATTATCCCCTGCCTCGCTTCTTCAAATCCAGGGCAGGGTTTGCCTCTGCAGTCTTGCAGGGCATCCTAGCCAGCCCGTAGCTTCTTTGCCTGCCACCACCCATTTCCTTAGCTTTGGCAAGCTACCCAAATGTGATGACTGCAACAGTGAAACACGAAGAACATAGTACAGTTGTGTACACTTAACCATAAATGTAAATGTTTGAGTGTATTCACTGTTGCAGTCCTGGTTTCCCTCCTTCCTTCTCACTTTTTTCTCTTTCTCCTTTTGTTACCATTCTTCTTTGTTGTTCTCCTTTCCTTACAAGGGACATATTTGGTATTTATTTTTCACTGGTGGGGTTCTTCTACCAGAACCTGGCCTCCTACTTTGGGGGCTCCTGACAGGTTAGGGCAAGAAAAACTGATGTAATGGCATCTGCTGCCTTACTTTATACCACTGACGTCCTGACGTCAGTCCTCAAGTGACAGCAATCTATGCAGAAATACTAAGTCTCTGGTATTTGGACCGGCCAAGGGCTACCCTGGCAGGGATAACCCAAATGTGATGACTGCAACAGTGAATGAACATTTACATTTATGGTAAGTGTACACAGCTGTACTTTCTGAACTCCCCACAGTGGAAGTCCACAGAGATGCTTTATCCTCCTCTCCTTCTGATCCCAAAATTCCTTCAGAAAGCTGGCAGACTGGGAAGCTCCGTCATCCTGATTGCCCAATTCTGGCCTCGCCAAGTCCAATTCCCCTTCTCTGTGGTCTCACATAGTGTGTCCCCCCTGGACATTAGATCCGGCTCTGTATCTCATCTCTCATCCCTCAGGGATTCCTCCCCCAGATCTCGTCAGTCTGAAGCTCACAGCTTGTCTGCTCCAGTTCCCATGATAGTCAGGACTCCTGGGATATCTTCACTGGTCAAAAAGATATTAGTTGCAGCTCATAAATCTTCTATCAGGAAGGTTTATTCCAGCAAGTGGAAGCATTTCTCTTTTTGGGCATCTCGGCATAACCTAGATCCCTTTACTTCTCCAATTCCAGCGCTCCTAGAATTTTTTCAAGCATTTTTTTATCAAGGCACCAGTTCTTCTACGGTCAAGGTCCAGCTGGCAACTATATCTAACTTTCATGTAGGCAGCAACACTGCATCTCTAGTTTCTTCTAAGCTTTGCAAAGCCTTTTTGAAGGATAACTTTTTGCTTCAGCCACCAATTAAGGACCCAACTCCTCCTTGGGATCTTAGGTTGGTTCTGCAAGCTCTTGTCTCTTCCCCTTTTGAACCTGCAGCTTTGATGGATCTACAGTTCTTGTCATAGAAAATGGCTTTCCTGATTTCCATAACCTCAACCAAAAGGGTTTCTGAACTTCAAGCATTATCGTTCAGACCTCCTTATATGATCTTTCATAAGGACAGGGTGTCCTTGCACACTAACCCCTCTTTCCTTCCCAAAGTGGCTTTGGAATCAAACATTAATCGAGTAATTAATCTCCCTGTTTTCCTTCCGAATTTTCAGAATAAGGGCGAATACAGATGGCACTTGTTGGATGTTAATAGACAGTTAATGTTTTTACTTGCATAGGTCTAAATCTTTCTGTAAGTCTGACCAACACTTTGTTTCCTTTTCTAAGCCCTTTTTAGGGAAACCTGTATCAAACGTCACCATTGGTCATTGGATTTCTCAGTGTATTATTCTAGTGTATTCAGCTAGAGGTCTAACCCCGCCAGGTCGTATTAAGGCACATTCATCTAGATATATGGCTACTTCAGCTACCTTCTGGACCAGAGTTTCATTGGGTGACATTTGCTCTGCAGCCACTTGGGCATCTTTGCATACTTTCATTTCTCACTACAAGTTGGACATTTTATCCAGGAATAGAGCATCTTTTGGCTTTGCCATGCTCTGGAATATTCTTCCATGAGGGCCTCCCAGGTGTTTGGTAGCTGGGGACTCTGTCCCACAGGTTGAAGAACAAATGAAGACAACAACTTTAGATAAATAAGTTATGTACTCACCATAATGTTCCATCTTGAGTTGTTGCTCTCCATTTGCCTTCAACTATCCTTCCCTCCTTCCCCCTGCCTTACGTGGGCTATGTGGTGGTTTGGCCTGAAGAGATATCGTCACCACCATGACATACAATTTTGTCCTCTTCATGCTTCTGGAGACCTATTGTTATGGGGTTCAGGTTGGGATGCTATAGATAGCAGCAAACTCGATGTGAAGGGAGGAGGGAGACAGGGGCATTATGGGTAGGGGAGGACTTGGAGCTCAGATCAGATGCTGGAAATGCATCTGAGTTGGATCCATCCAGGATACGAGTACCCATAGGTTGAAGACTAATGAAGAGCAACAACTCAGATCGAACGTTATGGTGAGTACATAACTTTTTTTTATACATAACAGGTAGGAATAATAACTTATAATGTCAGCACTTTCCATATTATAACATGAATGGTCTCACACGTTTATGCAAAAAAAGAAAGAGTAGTGAAGTATATTAAGAAATGCAGAGTGTAAATAGCTATGCTACAGCAAACACATTTGAGAAGAATTGAGCATGTGAATTTGATAAAGAAAGGATTTCAGGATGTTTATTCAGTGTAATATTTGAGGCAAAGGAAAAGGGAATTACTTACATTAATTGTTAGAGGAGCTCCAGTAATGATAGAAGAGGGGAAAAAAAGATGATAATGATAGATTTGTAGTAGTAAGGGGCTGTTGGCAAGGGAAAAGGATTATGCTGGCATGTATTTGTATTTTACCTAACACTGCTACAATGAAGCTTAAAAAAATTCTGGGAAAAATCAGCTTTCAGCTGGCAGTATTACTTATAGCTGGGGACTGGAATTTGATTTGCAACAGTGCGGATATAGGTAGGGGGGCTAGAAGGAAATAAAACAAAATAGGATAGATTTCTGAAATTTATGAAAACATTTGGCATGAAAGATGTGAATTCAGTAGTAGAAGCTCAGAGAGAATTTTCAAGGTACAAAAACTGGGCTAGGCTATGCAGAAATTATAATTCACAGGGATATGTGTATTTAAGTGAAAGTTTTGATCTGCATCCAGTAACTTTCAGAATACACATCAATATTAACAAAAATAAAAATTCAGGGTAATGAAATAAAAATAAGGCACTGGCTCTTCACCACCTGTCTGTTAAACAGAGAGGAATTTAAGGAATTTAAACAGAGAGGGATTTAAGGAATAGGTAATAGAAATTATTTGTGAGTTACTAAAGAAGACAGAAGTCTCTTCAGAAAATATAGATGAAGAGTGGGATAAAGTAGAGTTTAAAAAGTAGTTTACAAATAAAAGAAAAAGAGATATGGCTAAGAAGTAACAATAATTATATAGAGGGATTGCCAAAGGTTAAAGTATTGCAAAATTGGGTGAATTTTACAAAAGAATAGGTGCAACTGCAGAGTGCTAAAGAGAAAATAAGGGACTTCCTAGATAATATGCGTGAGTTTAAAAAGATTGCAGTTAAGCAACTGTTTTTTTATATTAACTTCAGAACACAAATGCTTTAGCACAGTGGCTCAGGAAACAGGAAGTAGAAATGGGTTGTTGCCATTTTTATGGAAATTATAACAAGGAAATAACCCTAAGGACATGATAAAATGAAGTAATTATTAGTATGGATTAACAAGGATCCTGTTTTGGCAGTTACGGATATGTATGAAGAGACTAAGCAAAAGATAATACAAAAACTGAGAAATCTGTTTTTATGTATATGGTAGCAAGATACAGGTATTAAAAAATAGTTTTAGTCCCTCTAGTTTTATACACAGGTTAGGCATAGTTTTAGCAAACAGAGAAGAAGTTGTGGATAGCAATTAATAAAGAGTTGAAGGATTTTATTTGGGAAGGGAAGAGGGCAAGAGTCAAGTGAGCTAAGCTGATCCTTCTAGTAGAACAAGGTGGTTTGGCTTTAATTGATTTGAAGGGATGTTTCAGAGATGCACAGTTAAAGCTCCTATACATAGCAGAAGCAGAAACCTTTAATTCAAAGTGGAAGAGGATGATGATGAAACAGGGGAAAGCACAAAAATAGGATTTTGGATGAATTAACAATAGCCATACAGAATGTTATATTCATAATGTAGCAGAAAGTATTCTAAGTACTAAGCCATCATGGGAATGGAGAAAGGAGATTCTGACAAATGACTGCCATTAGGAATACAGAGAATAGGCAAGACGGGGTTAGAATTTACTGGAGAAAACTGGCAAGGGAACTAAGGTATTGATCACAAATAATTAGAGAGGGAATAGTAGTAGAATGTGAAGAGGCTAAGCATACATCTGGACTGTTGGTTAGAGACCACCTTTCCTATAATGGATTAATATCAGCGTATAGGCAAATAGAAAGGAATGGGGGGATTCTAAGTGATAGACCAGCACTGGTGGACTTTTTAGTAGAATCTAAAACAGAAGCTACTGTTAAAAAGGATAATTAGTGGGTCATATAAAATATTGCAAGACAGTAGTAATAATGAATCTGAGGTGATTAGAAAAGATTGGGAAGAGAGATTGGATAAGCAATTCACAAAGAAACAATTGGAGGATATATGTATAGCTCCCAAATATGCAACAGTCTAGAAGACTTAGAATGTTTGCTTGGAAGTGATTGCTTAGGTATTTTTATACCACAAACAGACTCCTAATAGTTTTTCCTCAGGACAATTGCAAATGTGGGAGGTGTGATGGGGAAGCAAGAGGTAATTGGGAACATTTTTTGGGGAGGAGTGTAATGAGTTGACAAACTTTAAAAATTAAATAAACCCAAGCAAAGCCACCAATGATACAACCAAATAAACAGATAAAAAGGTGGCCAGGCATAGGGTGTGCTAAAACCATAAAATCAAGGAGGGAAAAAAGAGTTTAATAGAAAATTAAGCACTTTCATTCTTTTCCTGTCATGGCTTCTTCAGAATAAAAACAATGCACAAACACTAATTTAAATAGCTACACAATTTCTGAATATGATAAAACAGTTTGCAAATAAAAAAATCATTTGGTTTTGAAAGAAGTAGCACTTTAAAAAAACATATCAGTGTATCTTTACCTAAAAGGAACAAGTATGTGTGTAAACATGTATAGTGATACAATATTCAATACAAGTTATATAAAATATATTCTAAAAAAATATCATGAAGTATTTAATATAACATTAAAAAGTGGTTTAAAAATAATAGTAAAAAAGCCTCAAAAAGCAATCCACTCTATGTATTTAGGTAAAAGTAAGCTAAAGTATCCTGCAGCCAAATAGTTCCTGAAACAGGAATGATGAGGGAAAAAAAACTTTACAATTTAGCTGCCCTACATTTCAGAACAGGCTTCATAGAAATGTAGTCATTCAGGCCAGGTTAGGTAAAATCAGCCAGTTCTTTATATTGCAAAGTATTCTTCTAATCAGTTCCCTGGGATCCATATTTACCTGATCCAAAATAGCAAATGAAAATTAATTATGGGTGGTTTTCAGTAGGGATTATATAGGGCATTATTAGCATTCTTAGTTTTGATGTTATATACATGTTCGTATATTTGAATGTTCTTTCCATCTTTCCAATATAAAAACAAGTGCATGTTTTAAAGATTAACAAACAAATTAATCCTTTACTAGCACAATTTCCCTTCCTGAAAGTTATAATGCTACAAGCTGTATTATCCAGGTCAATGTCCTCACTTTCCAAAATATAATGGCATTGCCCACAACTTCTCTATTTTCTAGTATCTATGTTGTCTCTTTTCCTTTTGTAGTGGGCATTTGCTTCATACAAGCTCTTCAGATTATGTCCTATGTTGAATACAAACTCGGGGTCAGTCCCTAAAACCCCTACTAAATCAGGGTTGTACCCAAGTCTATTTCAGTTTTTTGTGATAATATCTTTAATTTTTGTGCAGCATAATTAAACTGAACTATCATAGCCTAATTATAGTTCTTATCCTTGTCCGTGTCATCCTTGGGAACAGTAAACTCAGTGCTCAAAAGGGGTTTGTGCTTATTTCTCCATCCTACGTACTTCTTGTGTGATGTTAGTTACAAGGTCCATTGGATAACCCCTGTCAGTAAATAGACTTGACACAAACTCAATTTCCTTTACTAAATCATCTTGGTGGGAGGTCAGTCTAGCAGCCCAGATATATTGCCCTTTCACCATACCTTTTTTTCCTGACCAATAGGATGGGCACTGGCGAGGGGCAAATATGAATTGCTGAAAGTAGGTTTCCTGTAAAATTTTGACTTAAATTTTCCATTATAGATTTATTTTCTGATCTCAAAGTAATTTATTGCACTCTTATGATAACTGTTCAAGAAGGTGGTAGTGTTACTCAAAATAAATTCACTGATCTTTTCCTGTGATCCATCCTAAAGGATGAATATGTCATCCAAAAATCTTAAATATAACTTAATGGATGACCAGAGTGGTGAATTGAAGATAAACATTTTCTCCCATCCTAGCAAAACCAAGTTTGCATATGTTGGGGCACAGGCTGAACCCATTGACATGCCCTTAATCTGTCAAAAAGTTTCCCCCTCAAAGAAAATAAAATTGTTCTCCAAAACTAGTCTAGTAAGCTCAGCTAGTAAGTTTATATCACAGCCCTTTAATTGTTCAAATTGCTTTCATAGAAAAAATGTAAACCTTCATCTAAAGCGGTGGAAAAAAGGTCAACAACATCAATAGTTAGGAAGCCAGCATTTGGTGGTATTAAATTGGTGGTGAGTCTCCCCAAAAAATCCCAAGAGTCTTATTACCATACGTGTTTTCATGTGCATAGTAAACTTCAGGGAATTATCAATATAGACTAATATGGGGTGCGTTTTTGATCCCCTAGCAGCAACTATTGGTCTGAACAGTGGATTCACAATGTTTTTGTGAACCTTGGGAATCCCAAAGATGGAAGGGACTCTGGGTTTATCAGTCTTCAAAATTTTGTATATTTTAGCAGGTATTCTTTGTTCAGTTAACAAGTCTTCCAAAAAATAAATCTGTCCTGTGGTATGCAATGCTGATTTTGTTTGTAGGAACTAAAGAGTAAGTAGTGGTGTCATGAAGAATGTGGAACATAATGGTAGAATAGTCAATCACTTCAAACAGACCTGTACCCCCCCCCCTCACCCTTGTTTGACTTAATAATTCTAACATTAGGGTTTCGGACTAACTATTTCAAAGTTTCTTTCTCTTTATATGTCAAATTGCAAGACTTATGTAAGTTCTTATCTATAGACAACTTATGTAAGTCTGCCATACATGCTGATTCAAAAACCTGCAGGGTTGGGTGTAATGGGGGATTAAAAAGACTTTCCTGTGCGTAATACCCTTGTCATAGTCACATATTTCCTCTCTTCTGTCAAATAAATATTAGAGACCAATTCAAATTTCTAATAAATTAGTTGAGCTGTATCACAAATATTAAATCTACCTGATGGGACAAATTTACGCCCCTTTTCAAAAATAGAAAAATGCTCACGAGTGATTTCCATTGAACTGTAATTGTAAATATGGTATCCTATTAAAGTATGTGTCACTCCAGCATCATGCACCACTATGGCTAAGTCCTTGTTTTTCTCTTTGCTTTCCCTGGTGGTTTCACCTTCCCTTTTACTATAGTAAAATCCAACTTGTTGTCAGCACCTTCTTCTTGCCTTTAAGGGCTTTTTAAAGGGGATAATTCTACTGTATCAACATTAGCTTCATCTGTAGTAAAAACTTGATTATTACCAGTCTGCCAACTGCCAGTAGGTTTGTTAACATTCCCTTGAACATTATAAAGACTTCTTATTGGGGTACTTCTCCCTTTATTATTGTAAAATTTAAATGGGTGCTCTACCTTACCTGCATATTGCTGCGAATCCCTAAGTAACTTTTTTTTGCTTGCATTTAATTATCTCATCACATTTTTGATCATTCCTAATGAAAACATTTTCTTATGTGCCCCTATGTTAATCAAATAAGTCATGATAATGTTGAAATCATCAGCTTCACGCAGCAGCTTGTCAGTTTTACACCTATTATATTTAATAATAAGTTGTATTAATTCAAAACCATACTTGTCATATAACTTAGTCAAATCTTTCACTGTATCACTATCGTAATCTAGACCAATAGAAATTTTAAATGCATGCAAACCTTGAGGCACAACTTGACTTTTAATACATTCTTCAAGATACATACTATCTAATTTTAAACTTTTCACTTTCAAATGTCTGGCTTCAAAAATACAAATACCATCCTTCAAAGAGTCCATATTAAAGTTAGTATTCACATTTATAGAGTCTCTACTTTGATTAAAAGTGCTGCCAAAAGTATTATTTCCTTCAAAAGAATTAGTCTAGTTTTTAAAATGCTGTACACCCGAAAAAATTGTAAGATAACTTATTCACAGGTAACCTAGCCGAGGTGCCAGCTTAGGACCATTGCACATGTAACAGTACCTTGATTAAAAGTCACTCGTTCATGGCCGTTTGGGTAAAAAGAACCTCTCCTGCTGGTCACTGAAGTAAAACAATTCTCCTGGGATCCACAGTGCCGGAAACATGTTTGCAAAGTAGAAGGCAAAGTATTCCGAGTTTCTTGTAAATTATTGTGAAAAACATCCAAACTGGAACAAGCCATTTCATTCATACTTCTAATCCATTCCGCCCTTTCCTGTGATAAGCTCCTTGTTGGTTGGCCACAAGATAACGAGCCTCCAGATTGAGAAAGGAGCTCAACCAATCAAGTGAGATCACATTAAGCTGTTGTGAATCTCCACAGTCAGATTAGCAAAACCATCTGACAAGCTGTTCATCTCCTTTGAATGGAAAAATCCTTAGACGTTAATCACTCCTTCACCACTCTTAGAAAACTGGCTCCCATCCATGAATAGATGCAAACTGTGGCAAAAAAAAAAAAATAAATAAAATTTAACTGAAAAAACAATAAAACCAGACAAGGCCGCCAATGATACAACCAAATAAACAGCTAAAAGGTGACCAGGCATGGGGTCTGCTAAAACCATGAAATCAAGCAGGGAGCTCATTCTGTTGGAAAACCAACATTTAATAGAAAATTAAGCGCTTTCTTCCTGTTCTTCTCAGGACTTCATCAGAATAAAAAACAGTGCACAACCACCAGTTTAAATAGCTTCACAATTTCTAAACGTGATAAAACAACTTGCAGATAAAATCAGTTGATTCTAAAAGAAGCATCGCTTTAAAAAACATATTGGCATATCTTTACCCCAAAGGAACAAGTATGTTTGTAAAATTATATAGTGATAGAATATTCAATACAAAATATATAAAGTACATTCTAAAATGTCATAAATATTTAATATAACATTTAAAATGGTTTAAAATAATAGTAAAAAAGCCTCAAAATGCAATCTACTCTATGTATTTAGGTAAAAATAAGCTGAAGTATCCTGGAATTAAATTGCTGAAACAGGAATGATGAAAGGAGAAAAACTGTTTACAATTTAGCTGCCCTACATTTCAAAACAGGCTTCATAGAAATGAGTCATTCAGGCCAGGGTAAGTAAAAGCATTCAGTCTGAATTGCCACAACAATTCTTTATATTGCAAAGTATTCTCCCAATCACCCCCCCCCCCCAGTAGGATGCATATCTACCTGCTCCAAAAAAAATGAAAATTCGTCATGGGTAGTTTTCAGTAAGAAGTGCTTATATAGGGCATTATTAACATTCTTAGTTTTGATGCTATATTCATGCTCATATATTTGTTTCTTTCATGTTCTTTCTGTCTTTCCATTATAAAAGCAAGTGCACTATTTGCAGATTGCCAAGTAAATTAATCCTTTACTAACACAATTTCCCTTCCCGAAAGTTACAATGCTATGAGCTGCATTATCTAGGGTAATGCCCTCACTTTCCAAAATGTAACATCATTGCCCACAACTTCCACATTTTCTAGCACCTATGTTGTCTTTTTATTTATTTATTTGACATTTGTTAACCGGGTTGGTCCATCTGAGCCAAAATAACCCATTTTCAGTGGAGACCCAAGGAGAAAAGCTCCAGTACATAGACATAGTTATAATAACAGAAAATAAGACTCTGAAATAATAATGAATAAAGCAGGAATCATAAAAAATGTATACGACTGAAATAGATACATGGTATTTGGAGGCAAATATACTGTTAAAAATATATATAGAAAAGTGTAACCTAGCTATGGTGTTTTTCTTTTTATTTATATTTTTTACTTCAAACAAGGGAGGTAGGAAAGAGATGAAACTTAGTAGAGACGTATGAGAACAAGATGAATAGTAAAGTGAGGTTTAGTTTAGTAAAGAGAAGATTAAGTGAGGCATGGTATGTGCATATTTACATGGGTTGTAGTAGCCTGATATGTGGAGTAGAGAAAGCAGCAGAAAATTAAGTATACGAGTCAGAGAGAGTACTGTGCAGGTTACTGTTGACAAAAGGATGTGAAAGAGATTAGGTAGGGTCATGAGAGTGACAGGACCTAGAGTCAAGTTAAAATTGTTTTAACTCTTTTTTGAAGTGTCGGGGGTGGGGGGGGGCTGGTTCTTATGCATGAGGGGTGTTTGTTTATTCTAGGCCTGTGCTACAGTATGTTTTTAGAGAAGTTTTCCTATTTTTATAGATGGGTAGGAGTTTGAGTGAATGTACGGAGAGGATGATTGGGAGTGTAATAAGTGATGAGCGAGGGGAGGGATGTGGGTTTTTATAGAATAGAGTGTAGGATTCAAAACTGAGTCAATTGGATTTGTTGGGGAAATTCTAGCTATTGGAATGTGTTGAGAGCAAGGCAGTGGTGTAAGTTATGTGGTAAGTTAGTAGCAAATCAAGCTATTGTGTGGTACGTTTGTTCTAACTTAGATAAAAGTGTAGATTGGATATTAGTAAAGATTGGAGATGCGTAGAGAAGGGAGGGGAGCAGGAGGGCTTGAGGCAGAGTGAGTTTAGTGTCAGTGGTAAGGCATTTCCTATTTATATATACTAGTCCTAGTTTTTGGTGTTTTTGTAAGTACTTTTTTGGATGTTCAGATTAAATTTCAGTTCATCGGTAATGGTTCCTAAAAGTTTAGTGTGGGCCTCTGCTTTAATGGTGGTCATTTCAAGGGATATAATAATAAAGATAGATTTATGGTGAGCAAGCAGTCTTGGCAGTAATAGTAAAAGTTGAGTTTTTTTTTTAGGTTCATAGGTAGGTACTAGGCTATCTGCCGGAACGCATTTATAAGCCTAGCCAGAATGTGTTGGCTTTCGCCACCCCCTTAGATTAGTTCCTTGTGCCTCTGTCCAGCAGAGCCATTGAAGTGATCCCTGAGGTAAACTTTCTGTTTCCTGTCCACTCGTCAAGGTTTCTCTTAAAGAGGGTTAGCGAGGAGCTCTGCCTAATGTAGATTGGAATCTTGTTCCAGAGAATGGGAAGTCTCTGGGGCAGGAATCTATCCCTCCAGCACGTCCTGTTTTTTGTTGTGGTGAGGTTTAGATCCCTGGAGCATGTGGCTCAAGGGGATATGGTTTCCTTTAGGTGGAGCATGTCCATCAATTCTGGGTTGGACATGGCCTTGTATGTCAGGCAGAAATCACCTCTGAGCAGGTGGTATGCAACCGAGTACAGCTGAAGATTCTTCAGTCGAGCTGCATAGTGCATCTGCTTGAGGCCAGTAATCCTCTTGGTGAGGTACTTCTGTGGTCTTTCCAGTAGTTGAAGGTGTCTTGTAAGGCACATCCCAAATGGGGCATTGTGCTCTGTGATGGGTCTGATGAGTGATGAATAGAGGGGCCCAATGACCTCTTTCGATCTGGATGCAAACCCTTTTGTGATTAGGTGGGCCACATAGAAGGATTTTTTTGCCACTTTGACAATGTGATTATCAAAGGAGAGATTACTGTCTACTTGGGTTCCCAGATCCCTTATTATGTCTTCCATATTTAGGGGGATACCACCTATGTGGTAGTTTGTGGATACTTTTTTTCCAAAGGGGATGACTATGCACTTTTTGGCATTTAGCTTGAGGCCATGGTTTTGACACCAGGTATCTGTCTCAATGAGACCCTCTGTGTCAGCCAGAGAGTCAATTATAGCCCCTAGTTTGCAGTTGTCTGCGAACTTGGTTAGCCATAGCCCTCCTGTGCTTGCCTGTACCTCTAAGAAGTATATGCCGAACAGGAGGGGTCCTAGAACTGAGCCCTGCAGAACACCACTTGTAACCAGTTTAGAGTCAGACCTAGCTCCCACAACTCTTACCATTTGGGTTCTGTCCGTGAGCCAGTTGGCAACCCATCTCGTGACGTAGGCGTTTATGTTCAGGCTGGTGAGCTTGTCTATAATACCTGAGTGGGAAATGGTGTCAAAGGCCTTTGCGAGATCTAGGTAGGCTGTGTGGACCACCTTTCCCTCATCTATAGCCTTGGTAACTGTCTCAAAGAAGTCCACCAAGTTTAGGAGGCATGATCTGCCCTTAAAGCTGAACTGGGTAAGGTCCAGTGTTTGGAGATTCCCAGTGTGTCTGTTAATGAGATCCATGATCATGTGCTCCATAGCTTTTCAGACCAAGCTAGTCAGGCTTATAGGGTGGTAGTTTCTGGGGTCCATTGTGGCTCCACCTTTGTGGAATGGAATAACCATTGCTGTGCGCCACTCTGTGGGCATATAGCCTGTGGAGAGGCTGAGTTTAAACAGTGTGTTTAGGTGATGGGTTAGTTCATCTTTGAGCTTATGTAAGACGCAGCCAGGGACACCATCCAGTCCCATTGATGCTGTGTTTTTGTCTTTGGAGAGGGCTGTTTTAACCGGAGTGTCTGTGATTTCAGGGGCACTACATTCTTCTGGTATAGTTATGGGGTCTTTTGGGGGTGAGAGGGGGTGAAGTTTGTACTCAACCTGTCTGCCAGGATGTTGGCTATATCAGTCGGTTCAGTGTATTTTGTGCCATTCTGCACCAACTCCGAGCAGATCTGAGAATTGCCACTTAGATTCTTGACATTCTTGACATAGCTAAAGAATGCTGTGTGGTTATGTTTGGAGTCCATGGCAATTTTTCTTTCGAAGCTAGCCTTGGATGATTTTATGAGAGAACATAGTTTCTTGCTGATACTGATCAGGGATGTCTTCCCTTCTTGGGATTTTACTCTTTTCTGTACTAGTTTCCTCCTTCTATTGTATAGCTTGTTTATGGCAGGTGTCCACCAGACTGGTTTCCTTTTCTTAGAGGAGTGAGTCTTGGTTTTGTTTGGGATAGCACAATCCATGCATTCTTGTAGGTGCCCGTAGAGTGCATTAGTAAAGGATTTTGCAGCTTGGACAGCATTATCCATGGGGGCTTTGAAACTTCCCACCTCGGTCTTAAGTAATGTGAAGTTTGCTTTTGAAAAGTTTTTCATGGTGGTTTCTTTGACCGGGGGTGGTGGCGGAATGTGGATATCCAGAGTGATTAGTTTATGGTCAGATCTAACCAACGAAAGGTTGACCTCCGGTGTGGAACACTGGTCACCCATGTTGGTGATGACCAGGTCCAATATGTTGTCACCTCTGGTGGGGTTGTTGACCAGTTGATCCAGGGCGTTTGAGTATATAAATTCTAGGAAATGTTGGGCAAGGGAGTTTGTACTTGAGTAGTTCTCCCAGTTAATGTTTGGGTAATTGAAATCACCCAATATCAGGGTGTTTGGTAGGACCTTTATGTTTCGCAGTGTTTCCAGGAATGCGGAGTGGGGGTCCTTGGACATGGTGGGTGATCTGTAGCAAGCTATAATTTGAATAGCAGTTTTGCCCGTTGTTAGTTGCATGTGGATGATCTCTGAAGCATCGTGCTGTGCCACTAACCTGGAGGTGTGGGTATCCTTGATGAATATGTATACGCCCCCGCCTTTTGTATTTTGGTCCGGGTTTTGTGCCGAAATGTATGGTATGAGTTGTAGCGTGGTAGTGCTGGGGTGCTCTCTGGAGCCTTAAACGAAGTTTCTGTTACTGCACATATTTCGATTTTCTCCATACTGAGGAGTGCCTCGAGTGCGTGCATTTTGAGGTTTAGACTTCTGGCATTGAGTAGCATTACCCTCAGTTTTTTGTTACTTGTGCTATTTATGGTGGTGGGTTTGTCTTTTGAGCCTTGCCTAAAAAAGGCACTATGGCGGTGGTAAGAGCCTTGGCCAGTATTCAAAAGCCTAAGGATGACAGGTGCAAGCCGTCTTTAGTGAGGCAGCATGGCTTGTCAAGCATGTCATCCCAGAAAGACAGACACTGGATCCCCTTTGAATGACACCAGAAGCTTAGCCAATTGTTGAAATTGATAATTTTTTTCTCTATACCGTGGTATCATTCTTGGTGAGGGCAGGATGCTACTCAGGGACAGGGTCATACCAGCCTGGGCTACGTGATCAGAGAGTTCCTCCATGTCTCTTTTAATGTAGTCCAGGGATGTACGACTCTGGTCATTCACGCCAACATGGACAATGACAGTCGTATTTGTACTTGTTCTGGAGTGACCTGAGTGCTTGTGTAATGTGGCGGATCCTGGCACCCGACAGGCAGCTAACAGTAACCTTCTCCTTGTTCAGCCTAGTGAGTGGGACGTCAGTGTGCCTGACTATAGAGTCACCTATTACTAGTGTGTTGGGTATGTTATTTTGCCTTAAGGGCTGTGATTGCGTGACACACTGGTTTTGCAAAGTATATGTTTCATGGTTTGTATTGGGGGGTGGAGGTTGCTTGGATGTCTGCTTTGGAGGTCTCTGTTGCTTTTGTAGATTTTTATTTTGAGCCTCCAAGTATGTTTTCATGCATTTATGTGTGGTTTTTGCTGGTACTGGTTTCATAGGTCTGTGTGAGACTGGTAGTATGATGCAAGTAATTCCCTTTTCCTCTTGACTGCCTGGTCCATCTTGGGTTGAGAGAGCTTAGCCTCCAGTTTGGCTGTATAATTGCATCTCTCGCATGCATTAGTGTTTGGTGGAAGGAGGAGAGGGTTGTCTGTGTACATGAGGCAATTGTAATATTGCTTCAAAATGCCCAGATTCACCAGTTGGACCAGAGAGTACACCAGAATCTGCCCTTTGGACATGCCTGAATACGTACAGTGAACTGTGTTACTGATTGGCTGGTAATGTCAAATAGAGAGCCTTATCCTTCTCTACAGTAGAGGGGGGTCTAGTGCTAAGTTTGTTAGTGCTTGCTATGAGTTTTGAGCTAGTGCCGGGATGAGAAGTGAATGGTTTGAGTGCTTAAGTTGAAAGTTTGTCTAGTTCCAAGGGAAAAATTGAAGAGTAGACTTTGTGGAACCGGGAATAGTTATACCCTAGCTAACCGGCATTGCCCGGCCCACAAAATCGCGCAAATACGAGTTTTATAGCAGGGAAATGAAAGAGAGA
Organism: Protopterus annectens; assembly: GCF_019279795.1. Lineage (NCBI taxonomy): Eukaryota > Metazoa > Chordata > Ceratodontiformes > Protopteridae > Protopterus > Protopterus annectens. Next base: position 1,024,780,861 of record NC_056739.1, on the reverse strand, counting down.
GAAATTAGCCCAAAATGGCCAATAAACTACTAATTTCTGGGCTGAAACCACTCCTTCAGGGACAGATAGGCTGCTCAGAGCTCCCTCTCTCACAGTGAACAGAGAAACTTCCTTCTATCCAAGTAAGGTATGAGCAAACACAGAAACTTGTAACACAGCTCCCTCTCTCACAGTGAACAGAGAAACTTCCCTCTATCCATGTAAGGTATGGACAAACACAGAAACATGTACCACAGCCCTGAATTCAGCACTAACCTGAAAACTGGACTATATTAGCTTAGAAAGGCGGGAAAACAAGTATATATTTTTTGTTTTTTTTCAGAATGTAAAGCAGATGCAATCAAAAAAACACTTTAAATGCACAGAAATGGCTATCACATTTGAGTGTGTAGCCTGCAACAGTTAAACAGGTAATTTAAACACTATAACGACTTTGTTAAAGTGCAGGCAGTAAAATAAGTGCAATATGTAGCTGAAACAAGCTTTGTAAATCACAGAAACTCCAGAAAATCAGCTTTTTAGGCAGAATTCGCTGCAGAAAAATGATACTTAATCACTGCAAAGTCTCTCTTTTGTCTCTCTGCTGCTGTAGAACTTTGCAGGGCACCAGGCAGGAGCTTGCTGAGCTGTATACTAGCGCAAAAACCTTGCAAATAGGTTCATAGGTAGGTACTAGGCTATTGGCCCTAGGGCCTATATAAGCCTACCCAAAGGTACCCTGGCTTTCGCCACTCAAGAAAATTATTTTCCTGTGCCACTGTCAAGCAGAGCCACAGAAGTGATCCCCGGGGTGAATTTCCTATCTCCCATCCAGTCATCAAGATTTTTCTTGAAAAGTGCTAATGAGGAGCTTTGTTTGATATAGATAGGTAGTCTGTTCCAGAGTATGGGAAGTGTCTGGGACAGGAATCTATCCCTCCAGCATGTTCTGTTTATTATGGTGATGAGGTTTGGATCCCTAGAGCGTGTAGCTCACAGGGATTGGGATTTCTTTAAGTGGAGCATGTCTAAAAGCTCTGGGCTTGACATAGCTTTGTGTGTTAGGCAGAGATCGCCTCTGAGTAGGCAATATGCAACGGAGTAAAGCTGCAGTTATTTGAGACGTCTGCATAGGGCATCTCTTTGAGGCTGGTAATCCTCTTTGTGAGATATTTCTGTGGCCTTTCCAGTTGTTGTAGATGTCTTGTGAGGTACATACCAAAAGGGGCATTGTACTCTATAATAGGTCTAATGAGTGATGAGTAGAGGGGAACAATGACCTCTTTTTTCCTGGATGAGAAACCTTTTGTGATGAGGTGTGCCACATAGAAGGATTTCCTGACTACTGTGGCGATGTGATTATCAAAGGAGAGACTACTGTCCACCTGTGTCCCAAGGTCTCTTATCACACTTTCGGTGTTAAGTAGACTACCACCTATGTGGTAGTTCATGGGTACTGAGTTTTTACCAAAAGGAGTGACAATTCACTTTTTGGCATTGAGCTTGAGGCCATGGCTTTGACACCAGGCATCTGTCTCAGCAAGGCCCTTTTGTAGGATGTCCACATCTTTTGGAGTTTTGATTATGGCTCCTAGTTTGCAGTCATCTGCGAACGTCGTTAGCCAAAGACCTTCTGTGTTGGCCTGTACTTCAGAGAAGTAGATACCAAACAGGAGAGGACCCAGGACTGAACCCTGTGGTACTCCACTTGTCACTGGTCTGAAGCTGGATTTGGAGTCTGCTGCTTTCACAGTGTGGGTTCTGTCAGTGAGCCAGTTGGCAACCCATCTTGTGACATAGGGATTTATACCTAGTTTAGTGAGTTTATCTATAATTCCAGAGTGGGGGATGGTGTCAAAAGCCTTGGCGAGATCTAGATAGGCTGTGTGAACCACCTTACCCTCATCTACGGCTTTGGTGACTGCTTCAGAGAAGTCTATCAGGTTTAGGAGACATGATCTGCCTTTTACAAACCCGAACTGGGTGGGGTCCTGAGTTTGGAGATTACCAATGTCATTGTTTATAAGTTCCATGATGATACGCTCCATAGCCTTGTAGACCAGGCTCGTTAGGCTAATGGGGCGGTAGTTTCCGGGGTCTGTGGTGGCTCCCCCCTTTGTGGAGTGGGATAACTGTCGCTGTGCACCATTCAGTGGGCACATAGCCTGAGGTAAGGCTATGATTGAACATGGTATTTAGGTGGGGTGCCAGTTCGTTCTGTAGTCCATGTAGAACACAGCCTGGGATATCGTCAGGTCCCATGGATGCTGTGTTCTTGGCTTTGGATAGTGTGTGCTTTTACCTGTGCAGCCGTGATTACAGGAACTTTACATTCTTCTAGTATAGAGATGGGCCCTTTAGGGGATGACAGAGGGGTAAAGTTAGCACTGAACCTATCTGCCAGGATGTTGGCAATATCCGTTGGTTCTGTATATTTAGTGCCATTGTGCTGTAACTCAGAGCAGATCTGAGTGTTGCCATTGAGATTCTTGACATAGCTATAGAGTGCTTTGTGGTTGTCTTTAGAGTCAGTGGCGATTTTGTTTTCATAACTACCTTTGGAGGATTTTATGAGGGATCTCATCTTCTTACTGAAGCTGACCAGGGAGTTTCTCCAATCATGGGATTTTACTCTTTTTTGCAATAGTTTCTTTCTTCTGTTGTAGAGTTTGTTATGGCAGGGGACCACCATATTGGCTTCCTTTTTTTGGAGGATAGCATCTTGGCTCTGTTAGGGATTGCATGATCCATGCACTCATGTAAGTGCTTATAAAGTGCATTTGTGTAGGATTCAGCAGTCATACCTCTGTTGTCCATCAGCATGGGTGTTGTGAAGTTTGCCACTTCTGTCTTAAGAAGTGTGAAGTTGACTTTGGAGAAATTTTTTACTGTGGTTTCCCTAATGGGGGGTGGGGGAGGGATGTGGATGTCTAGGGTGATTAGCTTATGGTCGGATCTGACCAACGAGGAATTGACTCCTGGTGTGGAGCACCGGTTGCCCATGTTGGTAATAACCAGGTCTAGGATATTGCTGCCCCTGGTGGGGGTGTGGCTAAGTTGATCCATGGCATTGGAATTTATGAATTCCAGAAAACGTTAAGCACAAGAGTTGGTACATGAGTAGTTTTCCCAGTCAATGGTAGAGTCATTGAAATCGCCCATTATTAGGGTGTTAGGTTGTACCCTAATATTTTCCAGTGTATTAAGAAATGAGGAGTGGGAATCCTGGGACATGGTGGGGGATCTGTAGCAAGCTACAATTTGGATTGCGGTCTTGCCCAGAGTTAGTTGCACTTGGGTAATCTCGGATGCATTATGCTGAGCAACTAGCCTGGAGGTGTGGATATCCTTAATGAATATGGACACGCCTCCACCTTTAGTGTTTCGGTCCAGGTTAGGTGGCCGAAAGGTGTGGTATGAATTATAGCCTGGTAATGCAGGGGTACTCTCTGGAGCCTTGAACCAGGTCTCTGTCACTGCACAGATGTCGATGTTCTCCATTTTAAGGAGTGCCTCAAGAGCGTGCGGGTTTAATAGCAGGGAAATGAAAGAGGTAGAAATTAGCCCAAAATGGCCAATAAACTACTGATTTCTGGGCTGAAACCACTCCTCCAGGGACAGATAGGCTGCTCAAAGCTCTTTCTCTCACAGTGAACAGAGAAACTTCCTTCTATCCAAGTAAGGTATGGGCAAACACAGAAACTTGTAACACAGCCCTGAATTCAGCACTAACCTGAAAACTGGACTATACTAGATCAGAAAGGCGGGAAAACAAGTATATATATATATATATATATATATATATATTTTTTTTTTTTTCAGAAAATAAAGCAGATACAGTAAAAAAAACACTTTAAATGCACAGAAATGGGTAACACAACTGAGTGTGTAGCCTACAACAGTTAGGTAATTTAAACAAAAAAACTACTTTTTTAAAGTGCAGGCAGTAAACTAAGTGCAATATGTAGCTGAAACAAGCTTTTTAAATCACAGAAACTCTAGAAAATCAGTGTTTTAGGCAGAATTAGCTAAAGGCAGCAAAAAAATACAGAAAAATGATACTTAATCACACCAAAATCTCTCTTTTGTCACTCTGCTGCTGTAGAACTCTGCAGGGCACCAGGCAGGAGCTTGCTTAGCTGTATACTGGATTAAGGATGAGCTGATTGTCAGAGCCGTTTCTCAATGGAAGGAAAAGAATTTGGGGTATGTGTGTTGAGGCAGAGGTAATGTTTGAGATGGTAAGGAGTGTTGAATCAGCTGCATATTGAATAAGGGAGGATTGTCTGCAGGCAGTATGGAGGTCATTGGTGAAGATAGTGAAAAGTAGATGCCCGAGAATGGAGCCTTGGAGGACACCAGTTTTGATTAGTAGGAAGGTAGGAAGGAGGAACAGGAAGTGAGCCATCTGACGAATTGTTGCCTATTGGAGAGGTAACTTGCACACCAGTCAAGAGAGGGTCCAGAGAGGTTGAGATTGGATAGTTTAGACAAAAGTAAAGGGTGGGAAACAGTATCAAAGGCCTTGGAGAAGTCAAGGAAAAGGCAGGATACTAGCTGGTTGTTGTCTCTGGCCTCGGCTACTGCGTGGGTAAACGATAACAGTGCAGTGGCAGTACTAAGGAATTACCTGAAGCCATGCTATGTGGGAGTTAGCAGGTCTTCCTGCCCCTGTTGAGCAGAGCCACATAGATGATCCTTGGGGTGAATTTCCTATTTCCCATCTAATCATCAAGATTTTTCTTAGAGTGCTAATGAGGAGCTTTGATATAGATAGGTAGTTTAAAGGGGAAAGGGTTGTCAAGAATTATTAATGATCAGATGAATTGTGGATGATATTATGAATAGAAAAGAAGAAGCAACAATCATGATGAGACCTTAAGACGTGATTCAGTTGGACATGAAATTTTAGCAGTAATAATAAAAGTATAATATAAATGATAAGGATAGGCAATTACGTATGTCAGCGTATAATAATAAAGTAAAATACTTGTAAATTGCTGGTTAAGATAAGAGGTGCATATGGAGAGTGGTGTAAGACAGGGATACCCAATGAGTTGTATACTCTTTCCATAAGTTAATAATGTGATAGTATGTAAAATAAATGTCAGAATGCAGGAAGCAGAGTCTATAACGTGATGGGTTAAGAATTCCTGTCCTGTTAACATATGCAGGTGACATTATAATAATTGCAAAAAAGAAAACAAAATTTTGATTAAATTAATAATTTACACAAATGAATGTCTAGAGATGATATGGATGTGTTTAAATAAAGAGAAAAGTAAAGATTTAGGTGCTCTAGTCAAGATCAGGGGTATATTTTTACAATGCCATATAAAAAGAAAAGTGATATAATATATAATATGTTTATAGTATCAGGAAGAAGAAGGTACTGAACATGTGTTTTTGAGATGCAAAAGAGTAAAAATGTTATGGGGGAAACTATGTAAAGAAGATTTTTTTTTCAAAGATATAAGAGAAGTGGATAAAATAAACATGGATATGATTATGTTAAAATGCCAGGTTTTTCTGATATAAAAAAAAATGAGACCACAGTAAATAATTTCAAAACTTTTCCCACCTTTAATGTGACTTATAACCTGTAAAATTCAATTAAAAACAAATCTGTTAGTTTAAAAATATAAAAAATAAAAAATGTACAATAAGCCGGTTGCATAAGTGTACACACCCTTAAACTAATACTTTGTTAAAGCACCTTTTGATTTAATTACAGCATTTATTCTTCTTGGGTACACACCTGTCATAAATTAAAGAGACTCTAATTAACCTCAAGTAAAGTTTAGCTGTCCTAGTAGGATTTTCCTGACATATACTCAGTTGCCTGCTACAGCAAAAGCCATGGTTCGCAGAGAGCTTATAAAGCATCAAAGGGATCTCATTGTTGAAAGGTATCAGTCAGGAGAAGGGTACAAAAAAATTTCTACAGCATCGGATATACCATGGAACACACTGAAGACAGTTATTAAAAAGTGGAGAAAATATGGGACAACAGTGACATTTCAAAGAACTAGATGTCCCTCCAAAATTGATGAAAAGATGAGATGAAAACTGATCAGAGAAGCTGCCAAGAGACCTACAGCAACACTGAAGGAACTGCAGAAATTTCTGGCAAGTACTGGTTGTGTACTTCATGTGACAAGAATCTCCCGTATTCTCCATATGTCTAGGCTATGGGGTAGGGTTGCAAGATGGAAGTCTTTTCTTACACATATCAACATCCAGACCTGGCTAACATTTGCAAGACGATGCATCAAGTCTCCCAAAAGCATGTGGGAAAATGTTTTATGGTCTGATGAGACCAAGGTTGAACTTTTTGGCCACAATTCCAAAAGGTACATTTGGCGCAAAAACAACTTGCATCACCAAAAGAATACCATCCCCACGATGAAGCATGGTGGTGGCAGTATCATGCTTTGGGATTGCTTTTCTTCAGCTGCAGCTGGGGCTTTAGTCAAGGTGGAGGAAATTATGAACAATTCCAAATACCAGTCACTTTTGGCCCAAAACCTTCAGGCGTCTGCTAGAAAGATGAAGAGGAATTTCACCTTTTAACATGACAATGACCCCAATCATACATCCAAATCAACAATAGAATGGCTTCACCAGAAGAAAATTAAAGTTTTGGAATGGTCCAGCCAGAGCCCAGACCTAAATCCAATAGAAGATCTGTGGGTGACCTGAAGAGGGCTGTGCACAAGAGATGCCCTCACAATCTGACAGATTTGGAGCACTTTTGCAAGGAAGAGTGGGCAAATATTGCCAAGTCAAGATGTGCCATGCTGATAGACTCCTACCCAAGAAGATTGAGTGCTGTAATTAAATGAAAAGGTACTTCAACAAAGTATTAGTTTAAGGGTGTGTGCACTTATGCAACCCGCTTATTGTATGTTTTTTATTTTTTATATTTTTTTCCCATAACAGATTTGTTTGTTTTGCAATTGAATTGTACAGGTTGTAGGTCACATTAAAGGTGGGAAAAGTTTTGAAATGACTTATTGTAGTCTCATTTTTTTATATTGCAGAAACCTGGCATTTTAACAGGGGTGTGTAAACTTTTTATATCCACTGTATAGATACATATATGTGTGTGTGTGTATGTATGTATGTGGAGCTATGTTCATTGGATGAAAGTACATTTCAACAAAAAAGACTTACCCTAGCTGAAGGTAACAGAAACTTCTTCATAATGAAAGCATGGACTGCTGAATTCCTTTTCCTGTGAAAGGAACCACCTGGCCACCATGGTGAACTGTGCCCTTTCTTCCCTTTAGTGCGATCTCTGAGTTGATATGTTTAAGTAGGGGGGATGTGGGGGGCACAGTCCCCCCCACTTTGGTGGGCTTAGGTTTAGTCCAGTCTGGTTTGTTACCATGGTGGCCAAGTGATTCCTTTCACAGATAAAGGAGTTTGTCAGTCAGTGCTTTTGTTATGAAGATGTTTCAGTGTAATCAGCTCGGGTAAGTCACTTTCTTTGAAAGGAAATTTTATTCAATGAATGTAGGTCCGTATATATATATATATATATATATATATATATATGTATATATATATATATAGGTTCATAAGCTGGCTATCGGCCCTAGGGCCTATACAAACCTAGCCATAACAATTCCCTGGATATTTCTTCACACAATATTTACTTCCCTGGACCCCTGTCTAGCAGGAGACTGATATGATCCCTGGGGTGAATTTCCTTTCTCCCATCCAATCATCAAGGTTCCTTTTGAAGAGGGCCAAAGATGCGCTTTGCTAGACATGTATGGGCAGTCTATTCCAGAGTATGGGGAGTCTCTGGGTCAGGAACCTATCCCTCCAGCATGTTTTGTTCATTGTGATGGCAAGGTTTAGATCCCTGGAGCATGTGGCTCTGAGGTATTGGGATTTCTTTAAGTGGAGCATGTCCAACAGCTTAGGGTTTGACATGGCCTTGTACGTTAAGCAGAGATCACCTTTGAGTAGACGATATGCCACAGAGTATAGCTGGAGTTTTTTTTAGATGGTCAGCATATGGCATCTGCTTTAGGCCTGTGATTCTTTTAGTGAGATATTTCCAGCTGTTGCAGATGTCTTGTGAGGTACATACCAAATGGGGAGTATACTCTATAATGGGTCTAATGAGGAATGAGTACAGTTGGACAATGACCTCCTTTTTTCTGGATGAAAAGCCCTTAGTGATGAGTGCTACATAGAAGGATTTCCTGACTGTTGTGGTGTTATGGTTATCGAAGGCGAGACCACCTGTGTCCCTAAGTCTCTCATCGCACTTTTGATGTTTAGTGTACTGCCACCTATGTGGTAATTCATGGGTACATGTTTTTTTCCAAAGGAGAAACTGTACATTTCTTGGCATTAAGCTTGAGCCCATGGTTCTGGCACCAGGCATCTGTTTCTGTAAGGCCCTTTTGTAGAATATCTCCATCATTTGGGGATTCAATATATTATACATTATGCCATTGTGGTCACAAGTAGACTGGATGATGTTGCTTGGCATAATGATTGCCTTTAGGTATGCCTCTTTATGGGAGCTGCATGAACTGTTTCTTTACTTTTCTGTTTGCCATATAATTTTTGGTACTCTAATCTACTTAACTGTTTTAAAACATACATCAAGTAAATTATATGCATTTAGTATATTTCAGTTGGTACCTCATGCAGAAGTCAAGACATCTAGAGCATGGCACTGACACGTTCCATCACACAAGAGGGTACTCATAAAGTAGGAATGCTACTTAATGGGCCAGCAATTAGGTTTATTCTCTCTGACAGTCACAGTTTAGTACTAGTTTCTCAGAATCTGTTATGATTGGCTAGTTCTTTCACTATATAAACTTGCCAAGTCCCTGAGCTATTCACTTCTTTTCTCTTACTTTTGAAAGTTCAGCTCTGAACCTGATACTCAACGGTGAAATGTTTCTGTTTTCATTGCATACAGGCAAATCCAGAAAATGTCGCTTTGACTATTGGATCACTTTTCAAGATCCATACCACTATTGCTTTTATTTTATTGGGTAGGAATTTGACATAAAAGCACTGCCATAACAGCCAGCAGTGTAGCTTTGCCAACAACAGATATTACAGAGAGAAGTCCTGACATAAATTGTTATCAGAGAATGGAAATGATTAACAGCTCCATACATGATGTTTGGTACAAAAGTTCCATGAACTGCCTTAGGTTCCTGCAGGAGCACAGTCATAATAAATGAAGCATATGGTAGGACATAGCCTGTCCTTCCCAACAGCAGTGTGGCAGCAGTTTTACAAATACAGCCATCCAGGTCCAGAATGTGCTGAGCTTATCCTCTGCAAAAAAAAAAAAAACAAAAAAGCTTGAGCCCTCACCACTCTTCCTGTTTGGCAAATAGCAAAGGAAACAGAGGAGGCATATCTAGCTTCAACCCTATGTGTTGTGTTCTAGAGTACAGGCACTGTCTAGCCCCTGGCTGAATGGCTGTGACTTGAAATTGAGAAGCCTGATTCTAAGGATAGGAGACCATCTAGGTTATTTAATGTTGGTAGTCCCTGCCCAAGTGTCTTTTCCCACACCATACAGTGTTTGTTGGCCTGGTTTAAATGGGAGTGGTGACCTACTGGGACATCTTTGCAGTTCCAGGCTTGCACATCAAGCATGTTATGTTACTGTCTGGTGGGAGTGTGACTTGCAGATGTGGGATGACAACCCTCATGGATTATGCCTAATGCAGCACAGGCCAGTGTCAACCATGAGCTGCCTTGATTAGATGTAGTTTTTGGTAGTGACTCTGTCTTTCTGTCTCAAAATACTGCTTGCTTATATTGTATGCTTGTCCCGGTGCAAGATCAGGCAGTTAGCTGTGAGTGGGAACTCCCTCCTATTTGGACATTGAAGAATTTTTCTGTGTGATAAACTCCTTGTGATCATATCTTGTAAAATATCTTATGTTCATGTTTTCTCAGAACTGAAGTCCGGTCCCCATTCTTTTCTACTAGCATGGTCAAAGTGATTTTAGAGAAAGAAGGGGGAAGGACAGGTCATCCCTATAGAGACAGTTATTAAGGCTGATATTTTTGAAGGATGGAGTCAAATTCTGTTTGTACAACTCCCTCAGAAGGAAAGTACCATTTATAGGTCTCCAGCAGAATGGATTGAGACCTGCATCAGGCATCCTCAGACCAACTCCTGTGTGATCTCTTCAGTCCAGCACAGATCTCAGAGACCATAGATTTTGCCTGCATGCAACCACTCAGAGTCAAAAGCTTTGGACAGGTGTAGCCACATTAGGATTTACAACTGCTATATACATAATTAGTTTTAAGCAATTTATTGTCTTTTAGACCTTTTCTATAATAGTGTCTATCATAATTTGTTTATATTTATTATCCCTTATGTAGTCAGCAAGCTGTTTCTTAAAGTTATCAAAAAAGGGATTTTCTAATCCTAAATGGTAACTTATTCCATAGCATAGGGACAAATTAGGAGATATACCTATCCCTCTTTATGCTCCTGTTGTAGTTTACTTTATAAATTGGACTTCTGTCTCTCACCCTAGGGTAATATCCTGTTAGCGGCAAGGCCAAGTCAGCCCTCAGTTCATCAGTACAAAATACTAAACACAGTTTTCCTCTCACTAATCTGTATAGTATAATATATAGACAAAGAAGTTTAAATCTGTCTTCATACAATATACTTTTTAACAGACTTTGTTGTTTTTGTAAAACATCTTTGCATGTTTTGTAAAGATGCAATATTTGCCAATGTTAGAGAGCAGTGACCTTGTTTTGTTATCATATTCATATATATATATATATATATATATATATCTTAAATGTAATCCTGTACTTACAGTGGTATCAAGAACCCTAACCTGGTCAGGCATTTCAAGATCTTTTTCTCCCATGATTATCCTTAACTCCTGATATTCTCCAAATAGTACAACTTTATATTTTTATAATTGAGTTGATGTCCTACTTTTTATACATATAGTTATTTATTTATGCCCGCACAATCATCGGCATGTTTATACACCCAGAATGTGGTCAACTTGGAGAATACCATATTGAACAACATAGGGCTCAGATTTGGCCCTTGGAGGTACCCCTCTTGAAATGGTCATCAAAGTTGACTAAACACCCTTAAATTTAACACATTGTTCCCACCCAGTTAACCAATTGGTAGTCCAGTTTAATATGTAAGGGTTTACCTTTAATCTTTCTAGACAAAGAGCTGTTTGGTAGTGTAATAAAGAATCAAATGTTTTTGTAACATCCAGGAAGGCTATTAAACAGTCCTTACATTTTCCTCTTTATAATTGAGACTTTAACCTGTGTGTCAGTGTAAGTTTTATGATAATCTACCCTTTATAAAATCATATTGTATGCAGTCTACTTTCAATCCATAATTGTTCTCCCTTACTAAATGTTGTAATGTATATATAATTAAAAGCATTTCCCAGTAGTTGATGTAAACCTTATTGGGTGTACTTAACTATATTTTACTTGTCACCACCCACAAAAATAGATACGGTGTAAGATCATTTCTAATCTGTAAGTACAAATCCTTGTAAAAGTAGATTGTTAAAAATGTTTACAAGAGGAGTAAGAATATTCGAAGATTTTAAATTAAATTATCCAGGAATGCTGTCAGGTCCCAGTATCAATAACTTTTAGTGATTATTATTATTAGTAGTAGTAGTAGTAGAAATAGTATTGTACCATAATAATTTTTAGTCATTATGCTATTAGTATTAATTCAGTCTTTGGTGTTAGCCAAGAGTACTCCTCTCAGCACCTACACTGTACCCAGAATTACCTCCTTCTGCACTTCATATGGGATTACCTGTATTGGTGACATATTTAATTGTGATTGTGAATTGTTTTTTTATTAGTCCTGTTGCTCCTGCTACTGCTGGAACTGTCTGGATATCACTCTTCCACACTGCTCTCATTTCTGGTATTTTATGACTTTGTCAGTATGTAAGACACTTTAATTGCTAAGTGTAACAATTTCATTGCCTAAAGCTATATTTCTTGGACTAGTATATCTGTTTTTCTTGTATCTATTTTTTGAGCTCTTGGTATGGGTGATTCAATGCAATCCAAACTTCATTGTTAAGGTTTTGTGGTTCATGTTTCCACTGCTTCTCACCTACATCTTTACTGTAATTTTTGAACTATCCCCAGTGCAGAAATCTTGCCACATTATTGTACAGTTCATTATGCAGACTGTCAGCTATGATTGTATCATACCCAACAATGAGTTGTGCAACTGTTTCCGTATGGCACCCAGCAGTGAATTGTGCAACTTCAGAGCAGTTGAGGAAGCTAAAGATTATGGAGATAAAGTACTTGAGATGGGTAGCAGGATAAACACGTGGGGACAGATGAAAAAATTATAACATTAGAGCAAATGCTAAGTAGCTGCAGTTGCAGAAAAGGACAAAGGGTACAGAATACAGTGGTTTGGTCACATCTTCAGGAAAGCAGACAATGATTTGGTGAAGAATATTTGGGAAAAACAGGAAGAAGTCAAGAGGAAGTAAGGATGTCCAGCAATGAGTTGGATGGATGGATTGTATGAGACAAGACCTGCAAAATTCAGGCATAACTGTTAAAGAAGGTAGGAGAATGGCAATGAAATGAGAGATTGTGACAGCTGACTACACACCCTGACCCCATGCAGAAAATGGGAAAATAAACAAAGAAAAAAAGTATTCCAGATGTTAAAATCATAAATAAATTTAAAAATTACCTTATATGCCCTCAGTCAGAAACAGCACTTCAGGATGTGCAAACAGAATATTTTATTTACAGCGCCAGTCTTCATAGCAGTTCGTAAATCAGTCTCTGAACAAAAAAAAACTGCATCTTTTATACACTTTTCTTATGAGACCAATCATGCAAAGTTTTACATTCACAGTGGCTGCAGCAAATAAATGACTTTGAAAATGTTCTCATCCCTCGTGATTCTTGCCTCGGACTTCATGTGAATACCTCCCTATACATGACCCACCTGCTTCAAGGGGTTTTGTTTTCTGACCTTGGATGTTTCATACCTTCCCTAGCAACAGTCCACACCTAGCCTGGAAGAGTCAGGCCAACAAATTCCTTTTACAGCAGTTAACATGCCTCTGCTCCTACAACACTTACTTTTCCTTGTTACATTATTAAAAGAATGCAGTTAAAACACAGTAACAAATGCAATAACTTCAGCTTATGAAGCTGTATTTTCCACAGTCCTGCATACAAATTATGTTTGTTTTTTAACAATCAGATTATAGCATCATTAATGAAACTGAAATTAGCATACATTTTAATAAGCTGATCTTATCCCATAACACAGATACCATGAATGAATGTTTAATGACAAACACAAGCTTCACACAAAAAAAGCTTTTGCTACAAGAGCTTCCTCAGGTGTCAATATCTGTTGTGTGAAGCTTGTATTTGTCATTAAAGATTCATCTGTGGTATCTGGAACACCTTTTTTCTTTGTTTATTGACCTTTTTAGGAACTTAGTCCAGACTTTATCTGCTTGAGCTCTCGTTGACTTGTTCATTTAGAAAATGGGAAAAAAGGGGTTGATGATAACAATGATGTTATCAGGGCCCACTGAGTAGATTTTCTTAACTCTACTAAATGACATTTTAACTTCTTCAGTTGTAATAATTAGATGCTTTTTCTAGTCACTAATGATTAGTTTATAATTATCCACGGTTTTTTTTTTTATCTAAGACTGGCAGTGTAGCAAAATATATATTAAATATTTCTGACATTGTGTACTTGTCATTGACAAGTATCCATTCACGCTGTGTAGAGTCTAAAACAGCTTGTGATTTCTTAGTGATAATGACATGTTTGCAAATTTCTTTCATCAATGTCAATTAAATAATGTATTTATTTATTGGCATTTGTTGACCAGGAAAGTCCACTGGACACAGGACCCATGCCCGGGGAGAAAAGCTCAACAGATTAACAAACAATAAAACTTACACAGTTTGATTATAGATCTGAGGAGAAAAGGCTCCGCAGTTTTAAAAACAAGAACAAAGCAAAACAACTGAGTACTACAGAGAGTATACAATTGCAAAACAGCTGTTACATATATATTAATCAGTAAGCTTCTAATTATAGTTAAAAATTACAACTCAGAAATTATGGACTTTGTGGTGGAAGGATAAGGTGTGCTAGTCACTTGAGTAGAAAGAAATGAGAGGTGTTAGACAGTAGGTTTCTTGTTTAATGGGTTGTGTAATTAAGGGGGTTTACATTGTATATCACATGTACAGTTTGGGTTTTGTAACAAGGAGGTTTTTAGTGCAGCTTTATGGAGTCTAGTTGGGTAATGGTAGAGGGGGGACAGTATTCCATAGTTTGGCTATGTTGTAGGAATATAGAGATTGTCATGTTCTGTTGGGTTTGGCTACACTTAATAGGGTTTTGTCAGAAGAGAGGAGGGATTGAGTAGGGACATGTGTGTAAGATGGATTGCAGAGTGGGACAGCTATCAGTTTGAAAAATTGGTTTATGGGCCATAGAGAGTTGAGTAAGTTGGAAGCAGTGGTGAAATTCTAGCCAGGATAGGTTTGAGAGAGTGGTGCAGTGGTGGGAGCAGTTGGGCAAGTTTGATGCAAACTTTGCTATTTTATAGTAGCATTGTTGTAGCTAACTGATTTATGGAGGTTGGTGAAAATGGGGGCTGCCATGTATAAGGGATGGAATAAGCTAAGTGTTTGCTAGTTTGTTTCTAGTTTGCTCATCAAGGTACAGTTTGTGTCGGTATAGTTTGCCTAGTTTAAAATGGGTTTTCTTTATGGTTTCAATTATATGTTGTTCAAAGCTTAGTTTGTTGTCAGTAGTGATTCCTAGTAATTTTGCGAATTGTACCTGTTTGATTACTCTTTTGTTATGGGAGAGAATTTTGAATTCTGTAGTTGAATGATTTGATGAGAATAGTAACAGTTTAGTTTTTTTTGCGTTGAGCATTAATTGAGAGTCATTCAGCCAGTTTTCTATAGAGGAGAAAGCATCTTGGGTTATTTTCTGGAGGTTGGTGAAATCATATGAGGATGAGATGATGGTTGAATCATTTGCATACTGAATTAGTACGCTGTTCCTGGAGGCTTTATTTAGATCATTAATGAAAATATTAAAAAGTAGTGGTCCTAATATGAATCCTTGTGGGATACTTGTGTTGTTTACTAAGAAATCAGAAAGTTGGTTTTGCCATCTGACTGATTGTTGTCTATTGTTTAGGTAGGAGGAATACCAGGTTATTACAGTTTGGGAGCAGCCAAGTTTCTGTAAGTTTTGTAAAAGCTTAGGGTGAGAAATGGTGTTGAAAGCTTTTGAAAGGTTGAGCAGGAGTACAAAAGTGGATAAGCCAGCGGCAAGAGCTTTGTTAACTATGTCAGTAAAGGAGAGAGTAAAGCTGAGGTTGTACTATGGCCTGGCTGGAATCCATGTTGAGTGGGAGATAAGAGGTTATTTTTGATGAGGTGATTGAGTATTTGGGTTTGAATGCATTTTTCTAGGATTTTTGATAGTGGGGGAAGGATAGAGATGGGGCAGTAGTTTGACAGATCGTGGGCATTACCTCCTTTTTGAAGTGAGTTAATTATGTACTTTTTCCAAAGAAGGGGGACATATGATTCAGTAATGGAGCGAATGATAAGAATGCTGACTGGATACGCAATTGCCTTGGCTGCTAGTTGTAAGTATTCTGGTGGTAAGTTATTGGCCTAGAGTGAGCAGGGTTTTCATTTGGTTAGAAATCTTTGAATAAGGGATGTAAGCACGGGTTGGAATGAGAAAGGTGAAATAAGTGGAAAATTAATTATGGAGAATAGGGGTCTGTTGTGGTAGTGGTCATTCTCATATTTCTTCATCCTATGGTGAAACGCTTACTTTAATAGTGTTCAGACATTTTTTTTTTTGTTATGCTTAGTTTGATTTCTTATGTTGAGCTGATATACATGCTTCTTTTTCCTAAAATGGCTATTTAAATGTTTATTCCACTAAGGTTTTTCTATTGGACCTCCATTTTCTATGTTTTTACAAGTTTTTCTAAATGTATATTACAGATATTTCTAATCTTCATCCTACCATACTGTTCACAAAGAGTCAGGCTTTTAATTTCCCAGTCACTACTGTGCATATTTTCCGACAATGCATCCCTCTCGGTTTCATATCATAGTATACAATTTCACTTCAATGACTAATTTTTCAACTGATAATTTCAAATAGTAAACTCTTCCAAGTTAAACAATGGTGGTGATACTTTTAATATGATAATTAATCCTTGTAGAGTAATGAAAATCAAGTCTTCAAATATTCGAGTCAAGTGGGTAGCTGTACTCATTCATGTTATCCAAAATGTAAGATTCATATAAGTATATGTACTTGTACTCCAGTTGATAATTGTGCAATTGAAGAGGCCCACAATCAGTGTAGAGCGCCCATCTAAATATCCTTTCTGTACCTGATGGAAAGATTGATGTGACTCTTCAGTTTTGGGTTCCTGTTTGTTGTGAGAACTTTACGGTTTTCACAGAAAGTCACATTCTTCCATTAAAATTTCTTCTTTCAGACTCATACTTTCATAACAACTAGTAGTGGATAATAACATAACGCCTGCCTTTTTTCATTATTTCTTACTTATTAAACCCAGGATGAAATCAAGTTTTACAGTCCCAAGACTCTAATAGTGATTAGCTGGCGTACATGTGATGCTCCAAAAAATTCCTTAAACATTTTTTTTTTGTATCTGTGTCAGCAGATTATTCCCTTTAGTACTTGTGATGTAGTACACATCTTGCAAGCATCTTAAAATCCACTACAGTTTCTTCCCAGAATATCAGGAATAAGTCCTTTTAAATAGCCCTGTCTTCTCAGCCAGGTATTAAAAAACTTGACCTTCAGATTGACAAGAGGGTATTTCACAAAAAGTTAGTCACCTTATTTTCTTGGCAGAGAACTTGAATGTTGTATATCATCTTCTTTCATGTGTTCCAGGGGCATATAATATAAGTCACTTTTACCTTCCATTATAATCAGATTTCTATATTTATTTTTATTAAGTAATGATATATAAGCCTCACACCTCTTAATGTAGTAACGGTAGTCCTCTCTTAATTCAAATAATGCAGGGGTTTGAGTTGCTGACTAAGTTAAGAATCTGCCAGAGTAAGAGTTTCTATGTTATCATCGGTCATGTTGCCATTATTTACATTATCATTATCTTCCTTCATGTTCTGGCTATTGAGAAGGTCAACCTCAGTAATGTTTTTTGCATAGCTATTGTCTTATTCTGTTTTTCTACACCTCTCCCAAAAGGCATTTTCCTCTTTTAATGCTTTCCCCTTCAACAGATTTCCTTCTCTAATGTGTGCAGATCTGTTGTCATTATTACGAACATCTGTTCTTCCATGTTTATTTTCTACAGTTCCCTACAGATTTGTTCCAGTGTGTGTTCCTACTTTATTGCTAGATCCATTTAAAAGAGTATTTATTATTTCCCTTTGCCGTTTGCACAGGTTGCTTTCCTGTTGTGTTGTGTCCCTGTTTAGTAAATTGTCTTCCTCTCACTTTTTTTCTTGACCATTTTATTTGTTGTGTTAAGTTTTAATTACAGTTACTACTTTTCTGGTAAGATGTGTACAAGTAGACTTTTCCTCAATATTTAATAAAGTACCCACATTCTCATGTAAGTTGGAAAAATTCACTATTAGTCTTTTGTCCAGATCAGTAACTGATGATTGATGTTTATTTATTAATTTATTATTTATTTGATTTAACAATTGTTTACTGGGAAAGTCCGACTTGGAACAAAGCCAATTTTCAGCTCATCCCGAAAGTAGTGAATGGGGATTGCCGTACAGTGCGGAATGGGAACTTTGCCATTCACTCCACTGTTGTGCGATCTCAGAGTTAGTATATTTAAGTTGCAGGGGGTGTGGGAGGGTAGGGTGGCTTGCCCTCCTGCATACACATTAGAATAGTTTGTTGTATGCTTTAATTTTTTTTTTTTTTTTTTTTAATGTTTGAGATTCCGCAGTCTCGAGATTCTGTTCCTCAAGAGAGTCTCAAGATTGTGGAATATCTGTATTCCGTAGTGATCCCGTTTGGGGGCAACACATCTGGAGGAAGACTGCTGAATTTGCACAGTATTTGGTCACCCCACACTATCAGACAAATTAGCCAAGTTGTTTCAATGACTATGATCAAGTGACAGCCAACAATCACTTTCATACACAAGCTGACTAGAAACAGTAATGTCGTTTGACTGTCATCAACTGAAAATAATGCATATTACTTCAAAGTATATTTCAATGTGTTTCTCATGTACACCTACCCTGGCAATCCACCTCAGTGATTTCATGTTTGTATGGATCATTTTCTTACACACATGGACTGCTTCCCCACCCTTCAGAAAATAACTGTTTTCTGACTGGTAGACCTTTTATGCTTGATTGTGATCAAATGAAAGAAATTTTGCCTATAGTAATGTGCTTCAGCTAGTTTGTCTCTCTGACCGCCTTTCTGTATCTCTTTCACTCGCGCACACACACACACACACACACACACACACACACACGTGCGCGCATACTCACAAGTGCTTTTGTTCTCAAACAGATGTGTCTTTGTCCACCAAAATAACCATCTTCTGCCTGGGAGCATTTCTACTGGTTAACAGTGATCAACATAAAGAAAGTTTGGCCATAGAAATGTATTCTAACTTTTTTTCATGCCTACACACACAAACACACCCCATTACCCCTGCATGCATACACGTTATTTTCTCACTGACACACTCTCTCTCTCTCACTCAAACACATACATGCATACATGTATGCTTCTATCAGGTCAAATCTATGGTCATGCAACTTTGATAAAAGGGTTTGTAAGGATTAGCTGATTTTACACAGAGATTGCCTCCCATCACTACATAACCAGTGTGACAGGGTACTTCCTGAAGTTTGTGGTGATTAAAATACAGTCTGGCCATAGTAATGTATTTCTCTTCATCCTCTGGCTGTCTCAGCCCCCCCCCCCTTATACACACATACACAGTATATAACAGACCTTATCAACATTTATGTAATGTTATCAAGTAGCTGTAAAGATCAGTTGTTTCCACAAACAGACTTCTCCCCCTACATAGAAATAAGCATTTAATGATGGGGTATACCTGTAATGTCTGACTGTGATCATGTGAAAGAAATTGTGGTCATCATACTAGTATATTTGTACTTGTTCTCTCATGCTTCTGTCCTTCACACTCTCACTGCCTCTAACATGTTGGATTAATGGTCATTTACTTTCACACACACAGTTTCTCTAATCTGAAAAACATATATCTACTTTGTAGCTACACTTGCGATGTTTGACTGCAGTCGAGTGGTTGAAAATTTGAGCATAGTAATTCATTGCTTGCAAGAAGACACAGAGCGACAGCACAAAACTGCACACAGCATGCTGACTGTTCAATAAATACTAATTGATGAGCAGTTGTTTTCATACACTTTCCCTCCTCCAAAATACCCACTTTCTGTGATATTTGTGGTCAGCTGAAAGAAATTCTGGTCACATAAAGCATTTCTTCTATCTGTCTGCCTCGCTTACCCTCCCATTCTTTCTTTCCCTTCATATTTCTTTTACACATACACATATGTACAGTGCTGTAACCAAAATAATTTAGCTCTCATCAGGTTAGGGTAAAGAAAAGCTGGTTTCACACTTAGGATACTTCCCTGGAAAATAACCACAAAATGTATTGGTTAAAGTTATTCATGAAAAATATAGGAATTTTGCAGAAAGAATGAACATGAGGAAAAGAATGATGAATTTAAACAATGATGAAATAAGGGATTATCAGAAGAAAATTATGCTTTGAAATAGAGTAGGAACGGAAAAAAAAGTTATAAAAATTTGTATGAAAAAAATTATAAATTAGTTTTATTGACTGGAACCTTAGGAGAATTTGGGGAAGGATGTAAGGAAATGTAAAAAAGAAGTAATGAAAAGACTTAAAAGATATTGTCATGTCAAGATTTTTTTTGTGTGGAGATTACCCTGGATTATTTTGCAGTTAAGGGCTGTGTGGTTTATAAGTCTATGTCATGAATGTAAAGGCTTGAAAGCCTCTGAGCAAGTGTTTTTGAAATGTGGAAAATTAAAAAAAGTGAGATAAATAAATAAATAATGAATAATGTGTGTAAAGTAAATGTTGCCATTATATTATATGGGCACTATAAATATATGATGAGTGCAGAAGTAAAAGGATTGATATGAAGTTGTTTGGGATATTGTGGAAAGTATGGAGATCAATAACAGAAGAGGTGTTATTTAACAAAAAAATTATATTATCAGGTGTTTTAAATAAGATGAAAATCTGGATATGGAGTTGGGGATAGATGAAAAGCCATTATTTGTCTTTTACAAATAAGCGGATCTACAAATATGTAAATAAGATGAAAAATACACTTAATTGTAAATAAATAAAACCATAACCATTTTCTAAGTAGGTAAACCTTTGAAGTTTGATTGTGATAATTAGCTGCTTTTCTGCCTGGACCAGTATTTTCTGTAGTGTATTCGTACTGCCTATCACAGTTGCCATTTGAAAAGTGAAATCACTGATGTGAACTGTTTGTGTTGCTAATTAGTTTATCAAAGCCATGACTTTTTAATTAATTAATTGCAATTTGAAAAGGTGAAAAGTATGCCACCTCACAAATCATATCCAGACTTTTTCTCAGATTGGACTAGACCCCAGCATTTCTTATTTCTAGACATTTAATGTCATATTTATGTATGTGTGTGTGAAAAGAGAGAGGGAGATGCATCATATATGTACAAGAGCTTTTAATTACCTACCTGAAAAGAGAATTGTTCCTGTTTGTTGCTGTTCTGGGTTTACTTTTCATGAAGAGAGAGATAGAGAACTATTATCTGTATGTTTACTCCTCTTTGAGAAAGAGAGAGAGAGAGAACATTTTTTGAAAGTAAATTATAATATTTTGTAAAAATGGTGATGCTTATATAGATTGTGGTGCAGACCTATGCCAGTTTGCATCAATGTACAATGGCTATTAAGTGGAGGATTAGTGCTACTGATAATTGTTTACTCAGTTTTCCTGAACAAATTACTGTAAACTCCTCTAAAATAACCACCCACAACCACTATAGAAACTAAGTAAAATTATGGCATTTAAGCCTGCCTTGTTTCCTTTGAAAGATATGTCACTAATTAGAATAGGGTTCAGACTGAATGGGCATAAATCCTGTTGTCCTGATAGCACTCAAGGCATATGTGTTCATGGAGTTTGATGACTATATGGACTATGAAAACACAAGCAATGACATTTCATAACTGGATAGTTAATTCCTTTAAAGCAGTAAGATCCCACATTTCTGATTTTACAAATTATATTTAGATTTATGGTTAGAGCCAAAAGGAAAAGTAAAATGATATTTATTTTAGCAGTTGATAAATTCAAAATTGGCACTCCCAAGTATTTCTGCAAAAGATCTTTTAAGAGTGACGATCCCTAAGAGTAGTGATAGGCTGTACTACTTGAAGTTACTAACTAATCAAACACTGTTTATGGCCGAGCAACTTAAACCTATAGCTAAAAATGTGCAGAAGTCTGCAAACACTTAAAATCTGTAGGCAGCTAAAGCAAAATATTGTTGGTGTAGCAAGAGAAAGTATTGTTTAACTAGTAATAAGAATGCTGTACCTAACAAAAATGTAATTTCTAATCAGTGCACTAGTAATGAAAATGTACATGCTGTGCCTGGTAAAAATATGATTTCTAACAAATATGCGGAAAATGAAAGTGTACCAATGGGATGTGATAAAGTAACTGCTAAAATGTTAAAATCAGTATTTTCTCTCTTATGACACTATCGGGTTCTCCTAATAAATGGTATTGGTAGATCGGAGGAACAGAAGTATTTACTATAGTCTTGGAGCATACTCACACTTAAGGGATTGTATTCGTATAGACATAAAACAAATAGCAAGACAAAAGTGAGATTAATGTGTGCATGGAGACAGGAAGTTAGACTATAGCACATGTAGAAATTCAAACACCTTTGAGTGAAGTACAATATTCTGTAGTTTTTTGTACCTATTTGTGTATGGACCCAGTAAAATAGGTTAGTGTGAAAGGCAAGTTGAATATCATTGACCCTGCTGATATCCAGTTGGAAAATTCTAAAAGTTACAAGTATCTTAGTGTCTGGTTACATCTTATGCTGATATCCTCTTGTCATGTAAACAAGATCATAGCCAAAACCCACACATCGTTAACCACTTGCCAGGGAATTGCAAGCTTTTTTGTAAAGTCAGATTGGTCTGTGGCAAACTGAATTCTGCTTCCTGCAGTGGAATTCTACTTTCATTTTATTTAAGATGTAGGCTGCAAACACATAAACAGGCTGCACTGTACTCAGAACAAGATTGTCTGGTTTGTTATTAGACATCCTAGATTGATTTCATCATTGCTGTACTTTATTAGGTGGAGTCAAATGTCTCCCAGTTGTATTTAGAGCAAAACTGCTTCTATGTTCTGTAATTTTTCAAGCTTATTAAACTGGATCATTGCAGTGCTTTGCAGAGGCTTCTGAAATTAAAGTCTACCATAGAATACATGATCTTTGTGTTTCACTGTTGCAGTCATCACATTTGGATTATCTGCCTTCAGGTAACCCTCAGCCGGCCTGAATACCAGAGTCTTCGGATTTCTGCGTCGGATGCTGTCGCTTCTTCCATGACGTCAGGGGTAGAAAACATGTAACCGATGCCATTACATCAGTCTTTCTTGCCGAGCGGTGCCCGAAGCAGAAGCGGTTCGAAAGTGCCGGTCGGCCGACTCCTGAAATTTTCGTTTTCGAGTTTCAGACCTGAAGTCTTCAAAAAGATAAGTACCCCGTTGGGGATCCTTTTTTCTTGTTCTAACCAATGTCAGAAAATTCTTGACTGTGGAAAGCAAATACCTCATAGAGATTTTCATTCTTACTGTGTCACCTGTTTAGGCCCAGACCACGACGTCCCTCGCTGTCGGTTTTGTGCCTTGTTCAATGCTCAAACTTTTTTGTCGTCCAGCTATTTTTGTAGCTAAATACTTTCGTTCTCGATCTCCATACTCTGAAATGGTTTCTTTAAGACATCCGACTACCGATCTTCCAAAAAAAGTAAGGACAAAAGACATAGACAGACCGCATAGGTCCAAAACTGCCGACATCTCTTCCGTTAAGCTAGTCGCCAGTCCGCCAGTACTCAGTGAGGTGCTTTCGCAGCCCCTGATACCCGCTACTACAAATTCGCAGGCCTCTACTGAGACCCATTCGGAGTCTGGTATGCCGCAGGATCCTTCTTCGACTATGGAACCTGAGGATGTCTCCACCTTGGATGGGTCCGGAGCCACTGTGCAGGCACTGGCTTCTGAGGGTGTGTTCAGGCCTACCGATTTTCATATTAAACCGACGACTTTGTTTCAATTCCTCAGGCCTAAAACTCGCACTACGCTTAGAAAACCGACGACCAAACTGCATTCTCAGGCCCATATGCCTCAAAAACAAATGACTGGAATAGCTGAAGAACTTGATTCTTCTGATCAGGAATCTGATATCTCTATTCCTTCTGACTACCAGGATTTACCATTATCTACTTATGAGGATTCTGATGCAGAGGATTCCATTCCCTCTGCTTCCCCTCCAGAAGAGTTTTCTTTTGGTGAAACCTTGCATACCCTTAGGGAACATTTCCACTGGGAAAGCCAGGACTATTCTGAGTCCAAAAAGAGACTTAGGGAATTTTTACTCCTGCCGCAACACAGGCCTCTAGCTTTCTCTCATGTTCTGGAGATTGTAGATGATGTTTTCTTGGAATCCAGCCTTAGCCCAGACACTTTGCCTCCAGCTCCCAAGAAACTGGACAGGTAATACAGAGTACCTGACTCTCACAAATTCCTCTTCAAGAAACCTACTGTGGATCCAGAGACCATTTCCCAAGGACCAAAAGGCATTAAGGCTACTACTGCCAAAAATCCTACCCCTTCTGATAGGGACTCTAGAGCATTAGACAGATGGGGTAAGAAGGTATACACTTCTGCTACTTTGGCCATTAGGGCTTTAAATTGCCAGTTTCATATGTTAAAGTATCAGCAGCATATTATGGGACTACTTAAACAGAAAATGATGTTGATTCCTGACTGTGCTGAACACAAAGATTTGCAAGAGTTAATGGATTCTGCTGAACAGGTTGGTAAACATGCTTTGCAATGTGGTTTTGATGCTCTGGAAGCATCTTGCAGGGCTGCTGTCACTGGGTCTGTACTTAGAAGGCATGCTTGGCTTAAGGAATAACACTTGCCATTTCATGTTAAAGTTGAATTACTGGATGCACCCTTAAACCAAGACTGCCTTTTTGGCAACAAAACAGAAGAAGTCCTCAAAAGGATGGAGGAAAAAGCTAAATCTATGCAAACTGTTAAAGATTTCTTACAAGTACAGCCTCCTAGATTCAGTAGGCATTGGCCTTTAAAGAACTGGTCTTTTCCAGTCCCTTCCAGGCCTTCTCAGTCCAAACCCAGGAGCAGCAGACCACCAAAACTTCAGTCTCAGGCTATGCACAGATCTAAGCAGTGGGGGGGGGGCTCACTCTTCCAAAGCAGGGAGTAGTAAGCCTCCCCCCTATGGAAAAATAGCACAATGACTTATTCTTAACTCTTTGAAGCCCTGCTCAGCTACTTGCTCCCTTAGGAGGAAAGCTCGCCCTGCATGCAAAAAACTGGGAACTTATTACCCAGGACAAATGGGTTTTAAACAGTTTCCCTAGCATACAGATTCCACTTCCACTCACTCCCAACCCCAAATGGATGGCCAGACCTCCCCCCAAATCAGTGGGCGAAGGCCTCAAAACAAGTGCTCTCTCTCTCTCTCTCTCTCTCTCTCCCCTCAGTATCAGGGCTATTCAACCTGTCCCAGCAGAAAAGGTTTTTATTCAAGACTATTCCTGGTTCCCATAAAAGAAAACTCCTGGCGTCCTATCCTGGACCAGTCTATTCTCAACACCTTTCTGGTGGTTCTAAAATTCAAAATGCTAACTTTTCAACAGCTTCTTCCTATGCTAGCCAAGGATGCCTGGCCGGCAACCCTAGACTTAAAAGAAGCTTACCTGCACATCCCAATAAGGGAGTCCTGCAGAGAATACCTACATTTCAGGGCGGGCTCCATGCACTAACAGGTCTCTGTACTTCCCTTTGGCTTATCTACTGTGCCCAGGGTAGTCACAAAGTGTCTAGCTCCAGCCATTGCATTTTGCAGGCAGGGAAATATTTAGATTTGCCCATACTTGGACGATTGCCTGATTCAGGCAGAAAGTCACGACTTGCTGTTACAACAACTGGCATTTGTAGAAAGACTTCTAACCTCACTGGGGTACACCATCAATGAGAGGAAATCACACCTAGTACCCTGCCAAAAGATAGTATTCCTGGGAGCAAGCCTGAACATACCTTCCCAGATGGCATTTGTCACTCTGGAGAAATAAGTTTATTTGACAACCTACTTCAGCCTACTAGCCACAAAAACCCAGCTATCTGCAAGGAAAATCCAGCAAGCCCTGGGGTTCATGGCCTCTTGCATTCTGTTAATTCCATATGCAAGACTGCATATGAGGAAACTTCAGTGGTATCTAAAAAGTCTATGGTGTCAACATTCTCGGGACCTGCAAACAATGATTCCTGTCATTCCTTGTAAGGGCAGAGTTCCTTTGGTGGGCAGGGCATGCTACCACAACAAGGGATTTCCTTTCACTTTACCCCCTGCCACTCAAACCCTAACAACAGATGCATCAGACTATGCATGGGGGACTTACATGGCAGGTCAGTGCATTCAGGGCAAATGGAACCCAAAACAGATGCACCTGCACATCAATCAAAAATAAATGTTAGCTGTACAGAATGCTCTGACAGCCTTCAAAGACCTTATTCTTCCAGGACAACTATTGCTAAGGACAGACAACACCACAGTTATGTGGTACATAAGCAAGCAGGGGGGAACCTATTCATACCCACTCTGCAAACTAGCCATGGCTCTGTAGAACACAGCCTTGAGCTACCAAGTGAACCAGCAAGCTGAATTCCTGCCAGCAAGCTGAATTCCTGCCAGCAAACTAAATTCACTGGCAGACGTCTTAAGCAGAAATCTTATGGAACCACATGAATGGAAACTGGAACCCAAAATATTCAAGCTCTTGAGGAACAAATGGGAGACTCCAGAGGTAGACCTGTTTGCCTCCCCTCAAAACTACCAATTGAACAAGTTCTGCACCAGAACTCCCCACAGCCAAGCTTGGAAAGTGGATGCCTTGCCCTTTACCTGAGAAAGCCTCTCAATGTATGCCTTTCCCCCTCTGCCTCTCCTCTCGAAAGTTCTGCTAAAGATCAAACAGGACAAGCCAAGGACAATCCTGATTGCCCCAGACTAGCCATGCCAGGACTGGTACCCCCTTTTGCGCAGTCTGACAGTGCTGCAGCCATGGCACCTGCTTCAGACCCCCTTCCTGCTGTCCCAGCAGGCAGGCCAGATTCGGCATCCTCAGCTTCAAACCCTGAACCTTGCAGCCTGGCTAATTCCCTGAGCTCACCTCTAACAATCCTCAGTAAGCAGGTGCTGGATGTCATTCTTGAGGCAAGGAGGCCTAGTACTAGAAAATCCTATTAAAAAAAGTGGAAAAGATACTGTTCTTGGAGCCAGGCTCGGGGGATGGGCACAACGGTGCTCATCTTACCTCACATTCCAGATTATTTAACAGAAATGCTCCCCAAGGGCCTATCTTTCTCTTCAGTTATGATTCATGCCATCTCCCATTTCAGCACATTATAATACTGAGCTACCCCTCTTCTCTCATCCCCTGCTAAAACAATTCCTTAGAGGGGCCAAAAATGTAACCCCCCCCCCCCAGGACAGCTCCCACTCCAGCCTGGGACCTTAACTTTATATTGGAAAAACTCACTCTTCCCCCCTTTGAACCAGCTGCTGTAGCAGAGTTGAAATTCCTTTCTTGAAAAACAGCCTTACTTCTAGCCATCACTTCTGCAAGAAGAGTGTCTGAACTGCAGGCCCTCCTGGCAGTGGAACCCTTCATTATCTTAGATGCAGACAGGGATTCCCTCAGGACTAATCCATCCTTTATGCCCAAGGTGGTGTCTAGTGTGGCTCTAAACCAGTCCATTCATTTGCCTACTTTTTTCCCTAATCCTCAAAATAAGGGGGAAGGGATACTGCATTCTCTGGATGTGCACAGACAGCTTAGATTCTATTTGGACAGAACTAAGGCTCTCAGAAAATCTGACCAGCTACTAATTAGCTTTGCTGCAGGGGCAGAAGGGAAGGCCATTTCAAAGCAAACCATTTCCAGATGGATAGCCCATTGCATCCATTTCTGCTACAAGCACCATGGAAAACCTACCCCACAGGGGTTAAGATCACATTCCACCAGGGCTGCATCTACCTCTACGGCTTTTCTTAGAGGAGTCCCTACCAGGGACATCCTGGAAGTTGTTAACTGGAGCTCTGTACATACTTTCACCAAGAATTACCACCTGCCTATCTTTTCTAAATCCAGAGCTGGATTTGCCACAGCAGTCTTACACGGCCTGATTGCTAGACTTAAGGCTCTTAACTGCCTCCACCCTTCCTTCAATCCAAATGTGATGACTGTAACAGTGAAACATGAAGAACATAGTACAGTTGTGTACACTTACCATAAATGTAGATGTTCGAATGTATTCACTGTTGCAGTCCTGGTTACCCTTCCTCCAGCCCCCTGACTTCTCTTGGCTCTACCTTTCCTTCTTGTTTGGCATATATTATATCATGCAGATATACCCCAGGGATTATCTCAGTGTCACTGCTTGACAGAGGCACAGCAAAATAATGGGCATAGTATCCTCCAAACTAAAGGGGTGGCGAAAGCCACAAAACTCTGGGCTAGGCTTATAAATGCCCTTGGGCAGATAGCCTAGTATGAACCTATGAACCTATGTGTATTTGCTTTTTGCTGGGGGTGTTCCATACAAATAATTGCTTCCTGTTTTGGGGGCACCTGACATCTGGAGCAAGAAAAAATGATGTAATGGCATTGGCTGCATGTTTTATACCCCTGACGACCGGACGTCATAGAAGAAGCGACAGCATCTGACACAGAAATCCGAAGACTCTGGTATTCAGGCCGGCTGAGGGTTACCTGCAGGCAGATAACCCAAATGTGATGACTGCAACAGTGAATATACTCGGACGTCTACATTTATGATAAGTGTACACAACAGTACTTTCCTTCAGCTAGTTATCATGACAAGAATATGCTAGCTGACTTGCTAGTGTACTCCAAGAAATTTTTCCATCAGGTGAAAAGCTAGTGTAGTTGATGCAGAAAAGCCCTCATGGCTTTATGGAAGATGGCTGCATTGTAACCAGCTTTAATCCCATTAAGGTGAATGAATAAGTCTCTTGTATGTTAGATGGCCAGTTGTTCAATGAATAGAGGGGAAAACAGAGGAAAATATACTGTAGCAATCCATGTAAATTCTAATTCCAATTTGCCAAATATCCATTTGTTAATCTGTAGGTCAGAAATTAACTTCAAACAAGGTGTCACAGCCATAACTTGTTTTCTAATTGTTTGTAATGGTTTGTCCTGTATTGTGTTTTGGCAGAAAGTGCACCAGTTGTATCAACAAGCCTTAGTAAGGATGTAGCCAACTGTGACCCTTAGCCATTTCCTTCCCAGAAACTTAACTTGTCTTGTGAAAGGCATTTGCTATTTTTTCATGTTATGTTCACTGCTGCTAAAACATTCACATAGATGTGTCCCTAGAGATATTTATGTGCTTTTAAAGTGTTAATGTATATTTGTGGTTGTATTAAAAAAAGAGTGCCTTTTTAATTTGAAAGTTCATAAAGTGCATTTTATGATTTTGTGTTATTTTTTATTGTAGGTTTACACCTTGCACAGACTGGGAGCATCTCTTTCTGCATGCATTTATCAGGCCCTCTGTGATAGCCACAGCTACAGGTAACAGTAGTGAGTCACTGTCATCTGTACTATAAAACTGTATTTCAAGGAGGTGAATAGATTTTAAAGCAATCCAGAGATTTGTTAAATCTTGTTGTAAATGTACTTAAAATGCATACATATTTTTTCACTGTAATATGGAAAATATATTAACATAGTATTTATTCTTCTAAGACATAGTAGAAGAAATGTTGAAATTCTACTGTCAGGTGACATTTTCTTTGTTTCCTGATTTTACACGGTTGTAGACTATAATGGCATTGTTTAAAACTCTTTGAGTTCTATTACTGCATGTACTGATGCTGTATATTGAACCTTAATCCATGTGCCCTGCTCATTAAGCTACTTTTGCACTAAATGGTTTCTTTCCAGCTGTGTCTATGACAGCTTTTCTGTATTAAGGAAAGGGTGCAGAATAGTCGGGAAACTTGGGAGTTCTCTCATTAGCAAGACAAAGATATTTATTTTTTTTTGTTTATTTAACATTTGTCCGACTTGGAAAAAGCCAATTTTCAGTGGAGGCATGGGGAGAAACACTCCAGATGCATGACTTTGTAATGTGGGAGGAAACGGGAGCACCCAGAGGAAACCCACATGAAGGCAGGGAGGACATGCAGACTCCACACAGAAGGTACTCCAGCCAAGAATTGAACCAGAGAACCTCTTGCTGTCAGGTGACAAAGCTACCGCTCCACCACTGTGCCGTCCAAGCTAGAGTGAGTAGTTGCTGGATTTTTAGATCATTTCAGATTCGTTGGTTTGGTAGAACCTATTTCGATGTGGTATTTAAAAGCATTCTTGAATATAAACCGTAAGTTGATAATTTTCAGTTCACCATTGTTAGGATTGTCAAATACAAGGTATGTGATTAGTGTACATTTAAGATCATTAACTTAAATGGATATGAATCATGTGACCCTGGAAAGTGATGCTACTCTCCAGTGAAGATGTAGACTGCAAGTAGCTTCTTTGCGAATTTTTGTTTTTTTTTTAATAACAATGTGCAGATGTGACAGTATGTCAAAAGATACCTTACTTACCTGGAACATACGTTTATTATTTTGCTCTGTCTTTTTGTGCTTGCTACGTGTGAATGCCGTTTTTTTTTTTTTACTCTTCCCTCATTTCCACTCATTTTATGTACAAGTTTCTAATTTTATAAGTTTGATAGCTCATATTTTACTAGCAGATGTAGCTCTTTCATTTTACATTGGGGTAGGGGAGGATGTAGGACAAGACCTGGAGATACACATCTATGGCCCTCCTAGTCCACTATATATCATATATATGGGTGCCGTAGATTGGTTGTGGCATGCATTCATTGTGTGCATCTTTTTTTTTTCTTTTTTTTTTTTTTGTTATTGGTGTGAATAGTATTATTATATTATTATCTTACAGTCAAACTGCAATATATTATTTAGAGCTATTTTCTTTCTGTGTGGTTGGATAACCACAGAGTTAGTATATTTAATTTTTAATGTAATGGGGTTGGGGGCAAAGCCCTTAAGTACAAGCAAGGTTTCTGGCTATTTTAGATTATCACAAATGTAACATATTTATTTAATTTGCGATCAGTTTACTTCACTTTTTTAAATGAAAATGTATATTTATTGTCAATAAAAGTTAAATGACGATGTAATAACATAATTATATATATATATATATATATATATATATACACACACACACACACACACACACACACACACACACACACACACACACACACACTTAAAATAGTTTCAGAATGAGTAGCGAAAGGAGGAGTTTTTGTCTACCTTTAATCTTGAAAGTATGGATTGATAAACACAATGTTATGAATGATGAGAGTGAGTATGATACTATACCTTTTTGTTTTAAAAATTCAGTATTTAACCCTCCTTTTAATCTAACTGTAAAACAATTATGGATTGTCTGTTGTACATAAAATGTACTTTGGAGGGGAATTTTTAGCAAGTTCAATTCTAATAACATAACTGTGGAAGAGAGAGTGACAAGCCTTGGCATAACTTAGTAATGATAAAAATGTGGTCATTACCTCAGCAGATAAAGTTGGAAAAATTGTATATGGGATCAGAAACATTGACAACAGAAAATTATGAGACAGTGAAACTCAATCTCCTTTTATATGGATTACTCTTGGACCCCACCAAAGAATTTAAATGTGAGATAGATAATTTCTTACAGTATTTGGCAGATCAGAATGCTGTTTTACGTAAGGTATGTACTCAGCTGAAAGTCGGTTATTCTGCACCTCAGAATGTATATATTTTGCCTAAGGTTCATAAGAATAGAGAGGACACACCAAGTAAGCCAATTGTTTTAGGTGGTGGTGCATTAAATGAACCAGTGTTTGTTTTTGGGAAGTTGCTTTAAACCTTTATTGGGCCAATTTAGTTTTAGATTGCAGGATAGTACCCAGTTTCTGAATTTGAATTCTGACATGGTAGTGGAGGACCACTGGTATTTATGCACATAAACATTATTTCTTTATAAACATCCATTCCACATAATAAGGGCTGGAAGCATTAAGATACTGTATACCTCTGAGTTCAGGAATTTTTTGCTGTCTTTAACTGAACTGGTACTTAATACACACATAATTATCAAGGTATCTACACAGGTTATTCAGAATTGGTAAAAAGTTATTCTTAGTTGAGGGGTATACCTATGTATTTTAAAAATTCTATGCTGAGTCATAATTGTCTTATCTGAAAATAGCTCTTTATCTCCCTTAAACACATACAGCGTATTATATGTCTTTGTGGAATGCAAGAACCTGGGCACATTTCTGAGGATTTCACTGTGTGGTCAGTACTCCTTCTGAACAGTATACTTGCTAATGATTACTAATTTGACATGATGGGGAATGGGTACGTAGCAGGTACCTTTTAAGAAATCTTATTGTTTATGAGTTGTAACTCAAGCATTTTCAGGTTAGTGAAAAAGTTTACAATACTTTCTTAAAGGAGAGTGAATTATTAGTTGTACTGACCTTTTATAAAAGAGAGTGATATATTGGAAGTTACCTCATTATATGTTGCTGATGTAGCAACTTTCAATGGAGACTGTACTGCTAAGTTACACATGTAGTAGGAGGTGCTGAACAGATCAAATTATTAGGAAAAAGACAACTGTATGACTCGGTAGCTAAGATCTCTCCCTTACAGCTCAAAATAGCTAAGTTTAGTCCTGACCTTGGATTGCTGTTAGTGTTTGCAAGGAGTCTGCATATTTTCCTTGTGTCTGTGCTGTTTTTCTTATGGGCAATCTGTTTATTATCCTGTCTGCTCAAAATATGCAGCTTGATTGTATACTGTCCATTTATGTTGCATTTATTCTTGTCATTGTGGCCCAAGTCATGTCTGAAAGGGATCAGAATGACCAGTTTACACATTTACTATGTTAACAAATTAATAAAAAAATAACTGTGTGGGGTACATAGTTTCTTCTTTTTCTTCTTTTTTTTTTAAATGGGTAGCCATTGCTTTTTATTTTATGTTTTTCCCTTTTTGAATAAAGAGAGTATCTTTAAGACAGTTCATTCCATTTGCAGGGAGGATTATGTTAAAAACCTGGTCATCAGCTGTTGTTTTTGTGTGTGTTGCTGTTATAATCCATCTGACAGTCTCGTGAGTCTCCTAGAAAGGGTGGGGAGTACCAGTTATATAATACAAAGGTTGATTACATGGTTTGCATGACATTTACTCTGTCAGATGATTGTTTCAGTATAACATGCCAGATTTCATTATATTACATTGACCAAGCAGATTAGGTAACAGTCTGCTTCAATTTTAATTTCTGAACCCAGTAGTTGGGATTGAGATTGAGTTGACATCTTCCACTTTCCCTTATTCCCTTCTGTTAGCAAATAGTATCCATAACTGATCAATACTGTGTGTTTGTAAATTTAAACTATGACCATAGTAGCCTACTGATACAAGGTTATCCTGTTTTTCCACCTGAGAAATTAAGAAATGACTTGCAGTTTCAGAGCAGTCCTTGGTCAATTGTGATTGTTTCTTAACACATACTTGTCTTTGCTTTGTGATTGTTTCCAGCCCCTCATACGAGCAACTAACAGGGTCTCTACCTACTTCGCTCCCCACCCT
Source organism: Protopterus annectens (assembly GCF_019279795.1). Lineage (NCBI taxonomy): Eukaryota > Metazoa > Chordata > Ceratodontiformes > Protopteridae > Protopterus > Protopterus annectens. The sequence continues at coordinate 1,024,747,686 of NC_056739.1, read as the reverse complement.
GCCGCCTATTACCTCCCGCCCCCGGTGGTCCCACCTTTATTGCACTCAAACCCCTCCCATCTTTCTAATAGCCAACCACAGCACTAACCCAACTGTAGCTCCTCCATCTTCCCACTACTATCACACCTCCTCAACTAACATGTACAAGCATACCTTTCCTATGCTCACTGCATGCAGTCTCCTTGCATATCTTATATCCTACCAAAGCTCCATCATTCCCCCACTCAACCACTACCACTGTACTACTACTCACACCACCACTTATGTCTCACCCACACTCATCTCCCCTCCTACCAGCTCAAGAACCATCCCTATGCACCCCCACATATTCTACCAACTATATTACTCAAACATAAAGCATCCCTACAACTTAACATAGTAACCCTCCCACCATACCTATTACCCACAGAGCACAATCATAAAGTTTCCCTTATAAACAAACACATTCAAAAACTGAGAAAACTAATAATCTCATGCTTATCAAAACTAGCCCTAAGTGGAGACATCCACCCCAACCCTGGCCCTACCATCTCCAACCCCAATCTTAATAATCAGACTAGAAACCACAACTTCTCCCATATTACAGCCAATAGAAAGCCAAGTGACTTCCTTCTACTATGCCTAAATATTAGAAGTATATCCAACAAAGTCCATGAACTCCATGCCACCATAGACTTGTACTCCCCAGATATAGTCATCCTGACAGAAACCTGGCTAAAACCTCACATTACCAGTGAGGAAATACTCCCTACAGGTTACGGCATACTAAGAGTAGACCGGCTAAACAAAAAAGGAGGTGGTGTAGCTATAATATTTAAACAGCATCTAAACATCCAGAACTTAAAATCATCAGCACCACAAATAGGCAATGAAGAAATAATATATACCAACCTCAAAATAAACCAAAACAAAACCATCAACATAAATGGATGCTACTTCCCACCTGGCCAAAACATCCCTTCCCTAGAAAACCTCCTCAGCTGGTCTACCCACCATCTCCCCCAAGAAACTATCATCTTAGGTGATTTCAATATTGACTGGCAATCCTGTTCTGGCAACAATCCAACCCATCGTGTACACTTTCATGGCTTCACTCAACCAGTCCAGTCACCAACCAGGATAAATAAAAACTCCACCAAGCACACCACCCTGGATTGGATACTTGTCAGTAAGAGCCCCCAGTCATATATAACAGGCTGCTTATCAGATAGCCTCAGTGATCACTCCCCCAACATTCCTACTCAAAAAATACCTATACCAAGCAAAACCTGTCATCTACCGTCAAATACGTAAAAAACTAAACTTTAACCCACTCACATTCATCTCATCCCTCAAAGAATGTAACTGGCATCCTCTAAAGTACCTCAGTCTAGATGATGCAGTTGAATTTTTTAATACTACCTTCCTGAACATCCTTAATTACCATGCCCCCATAAGATTCTCCAGAACCAAAGCACAACCCTCCCCATGGCTACAGAAAACCACTAAGTCAGAAATGAAAAACAGGGATAAAGCCTGGGAGCACTGGCACAAAACCAAAACCCCCTCAGCTAGACAGAAATTCCTAGAACTACGCAATAGAGTCAAAAAGCTAATAAAACAGAACAAATCCCAATACTACCAGTCTGCCCTAGACTCCTCACAACACAGCCCCAAACAATTCTGGTCCTCCATAAACTCCATCCTCCACCCAGGTAAAGTCAGTACCCCTTCTCCTAACATCCCTCACTCCTCAGAAAATATTGCTACCTCATTCAACACACACTTCACCCAAACCATACTATCACTAGCTAAACAACACAACCCCCCCTCCAACCCACACCTTCAACTAGTAATCTCCCCACTGCCTTCTCTTTTTCTCCTGTACCTACCTCCAACATAAAAAAACTCTTAACTAAACTTAAACCCACCAAATTAGCAGCAGACAGCCTCCCAAGTGAATACCTACAAATCGCAGCTGATGCTCTGGCCTACCCAGTATCCGTCTTGATTAACCGATCTCTGTCAGAAAGTTACGTTCCCATACTGTGGAAAGTATCACATATAATTCCCCTCCACAAAGGCGGACCCTCCACAGAACTAACCAGTTACCGCCCCATAGCTAGTCTCTCTCCACTCTCCATAATACTAGAGAGATGCATACACTCTCAGGTCTCAGACTACCTCCTTACTAACAACCTCCTTTCCAGTACTCAGCATGGTTTCCGACCAAACCGTAGCACCACCATTGGCCTTATTCTCCTTTACTAACACTATCCTTCAGCATAAAAACAATGGCTATCTCTCCTCTGCTATTTTCCTAGACCTATCTAAAGCATTTGACATGGTCCCACACAAACAACTTACCTCTGTCCTCAATAACCTATCCTTCTCACAATCGGTCACCAACTGGTTTCAGAGTTACCTGTCTGACCTCCAACAATCCATTGTATGGCAGAATGACATATCTCCCCAACTACCTGTCTCCATAGGGGTTCCCCAAGGATCCATCCTTGGACCCCTACTCTTCTCTGTTTACACCAATAATCTAGCCTCTGCCACCAAACATGGCATGCTCATACAATACGCAGATGACTCGACCATCATCTGCTGAGCCCAGTCCCTACCAAAACTGCAAAAAGTCACACAGGAAGCCTTTTCCTCTGTTGAAACATGGTTATCCTATGCCCGATTAATACTCCACCCAAACAAAACTAAACTACTCATCTTCCAACCCACCAAACATACTCAAAACAACTCTCACTTTAACAGCACGGCAAAAGACAACACCACTATATACCCAACTGAACACACCAAATTGCTAGGAGTGGAAATAGACAATAAACTAAAATTTGACATTCACATATCCATGACTATAAAAAAAGTCCACAAAAAACTAGGAGCGTTATACAGAAATAAGCAATTTCTCACCAAAGCAGCAAAGATTTCAATAGCAAATTCTCACCTTATCTCCACCCTACTTTATGCCTCTCCAATATATACCAACCTAAGGCAATGTGATCTAAACAAGCTAGAGACCTGCTACAACAAAATCGCCAAATTTGCCACAGGGGCATCCTACCGTAGTCACCACTGTCTCTCACTTGCTGAACTGGGTTGACTGGAACTCCCTCACCTCCTTCAGTGGTATCAACTCTCACTCGCCCACAAACTAGTAAACCATCCACTAAATGTCCCATCCCTCCAGAATCTACTCCAACCCTATCGCACCACTAGACCACTAAGATCCAGCAGCAAAAATCACTTGCAGATCACTAAAGCCAATAACTCTGCTGGTGAAGCACTGTTCTCTTATGCCATAGCCAAATTATGGAACTCACTCCCACCCACAATTACCTCCATACCATCATGCACCCACTTCAAAACTTTACTAAAAGCGCAACTGAAAACATGCTGGCTATGCCCTTGCAACTTCCACTCTAATATCATCCAACCCCATCCAACCACTACCTTTCTTTCCACTCCACTAACTACCTTGATTATAGCAAGCTCAGATGCTCATAAGCCAGTACTTATTATACAGCACAAACTTCTTCTTCTTGTAACATTTGTTAATGTCTGGTATGCACTTCACAGATAAAGATTCTAGTTGTCTACTGATGTACTATGTTCTTCATCTGTAAATATGTTGTAAGTAATTGCTATGTAAACTGTTAATCACTATATAATCCAATGTAAATACTGTCTGTTTATTTTAACTGTGGAGCTTTTCTCCCCGGGCCTCCGCTGAAAATGGACTTACGTCCAGTCGGACACTCCCGGTCAACAAATTTAAATAAATAAATAAACTTAGCATTTCCCATGGATCAAGTTTTCATAGGTTCATAGGTAGATACTAGGCTATCTGCCCTAGGGCATTTATAAGCCTAGCCAGAGTGTATTTGGCTTCCGCCTCCCTATTAGATTAACCTACTGTGTCTCTGTAAAGTAGGTCACAGAAGGTACCCTTTTAAGATTAGTTTACTGTGCCTCTGTCTAGCAGGGACACAGGAGAGATCCCAGGGGTGAATTTGCGATTTCCCATCCACGCGTCCAAATTTTGCTTGAAGAGGGTCAGTGAGGGGCTATGTCTAACATGAATTGGGATTCTATTCCAGAGTGAGGGGAACCTCTGGGAAATTAATCTGTCCTTCCAGCATGTCCTATTTATTTTTGTGCTGAGGTTTAGGTCCCTGGAGCGTGTAGCTCTAAGGGACTTGGATTTTTTGAGGTGGAGCATGTCCATTATTTCTGGGTTTGACATGGCTCTGAGTAGGCAGTAAGCAACTGAGTAGAGCTGGAGTTTCTTTAGTCGAGCTGCATAGGACATCTGTTTGTAGCCCATGATCCTCTTGGTGAGGTACTTTTGGGGTCTCTCCAGTTGCTGCAGGTGTCGGGTAAGGTAATTCCCAAAAGGGGCATTGTATTCAATTATGGGCCTGATGAGTGACGAGTAGAGGGGCACAATGACCTCTCTTGATCTAGATGCGAACCCTTTCATGATAAGATGGGCTATATAGAAGGTCTTTCTAACCACTTTGGCAACGTGATTATCAAAGGAGAGATTACTATCTACGTTGGTCCCCAAATCTCTAATTACGTCTTCTCTACTTAATGGATTACCACCTATGTGGTAATTTGTGGGCACCTTGTTTCTTTCCAAATGGGATGACTATGCACTTTTTAGCATTTAGCTTGAGGCCATGGTTCTGGCACCAAGCATCCGTCTCTGTGAGACCCTTTTGGAGGATGCTTGTGTCAGCTGGAAATTCGATTATGGCCCCCAGTTTGCAGTCATCTGCGAACTTTGTCAGCTATAATCCCCCCGTGTTAACCTGAACCTCAGAGAAGTATATACCGAACAAGAGAGGTCCCAGAACTGAGCCCTGTGGGATGCTACTTGTAACTGGTTTGGATTCGGACATGGCACCTGCGATTCTGACCATGTGGGTTCTATCTCTGAGCCAGTTTGCAACCCATCTTGTGATATAGGGGTTGCTATTTAAGCTGGTAAGCTTATTTATGATGCCCGAGTGGGGTATTGTGTCGAAGGCTTTTGCGAAAACCAGGTAGGCTGTGTGGACTACCTTGCCCTCATCTCTGGCTTTGGTAACTGTTTCAAAGAAATCAACTATGTTTAAGAGGCAATATCTGCCCTTAACAAAGCCAAATTGGGTAGGGTCCAGTGTCTGGAGGCTCCCAATGTCTTTGTTTATGAGTTCCATGATAATACGCTCCATAGCTTTACAGACCAGACTAGTCAGGCTTATGGGGCGATAGTTTCCGGGGTCCGTTGTGGCACCACCTGTGTGGAGTGGGACCACTGTAGCTGTACGCCATTCTTTGGATACATATCCTGTAGTAAGGCTAAATTTGAACAGTGACTTAATGTGAGGGTTCATTTCTTCTTGGAGCTCATGTAAGACACAGCCTGGGACACCGTCCGGTCCCATAGATGCTGTGTTTTTTGCTTTGGAGAGCACAGCTTTCACCTGTGCATCTGTGAAGTCAGGGGGGTTACATTCAGTTGGGATAGGCATTTGCTCCTTTTGGAGGTTAGGGGGGGAGAAGTTTACTCTGAATCGGTCTGCCAGGATGTTGGCTATGTCTGTAGGTTCGGTATATTTTGTACCGTTATGCAACAATTTAGAGCATATATGGGAGTTTCTGCCCATGTTTCTGACATAACTAAAGAAGGCCTTGTGATTATCTTTAGTGTCTAGGGCATTTTTTCTTTCGAAACTGGCCTTTGATGATTTTATGAGGGATCGAAGTTTCTTGCTAATACTGATCAGAGATGCCTTCCCTTTTTGGGATTTTGCTCTGTCATGTAGTAGCTTCCTCCTTCTGTTGTATAGCTTATTTATGGCCTGGGTCCACCAGACCGGTCTCCTGTTTTTGGAGGAGTGAGTCTTGGTTTTATTTGGGATAGCATGATCCATGCATTCCTGCAGGTGATTATAGAATGCATTTGTAAAGGATTCTGCGGATTGGGCTGTATTATCCTCTGGCCCAGGGGCTTTGAAGGATTCCACCTCAGTCTTGAGAAGTGCAAAGTTGGCTTTGGAGAAATTCTTTACAGTGATTTCCTTGGCTGGGGGTGGGGACGGGATATGGATGTCTAGGGAAATTTGTTTATGATCTGATCTTAACAATGAGGAGTTTACCTCTGGTGTGGAACATAGAGTCCCCATGTTGGTGATGACCAGGTCCAATATGTTGTTCCCTCTTGTGGGAGTGGTGACCAGTTGTTCCATTGCGTTAGAGTTTATAAATTCAAGGAACCGTTGGGCAAGGGTGTTTGGGCTTGAGTAGTTTTCCCAGTCAATGTTTGGGTAGTTGAAGTCACCCAATAACAGTGTTTGGAGAGACCTTCATGCCAAGTGGGGTTCCTGTAATAGGGAGGGTGTTATGTAGCAGGCTACAAACTGAAAGGCAGTTTTGCCTGCTGTTAGTTGCACATGGATGGTTTCTGATGCTTCGTGCAGTGCCACTAACCTGGAGGTGTAGGTATCTTTGATGAATATAGATACTCCCCCTCCTTTTGTGCTTCGGTCCGAGTTTTGGGGCTGAAACGCATGGTATGAGTTATAACCTGGTAGTGCTGGGGTGTTCTCAGGAGCCTTAAACCAGGTTTCTGTTACTGCACAGACATCGATTTTCTCCATACTGAGGAGAGTCTCGAGTGCATGCATCTTGAGGTTTAGACTTCTGGCATTAAGTAGCATTACCTTTAGTTTTTTTATCTCTGGGTTGTCTATGGAGGTGGGTTTGTACTTTCAGCCTTGCCTAAAAAAGGCACTATGGGGGTGGCAAGAGCCTTGGCCAGTATACGAAAGCCTAAGGGTGACAGGTGCAAGCCGTCCATAGCGAAGCAACATGGCTTGTCGAGCATGTCAGCCCAGGCTGACAGACACTGGATCCCCTTTGAATGACACCAATGCTTTAGCCAGTTGTTGAAACTGATCATTTTGTCTTTATACTGTGGCATCATTCTTGGTGAGGGCAAGATGCTACTCAAGGTCAGGGACATACCAGCCCGGGCTACATGGTCAGAGAGCTCCTCTATGTCTCTTTTCATGTAGTCCAGGGAGGTGCGTCTCAGGTTATTCACACCAGCATGGACAATGACGGAGTCATACTTGTACTTGCTTTGAAGTGACCTGAGTGCTTGCGTTATGTGGTGGATCCTGACACACGACAGGCAGCTTACAGTAACCTTATCCTTGTTCAGTCTGGTGAGTGGGACGTCAGTGTGCCAGACAATAGAGTCCCCTATAACAAGTGTATTTGGTGTGTTGTTTGGCCTTATGGGCTGTGACTGTGAGGCACACTGATTTTGTGAGATATGTGATTTGTGGGTATTGTTGAGGGGTGGCTGTTGCTTGGATATCTGCTTAGGAGGTCTTTGCTGTTTAGGCAGATTTTTATTTAGAGCCTCCGAGTATCTGGAGCATTTCTCCCTGGGCCTCCGCTGAAAACAGGATCTGTGGAACCTAGTCAGACTTTCCCGGTCAACAAATGTTAAATAAATAAAATAAAAAATAAAAATGTTTTTGTGTGTTTGTGTTGGGTATGCAGATGCAATAGGTCTGTGTGAGACTGGATTTGTGGTGTGGGTGGTTACCTTTTCCTCCTGACTGACTGTGCCAGTCTTGGGTTGAGAGAGCTGTGCCTCCAGTTTGGCTGTGTAACTGCATCTCTCACATGTATTAGAGTTTGTTGGAAGGAGGAGAGGGTTGTCTGTGTACATAAGGCAATTGTAACATTGGCTCAAAATTCCCAGATTCACCAGCTGTACTGGAGAGTAACCTTGAAACTGACCCTTGGACATACCAGATTAGTATAGGGAACTTTTTTTTTTTACTGATCAGATTAAGGAAGGGAACTGATTTTTCACTTGATCAGGAAGGACCAATCGGGAGTCTAACACTTATGAGAAGTCAAGGAGGGTGTAGTGCTTTAGTTAGTTAGTGTTTCCTTATAAGAACTGAGCAACTGCAGGGCTTTAGAAAGAGAATAGAGTGATTACTTTGAAATTTGAACAGTTCTAAGGGAAAAAGTGAAGAGCAGACTTTGTGGAGCCTGGAATAGTTTAAACCTGTTTAGGCAGCGCTGCCCGGCGCTGCTCAGTGTGCAAAACCGCGCAAAAAGAGAGTTGTAGAGTTTTAAGAGAGAGATCAAAGAGTTTTGAATCGACCCAAAATGGCCAATAAAACTACAGCTTCTATGTAGTAACCACTCCTCCAGGGACAGGCAGGCTGTTCAGTGTTTACCACTCCCACTGGTGAACACAGAGACTTCCCTTTAGCCCAAGCAAGCACTGGC